>NC_133538.1:345195220-345507408 GCF_048544455.1 Silene latifolia
TTTCTCAACATTGCTCATCTACTATCATATGTACAAAGGCCTTCTAATCTTGTCTCTCCTTGATACTTGGTCATTGAATTCGATCAATTTAGTCTTGTTTTGCCATGAAAATGCAAGATTCTTACTCCTTTCCTACCAAGGGATCAAAATCTCAAAGAATATGCAAAACAAAGAACTAAAGATAAGAAATGACCCAAATATGCACTAAAAAGCATGGGAACAAGGCTAATTCGGGGCTAAATATGCGCTAATTATGGTCACATCAAATATCCCCAAACCGAACCTTTGCTCGTCCGAGTAAAGAGGTGACAAAGACTAGGACTATTATTTAAACTAACCTAATAACATAGCCGATATGAGACAATTAGCGGGTCTCACTCCGCCCCTTCAACTCACAACAAGACAACCATGAGGTAGGATGCCTTCTTGCAAGGCAAGGTGGGTCTTGCCAAAATGGCGACACATCCAAATATTAAACACACAAAATCACATAATGGATGCATCTACAAAAGGAATAGCCACTTCTTCATCAAGTGGCGGAGGCACTAAAGAGGAACAAATTTAAGAGCATGTAATCCTTCACAAATACTAGTTCAACAAATTACTAAGGCTAAGAGGATGGCACTAAATCACCTCCAAATGGTGTTAAACTAGACTACTTTCGTCCTCAATTTCCAAATGCTTTCGTCAAGAGCGATCGGATGGTGGTGGAATGATGATCCCTATGACGCTAGTAGCATATGACATGACAAGTCTCGAATTCTCTACAAAGGTAAAGGTCATGGATTGTCCCAAGCTCGACCAAGTGGCTTGACAAAAGGCTTTTTAGGAATGAAATGCTCAAATCTTTATTCACAACGGGTGGATATGACTAGTATTCAAAATTGTCCTCATTTCACTTTCACATTTCAAAAATTTAAGATGGGGTTTGTCCCTTCCGGGCTAGTGTCCTTTGCTTTCGCCAATCGCTTATTAGGCAACCGGTTAACCTCTAGACAATAGCTTTTCGGGGTGATAGTCACTCTATCTCTGGGCGGCCGAATTCACAACTGTGTGGGGGCCCAATTCAATGGATCCCGCACCAAAGCACATCGAAGTGGTACGCCTCCATCAAAACAACTTAAATCTCTCAACATTCAAAATTTATAACATTTGAGGTTTCCTTGGCATTAAATTACTTCCACATGACAAAATTCTTTGAAATGAGCACTTCAAGCTTATTGATAGAAAATATTTTTGGGTTGCCTTACCACAAGGTCAATCAAGGTCACCTAGACAAGTTAACCAAGTCCACATCGCATCACGGGGTTGGATAGGTGACTCACATGCAAACCCTTGACTAGGCCTTGGGTCATGGGTCAAAAGACACTAGTATGACACTATATAGGGTGTTTTACAACCATTCTAGTAGGCAAAGTCTTAAGTTGAACAAGTATTTGTAATGGCTTAGTTGCTCTTGTCAAAGTTCCTAATTAGGCATTTTTCAAAACCTTTCTAACATGCAACTACATGCCATGATGCAACTAATATAAACATCCTAATGCAAGTGATTCTATCAACTAATATGACATATAAACTAAATGCAAGTCCTAAATTCACATTGTATAATTCCTTGGGAGAGATTCTATACTTGAATCTTTGTTCATCCATTATTTGGAATGCTCAAGAACTACCAAGAAGGAGATCTTGTTGGTGCCCTTTTAATCCGAAAGTCCAAAGTAAGGAAGACGATTTCTTCACTTACCCTTTTAGTTTGCATGCAAAAGATTTGTATTTAATTTTATGACTAAATTAATTTGAAACCTATATGAATATGTTTAGTAATGAGATATAGATATCTAACAGCTATCGCACACCTAACAAAGATAAATACCCTAGTAACAAATGAATGTAGTAGTAGGAGTTGAACACAAGGACACGGGAGTTGCTAAACAAGTTATCATGGAGTGAATTCTATCAAGGTCGATTATCGATTGATTGTTTGGTTGGGTTTGTAAAACAATGGTAAAGCAATGAAAGAAATCAATAGTAAAGAAAGAGCATAGGGAAGTCGGGTCACACATGCAAATTATGTAAATGCTCATGTCAAACTAGGAAATTGATAATACGAAAATGGTTTAGGCTTAAAGATAACCACCTCCCAGCCTTATTGTCAATCATAGAACGAGTTCTAATGAGCTCTCGCTATGGCTAGATCGGTATACTAAAACATCCTTTGTCTAATTCAATTTCGTGCCTCTCAACTTATAAAAGTGAATTAACAAATTTAATCTAAGATAGTGGCCAACAATCAAAGACTAACAAATCAATACAAGTATGTGATAGAAACTATTATACGATTACTATAGCATCATAATTCAACAATTGCAAAAACTATTTATGCATGTTGTTTCGTGTGGATTTTGTGCAAGGCAAGATCAGGTCAGGGTTGATTTAGGTAGGGTTAACTAGCTATATATGGTTTATTAGTCAGATTATCAAGGCAGAATATAAAGATATAAAGATGAGAAAAATAACAATAACAAGACAAAGAATTTTGTACGTGGAAAACCCTTAAATGGGAAAAAACCACGGGCACTAAGCCAGAAGAGGATTTCACTATTGTATTATATGTTTTGCATAATGGGACGTAAGTATGTAATATTTGTATATGAATATTGTCTGCTCTTTTTTCTCTTGTATATGTTCGAATGATTTCCAAATGCTCTTTATATAGGCTCTTGTTGAACGGCTGCTCTGATCCTGGCAATAATGCGGAATATTTTCCTTGATTACCCGCAATAATTCCAAATATCATGCCCTTAATTCTTTGTATTAATTGCGAGATCTTCATATTCAATCGCACGTATATTCCTCTTATAATATTAATTCCTCATCTGATATCGTCCTGATATTTTGACCGTTGTCCTCTCCATGGCCTGGCGCCTGTCTTCATGTGTCCTGATAGCCTGACACCCTGGCGGCCTGATGGTCAGGTTAAGGTGATACATTGATTCGGGGATGTCTGCGGATTTCCCGGGCCTAACAATTGCCCCTTATCTCCTTATTTTCGATGTGTCAGGACAAAAAATAAGGAGATAACTTTAGTCTCTGGAAAATTACTCAACGGTTGAGTCATGCCTAATCAGTTCCTGTAACGGCTACTTTCTTCAGTTTTTGACGCGTGCAGTTTTTACTGCAACCTTTTCAATGATTATCCATCTACTTGCGGTTGAAACCCTAACTTAATATACTATAAATACTTATTCACTTCTTTAAGTCAATCTCCATCAGAATAGCCTCCTTTCTTCTTTCTTAATAATCTCCCTCTTCAATTTTCCCTAAATCTTCAGTTTTTAATCTTCAATTAACTGTTCATAATCTTTCAATAATGGTCTGCGAAAAGAAATCTACCAAGGCGGTGACTCCGGGACTCTTCCTCCCCAAAATCACGAAGAAACCTCTTACGAAAACTTGCCTCCTTCTTCTGTTGACAATCTTCTGTGGCTGATAATCCAAGTGATTCTCCTCTGGAGATGATCTCACTTTTTCATGGCGATTTCCAGTTTAAGCCTACAAAGGCTTTGAAAGATGACCAGTCTCTTGCAAACCGTTTGAAGCCTCAGTTTGAGAAGGTGCTGAAGGATAAGGGAATGATCCACGATGATCTTTGAAGTCCGGATCACGAGAGTTCTCCTATCGGTGACCGGGCGTGTCCTGGTTGGTTCTGTATTCATGACTGGGCGTTTAGGGCAGGTTGTAAGCTTCCTTTCTCCCTTCTTATGGTTGAGGTTATCAAGGAAATTGGTGTTCCGTCATATCAGTTGATGCCCATGGTGTGGAAGGTGGTCTGTTTTGTTGAATACCTTTGCAAGAAACACAATATCTCGTTTTCTCTTAATGATCTGAAGGCTTGTTATGTTGTCAAAACTAACAGCCCTGGCCGTATAAGTTTTAAGGTAAGGGCTTCCACTACTCCCCTTTTGAGCAATCTGGATAGCGACCATGATAAGAATTGGGCTGCTGGGTACATGTTTGTCAGGACCAATTCTGTTGGTCCTGATCTGGCGTATTTAAATTACGAAGCTTGTGTTGATGGTGAGTTTTTTTCTTTTCTTTTATCCTGCATGTTTTATTCGTTAGTAAAAATAAAATGAAATTTATAATAAGTCATACCTCTTACGCGTGCAGTTGATAATTCGGTTGCTGAAACTGAGTATCCCACTGCAAATATTTCTGCTTTCCTTGCTATTCCTCCTTTGAAGAAGTCTTGGCCTCTCTGTTGTGGGGCTGGCCATCTTCCTCGTTGTTTGAAGGCAGATAGTACTGCCAGGGTGGCTAAACCTTCAAGGGCTGTTAGTGCTTCTACTTGAGGCAGTAAGTCCATCTTGTCTTCTTTTTTATTCTTATTCTGGTTTCTTTCGTGATGCGTAGTTTAGATTGCTAATGTAGTGTTTCGTGTTGTAGCTACTACGTCATCTACTCGCCTTGCCAGGTTTGGTATGGCTGACCTCTCAGCCAGGTTGGCTAAGATTAAGGAGGAATGCTACCAGGAAAGCGGAGATGCTGAGCCTGTTATTGATCTGACCGAACAGCTTGATGCTTCTAAGGTTACTGCCATTCCTGCTGCCTCTGCTGAAACAGGTTCAGCAGACCAGAAAAGAAAAATTAAAGACGTTGATGTATCTGCCCCAGTCAGAGAAGTGAAGGCCAAGGTAGATAATATGGAGGCTGCTACGGTGAAGATCAGGGATTATGCTGCTTCCAAGTCGGACGTTACGCTTACCCTTGACTCTGTTGAAACTACTACTCAGGCGGTTGCTTAAGTGGATCTCTCAGTCAGCCTTTTGGCAGGTGCCTTGGCTGCTGTGAGGGAGGTATGCCATCTTTATTTTTATGTGTATTTTGTTTGGGTAGTTTTATCATTGGGGTATAATATTCATATTATTTTCTTCTGTTTTTGGTCAGTGCGCTGCGGCCTGTCTCCATAACGCCTATCAAGCTACTTCTTTGGTAGCCAGGATTGATCTGATGAGATCGGATTATGATAGGCTGAAGTCTGAACTAGATTTTGCACGGGCTGACCTGGCTGCTAAAGCTGCTGACTTGGTGAGGGTGCAGGCAGGCTGAGGCAGATTTGAGTAAGCGGCTCCTGCAGGAAGCTTTGGATAGGAATGAAGAGCTCACCCATGAGAGAGATGAATTGGAGTTCAAGCTTGATAATGCTTCCCTTTATTTCTATATTAAGGGGAAGGTTGCTGCCATGTCAGAGTCTGTCGAGGCCAGGGAAAAATGGAACCCTAAAGATGAGATGGCTTTTGCTGCTTCGAAGTATCTTGGCCTGCATAACATGGGAAATGAACAGGAGGTGGACTCTCCAGGGGAGGAAGATGTTAGATGCTGATCCGGCCAGGTGTGGAAGTAGTGGTACTGTTTCCAGGGAGAAGCAGTAGTTTGATTTTCTTAGTTGGTATTTGGCCCATCCATGGGGGATGTCCCTAGACGAACAATTTTATTTTCTTTTTCTGTCTCTATTCAGGTCGGGGAGACTATCCCTGGCCTCTATGAATATTTTGGTGCCTTTGCCCCAGGGAGTAAGGGCTTTATTAATATAATCTTTGTAGCCTTCTTTGGCTGATTCTGCTTATTTGTTTGAATCTGTGAATTTTGCTTTTTCCAATCCTGTTGGACCTGTCAAAATATTTGTTTGGTTAACCTGCAAAGTATTTTTTATTTATTCTGTTATTTGAACTGTCGTGAGTAATTCAACCAAGTATGGTTTTTTGCCATAATGGTTGAAGGGGTGGGAAAACCGGCCTGTTAGGAGGGCTTATGTCCCCTGCCTGACTGGAGGGCTTTGTATTTGACAGGCCAGTCGTATACCTATCAAAAATAACTAACTAAACTAACTATATAGCTAGGGAAGTCAGGTCGATCTCCTCAGGGAGGCAATATATCTGTAAGAGTCCGTCTATTTGGTTACAAAATGGGGGGGGGTATAATTGATTTTCTAAACTAAAAGGTGTAAAAGAAAGAGAAGCAAGGAAAGAGTAGTGAAGGCAGAAAATAGAGATAAACTATCAATAAAGAAGGGACATGTCAGGATTTCAGTTCACTACGGTAGTCCAGTGATTCAACTGCAAATAGTCAAGATAAATTACTGTGAGACGGATATGGAAAGGTCCTTCCGGTCCACTTTCTATCCTAGATTCCCACTAACTTAACTTCCGTCCTCGTCAGGGTAGTCTACTGTTCATAGCAGGTTTATTTAGTCCAATCTTCCGACCCAGGATTAAATTTAACCAGATTAAAGGGTGACTCAGAAGCGTGCACTCAACTAACTAGGTAAATACAGTTATATTGCCATGGGGACAGAATCTCGCAAATAATTCATGTAACCTATTCGCTACATCGTCACATTTCTACCGTAGATCCCCTAATCCCAACATGAAATAAATTAGCTACTCATGCTATTAATATTATCAAGACTAATGACAACGAAATAACTAATATTGAACATGACAAAACAATAATAAACGTGCATAAATGAATTAGGGTAGAAATTAAAGGGAACAAAACAAGTAATTAAAGTAAATAAATGAAAGATTAAGATTAAAGAAGAGAGAGAGAGAGAGAGATTACAAAGGCAAGAATCCCGGCGTAAATAACACTAGATCCGAGCAAGAAATAATCAGAAAGCAAAAGTTACAGTGAAGAGGAAAAAGCAATGTAGTGTTTACAGTGAATTTTGAAAGATAGAATCCCAATTGAGTCCTAATGACCTAATTATCTCACGCTTAAATAGAAAGTAACTAAGTCCATAAGCTAATTATAAGTTCACGGACTAATTAAAGCCCATTAAAGACCAAACAACTCGATCGAGCAGTTTGAAACAGATCGATCGAGTACTTGTTTACGCAATCTACTCGATCGAGTAGATATACCACTCGAACGAGTAACTCTGAAATCCAGCCACTGTCGATCGAGTAAAACAAACCACTCGATCGACCAACTCAGCCACAAAAAACCACTCGATCGATCAATAAAAGGGCTCGATCGAGCATTCTTCCTCTGAAACAGCTCTAACTTGTAGCCGACTGCATCGCATACCGTTCCTTCACGCATCCTAATGCAATATCTCGTTCTGAAAATCCCGTCTCCTCAAAATGCATGCAAAATAGGACGAAAATGGTACGACTCCACTACTTTTACATTCATTCCTAAAAGATAGACAAAACGACCAAATTAGCCAATTCGGGGCAAAATGCAATATAAATAGTATAATAGTACATGGAAATACGTGCAAAAATACACTAAAAAGACTATACAAAATGCACGTATCAAATCTCCCCAAACCGAACCTTTACTCGTCCTCAAGTAAACTACAATGCAACTAATGGAACGGAAATGAAAACTCAGAGCTAGCTTAACTATTCTACTTGAACCAGTTTAATGCAACAAAAATCAACAGTTACAGCTAAGCAGTTAATACGCAAACGAGTTATGAGTTGTTCAGAAATAAAGCCGACCTATCGACCTTGCAAGACCAACAAAATCGGACTCTCATGTGGACGATCTTCTCTCATGAAGCAAAGGGTGAATAATATATGATCGGTCCGTTTCGTGTTCACAATTAAAGGTGTGGTCGTCGGGTCACGTCCGAATCAAGACACAATATATAGCTTCACAAACAACTCTACAATTAGTAAAGAGGCAAGTAAAGGTCGGATCCCAAGGGACGGGTATTGAAATGAGATTTCTATTAAAACTAGTGGTGTCTTGGGGGTGTCACAAATTGGGTTGATGTAGAAGGTCACTAACTAAAATAGCAATGAAAATAAACTAGCAAGATGAATTAAAAGGGGTGTAAACAATTGATTAAAAAGCACTAGGGTGTCATGGGATCATAGGGGAATCATGGGAATTGATCATACAAACATGTTCTCAAATTATAAGCAAGCGATTATTGTTGTGATGGATTGAGTTGGGTTATATCTTACAATCCTAGGAAAGTTTGGGTCCCGGAGCCGAATCGATTAGATTGTACAACACCTAAAAGTCGACTTAATCTTCCCTACTCAACAACATGCATGGTCTAATGAGACTCGAGTTGGGTTATGTCTTACAAGTCTCATTGAAAAGATAGAAGATGGTAGTAAATGCAAGGATTCATAGGCTTAGCATTTCATCAAATATAACATGTGCATGAGTTGAGATCAAAACAAGCAAGCAAATAAAACATGAAAGCATATTAATTTAAGCATGAATCATTCCCATGTTGGTTTCCCCTAATCACCCATTAACCCTAGCTAATAGACTACTCACTCATTATCATGTTGATCATGCTAGCAAGGTTGTCAATCATACCAACAAAATGAAACATGATGAGTAAATGAAAGTAATTAACAATAATTAAAAGGGATTAAGAGAATTATACCTACTACTGATTCCAATAATAAAGCAAAGATAAAAGAAGTACTTGAATGCTTGATTAAGAGGTTGTCAATCTCCCAATAATAACCCAAATAATCTTCAATTACCCAAAATAAAGGATGAACAAAAGAGAGATTAAGGAAATAAAACTTGTATTAGGACTTGATTAATTGTTGATTACAAAACTAAAGAGAGATTTTATTGGTATTAACTACTCTAATTGTTGATAAGAAGAACATGCTCCTCTAATTAGACTAATGGGGTATTTATAGTGGAAATTAGGGAGGATGCATTAGGGTTAACTAAGGGCTAAACTAGTAATTACACTTTTTAGATTGAGCAGGGAGGAGCCGGTATTTTCCGAAGGAAGGGCTTCTTTCTTCGTAGCTTGGAGAAGAGGAAATCGCTGTGTCTTTGGAATCCGGGCGGATTAAGGTCGGGACGGGCGGATTCTGGCGATGGAATCCGAGCGGATTCAAGAGAATCCGGGCGGATTGTGGAGGTGGGATCCGAGCGTCTTGGTGGAAAGCCGCACGGATTCTGCAGCTGGAGGACGGCCGGATTGGGGACAATCCGCACGGATTGGGGACAATCCGCACGGATTGTGCCTCAGCAAGGCTTCTTCTTCTTTTCTTCCCTTTTCTTCATAAATTCCTTGGGGATTTCCTTGGGGACTCAAGGATCCTTTCTCAACATTGCTCATCTACTATCATATGTACAAAGGCCTTCTAATCTTGTCTCTCCTTGATACTTGGTCATTGAATTCGATCAATTTAGTCTTGTTTTGCCATGAAAATGCAAGATTCTTACTCCTTTCCTACCAAGGGATCAAAATCTCAAAGAATATGCAAAACAAAGAACTAAAGATAAGAAATGACCCAAATATGCACTAAAAAGCATGGGAACAAGGCTAATTCGGGGGCTAAATATGCGCTAATTATGGTCACATCAAATATCCCCAAACCGAACCTTTGCTCGTCCCGAGTAAAGAGGTGACAAAGACTAGGACTATTATTTAAACTAACCTAATAACATAGCCGATATGAGACAATTAGCGGGTCTCACTCCGCCCCTTCAACTCACAACAAGACAACCATGAGGTAGGATGCCTTCTTGCAAGGCAAGGTGGGTCTTGCCAAAATGGCGACACATCCAAATATTAAACACACAAAATCACATAATGGATGCATCTACAAAAGGAATAGCCACTTCTTCATCAAGTGGCGGAGGCACTAAAGAGGAACAAATTTAAGAGCATGTAATCCTTCACAAATACTAGTTCAACAAATTACTAAGGCTAAGAGGATGGCACTAAATCACCTCCAAATGGTGTTAAACTAGACTACTTTCGTCCTCAATTTCCAAATGCTTTCGTCAAGAGCGATCGGATGGTGGTGGAATGATGATCCCTATGACGCTAGTAGCATATGACATGACAAGTCTCGAATTCTCTACAAAGGTAAAGGTCATGGATTGTCCCAAGCTCGACCAAGTGGCTTGACAAAAGGCTTTTTAGGAATGAAATGCTCAAATCTTTATTCACAACGGGTGGATATGACTAGTATTCAAAATTGTCCTTATTTCACTTTCACATTTCAAAAATTTAAGATGGGGTTTGTCCCTTCCGGGCTAGTGTCCTTTGCTTTCGCCAATCGCTTATTAGGCAACCGGTTAACCTCTAGACAATAGCTTTTCGGGGTGATAGTCACTCTATCTCTGGGCGGCCGAATTCACAACTGTGTGGGGGCCCAATTCAATGGATCCCGCACCAAAGCACATCGAAGTGGTACGCCTCCATCAAAACAACTTAAATCTCTCAACATTCAAAATTTATAACATTTGAGGTTTCCTTGGCATTAAATTACTTCCACATGACAAAATTCTTTGAAATGAGCACTTCAAGCTTATTGATAGAAAATATTTTTGGGTTGCCTTACCACAAGGTCAATCAAGGTCACCTAGACAAGTTAACCAAGTCCACATCGCATCACGGGGTTGGATAGGTGACTCACATGCAAACCCTTGACTAGGCCTTGGGTCATGGGTCAAAAGACACTAGTATGACACTATATAGGGTGTTTTACAACCATTCTAGTAGGCAAAGTCTTAAGTTGAACAAGTATTTGTAATGGCTTAGTTGCTCTTGTCAAAGTTCCTAATTAGGCATTTTTCAAAACCTTTCTAACATGCAACTACATGCCATGATGCAACTAATATAAACATCCTAATGCAAGTGATTCTATCAACTAATATGACATATAAACTAAATGCAAGTCCTAAATTCACATTGTTATACCGCATCAATCAAAATAAAGCCACATAGTCATTAACATAAAGAGGAAAAAGGAGATTGGAAAGATCATACCATGGGGTCTTCATTATCCTCATGTCTCGGATGTGGCGTTGTCAATCAATGTGAACAAGGATATAACAAACACAATATATACACAAGACTACAAAGGGAAATAAACATGTTTTTGGGTTTTTCAATTTTCAAATTTTTATGATTTTCGAAATTTTTCAATTTTTTTGGATTTTTTGAATAAGGGTTAAATGTTAGAATTCCAATCCCCACACTAATATGGGCATTGTCCTCAATGGCCAAAGTGATGGAAATTATGCAAAGATGATGCATGATTTCTATACTAAATGCAATGTATACTAAGCTACACTACATGATGCATGGTTTTTGTTATGACGGAGAGGATAATTTAGATTACCTCCCGTTGTGTATGCATTAACTTCCTCAAACCGAGTTAGACACTATTGCTAATGTCCAAGGATGGGTGTAGTTCATGCACACACTATGCAATGCATGAAACTAATTTGTCATTTTGGATTTTGAAAATGGGAACAATAAAATGAGAACACCTCAATGGTACCGAGGTGTGAGTCCTCTATGGTGCTAGGACTACTCCAACAATGATCAAAATTATAATTAAAACAAATAGAGAAATAGACAAACCATGAGAGGATAGGAGCCTCCAAGGCTTGCTAATCTTCCATCATATCATCACCATTATCACTTTCCTCATTAGAAGTGGTCTCAATGCCACTTCCCTCTTCATTTGCCTCTTCATCTTGCTCATCATCCTTTTCTCCTTCTTCACTTGCTTCCTCATCAATGTTATCATCAACTTCTTCATTACCAACAACCTCATTGTCACCCGAAACGACCCTAGGTGTACCCGGAAATAGGACTTCTCTATCCGCCCAACTAGGCAAAGGACATGATGGGTCAAGTAGTCCTTGCCTAGCTAAGTGTAGGAGGGGTGGATATTGAGCCAAGTAAGCATTTTTCCGGTCCTCAAAGGCGTGCTTGTGCATTGCTTGCATGAGGAGAGTCAAATAATCATTTCTAGCTTCAACTCCTTCCGGCTTGAACTCTTGATACTCAAAGGGGTAGGGTGGTATGACAATGGAAGAGGAGGGCATTTCAAGTTCACCCTTTTGTTGTTGAATAATATGCTCGACCTCTTTAGAAAGGGGAAGTAGATTATTGGTCCGGTGGACGCTTAGACGACAAATCTTTGAAGGCAAGGTGAACGATCTAGCTTCACTAGTGAGCCATCCATACTTGGTATCAAGAGGGTTATGAGCAACCCACTTGTACTTGTGTATCATAGTATGCAAATCAACAAGATGACCACCCTCCTTTGCTTTATACTTGTTATCCTTATTGAAGTTAGGATCAAAGTACTTAGCTAGGATAGTGACTAGGCCGCCATTGATAATAACGGTAGTGCCCTTCTTCCCACAATCAATGTTGAGCCATCTATCTACCAAAAGCCTCAAAGAGTTGAAAGGCTTGGTGTGCACTCTTCCAATGTTCAAAGCCGATTCAAGAAGAATAAAATCAAGTTTGGTGAAATGGTTGGTATCTTTCCTTGCAATAATGGTGTTGCCTATGACCTTGTGCCATACTCTTATGCCCGGATGGTGGACTAAAAGAGCACGACTCGCATGAAAGTCCTCAAATTTCCTCCCGGAAATTGCCTCCCAAAGAGGGTCGGGGTCATACTTTCCATAGTTCTTAAAATAACTCGGTTCATCACTAAGACCCAAAATTTCACTCAATTCCCTAAAGGAAATGCGTCTACTAACATTAGCTAGACGAAACTCGAGATTCTCCCTACTCTCAACTTTGGTGACTTTCAAAGAACTAAAAAACTCCAAGGTAAGGGAGGGGTATGTCAATTCTTTTGATTCAAACAATTTCTCTAACCCCATGGCTTTGAAAAAGGCTCTAGTTTGCTCAAGGACACCCAATTTTCCCAAGGTATCCTCACAAATAAATTTGGTGGATTGAATTGATTTCCTAGCAAACTTGGCAAAAGTATCTCTATGGGTTTTGGAAATAAAAGTTACCTCCGGATATTGCAAAAGTTGATCGATTTCCGGAGTAGAAGATGTTGTTGCTCCCATAGAAGGTTGTTGTTATTGTTGCACTTCCAAGTTTGGTGTTGCTACCACCATAGCCAATGCTTTCTTTGCTTGAAGAGCCTTTTGCCTTTGCGAAAGTGTCTTTGGTGCCTTTGTTGCCTTTGTTGCTCCCTTAGTCCTTGCCACTGATGAACTAACCAAGAAAAAAATGAAAAATCTTCAATTTGTAGTGCACCCAAATCGATTTAAAGGTGAAAGGCTTTGCCTTTAGGAATTCAAAAATCGACTCAAAGGTTGAAGATTTTGCTCTTGGTTTTGATTTTTATTGAAAAAGGAGTGATTGATTTGTTGTTAGAAGGATGATTTGATTTGATTTTGGTGAATGTTGTTGAGGGATTTTGTTTTTATGATGGAGAGGATGAGGGTTTTGATGTTTTGAAGTAGTGTTATGAATGAATGAATGAATGAATGAAGGTGGGAGGGATTTTATGAAGACCGAAAAATTCGAACTGCAGGGGCAATCCGTGCGGATTCTGCCCAATACGGGCGGATTCTACACTTTCTGGGTTTGATAAAACTCGCCTAAAGACGGGCGGATTCAGAAGAAGACGCTCGGATTTGCTTGATACGGGACGGGCGGATTTGCCTGAAGACGGACGGATTTGAGTCCAGGAAATTTTCCTTGTTTTCCTCACCAAAGAAGACGGGCGTCTTCTGTCCAAGATTGACGGATTATCAGAGACTGGCGTATTTCAGTTCAGGACGCCCGAATTCTCTTACAGTCAAAAATCTTTTAAAATTTCAGCTTATAGGGACGTGCGTCTTCATCCCAGTACGTTCGGATTGCATGAAGACGGGCGTCTTCTCCCCAATCCGTTCGGATTCTTCCCCTTGTACCAGGATTCAGTTCCATCCGTGTACAGTGCATGTCCCTTATCAACCTCCTATTCTTCTTCAAATCTTGTTTTCTTCATTGTGGGGGCACTACTAAGGCACGGATAGCCTAGGCAATTGCCATCCCCACACTAAGCGAAAGCACTACACATCAATTTGAGATTGTTAGTCCCTCCCTCACTTCTCTCAAACATGACAAATATCTTGATCAAAGCAAATAAAAATCCAAAGATGACAAAAATGCAATACAAGAATTGAAATGCGAGTTAGGGAGTTAGAAATATTTACAAATGGTGGTTTAGGGAGGACTCCACCAAACTCTCATTCTTGATGAGATGTCAAGGGGGCATGTCCAAGGCGTTGTTGATGTTGCTCAACACCTTGAAAAAGTAATCGAAAGCTTGTTCATTATTATGGTAGAGGTCTTCAATAGACCTTGGCCCTTGTTGTCGATCTTGATCGATGGCATTACCAATGTAGGGATTAAAAATCCCTTCAAATTCGTCGTCCCAAAGACCACAAACTTCATTAAGTTGATCATTGAAAATCTCTTGATTTGATGGAGACAACTCTCCCAAATTCTTCTCTTGGCCAATGAGGCCATCCTCTTCTTCTTTGGTTGATTTTGACGAGCTTTGCAAGCTCTCCTTGTCACAATTCACTTGCTCTTTGAATGGAGCATCATCAATTTTTTCCTTCCACTGGAGTTCCGATTTCTTCCTTTCATCCCTTCGGCTATAATGATCAATCATAAAACATGGTTCATGCAAATGAGGAGCTCTCATAGTCTTGTCAAGATTAAAGGTTATGCTTTCATCTCCCACTTCTAGAGTGAGCTCACCATGTTTCACATCAATCACCGCACCCGCGGTGTGTAGGAAAGGTCTTCCTAGAATGATTGGAATGTTATAATCTTCCTCCATATCAACAATGACAAAGTCCACCGGGATGAAAAACTTCCCAATTCGTATGGGGACATCTTCCCATATCCCTAATGGTGTCTTTGTCGATCTATCGGCCATTTGGAGTGTGATGTTGGTGCATTTAAGCTCTCCCATCCCCAACCTTTTACTCACCGAGTACGGCATGACACTCACACTAGCCCCTAGATCACATAAGGCTTTGTTGATCGTTATGTCGCCAATGGTACACGGTATTGAGAAGCTTCCCGGATCCTTTAGCTTTGGAGGTGAACTCCCTTGAAGTATTGCACTACTCACCTTAGTGAAGGCGATAGTCTCAAGCTTCCGGATCGACTTTTTCTTTGTGAGGATATCTTTCATGTACTTCGCATAGGCCGGCACGTGATTGATTAATTCCGTGAAAGGAATTGAGACTTCCAAATTCTTCACAATTTCCATGAACTTTCCAAGTTGATCATCAAATTTGGGCTTGGCTTGACGACTTGGAAAAGGAAGTCTAATCACCAATGGGCTCCTTCTCCTTGACCTTGTCTTCATTTTTCTTTGAACTTTATTCTTTTGATGATTCTCCATCTCTGGAGCTTTGCACAATTTCTTCCTTTTCACTAGCTTACACAACTTCATCCTCAACTTGCTTCCTTGGTGCTTCATACCTTGTACCACTTCTCAAGTGAATGGCACTAACCGTTTCATGTCTAGGGGGATTACTTTGAGGTGGTAATTGCCCCTTTTATCTTTGTGAGCTTGAAGATGCTAGTTGAGTCAATTGTGTTTCCAACATCTTGGTGTGAGCTAGGATGTTGTTGATGGTGGTTTCCTTTACTTTGCTATCTTTTTGCATTTGAGTGAAAAATTCTTGTTGATTCTTTTGCATTTGGAGGACCGCTTTTTGGACATCAAAACCTTGGTCATTTTGGTGATTGTATGGATTTTGATTTTGGTAACCTTGGTTTTGATTGTAGAAGGGTCTTTGATTTTGGTTTCTCATGTATGTTGATTGAGGGTTTTGAACATTTTGGCTTTTGTATGAGAGATTTGGATGGAATTTGGTGTTTTCATTGTAATAGTTGGAATAAGGGGTACCACTCTTGTATGCTTGGAAAGCATTCACTTGTTCATTTATTCCCCTACATTCACCTTGGTCATGTCCCAAAGTTCCACAATTCTCACATATCCCACTTGGGATTGATGAGGATGCCGTCATGGCATTAACATGATGCTTTGGTGATTTTGAGATTTCTTCAAGTCTAGCCATAGCTTTTTCAAACTTCAAATTGATTGTGTCGATATGAGCACTAAGTTGAGCACCCAATTGAGTAACGGAGTCCACTTCATGCTTTCCTCCTCTAGTGGCCTTACGAGGTCTACTATATTGTGAGTTATGGACCGCCATTTCCTCAATCTTATTCCATGTTTGATTATCATCAACTTCGGTGAACATTCCATTTGATCCCATGTTGAGAATGTTCCTTGAATCCTCATATAGACCATTCCAAAATTGTTGTACCAAAAACCATTCGCTAAGTCCATGGTGAGGACATGAGCGACAAATTCCCTTGAACCGCTCCCAAGCTTCATACAAAGATTCTTCATCCCTTTGCTTAAAACCCGTAATTTGAGCTCTTAGTATGTTAGTCTTCTCCGGTGGGTAGAATTTTTTGTAGAAAGCTAGAGCCAACTTCTTCCAAGAATCTATTCCGAGGGTTGCCTTGTCAAGGCCCTTCAACCATTTCTTCGCGGTGCCGATTAGAGAAAAAGGAAATAAGACCCATCTAATTTGGTCTTGAGTCACACCCGTTTGAGAGATTGCATCACAATAGTCGCAAAAGGTTTCCATATGAGAATGAGGGTCTTCACTAGGCATCCCCCCAAATTGGCTCCATTCAACTAATTGGATGAAGGCGGATTTGGCAATAAAATTTCCGGTTAGATGTTGCGGTGTAGGAGTACCATTTGGTAGGTTCTCCTCGGTGGGTACGGAGTGTGACGAGAATTTAGGCATTGTAGGTTGATTTTGTGGGGTATTGTGTAATGGGTTCTCCTCTCCTTCTATTGCGAAAGGGTTGACGAACTCAATAGTTGGTTGAACAACTTCACTAATACCTCTTAAATTCCTCCTAACAAGTCTCCTATTGTTCGTCAAGGTTCTTTCGATTTCACGGTCAAAAGGTAACAAATCACCTTGTAACCTTCTAGACATGCAAAATATCAAACAACTCGAAAACAATTAGAACAAACCTTGAGGAGTTTTACTTCCCCAAGGCGAAGAAAGACACAACTAATAACAATAAAAAGGAAATCTAAATCAAACAAACACCGTCCCCGACAATGGCGCCATTTTTTATCTGTCCGTTTCGTGTTCACAATTAAAGGTGTGGTCGTTGGGTCACGTCCGAATCAAAACACAATTTATAGCTTCACAAACAACTCTACAATTAGTAAAGAGGCAAGTAAAGGTCGGATCCCAAGGGACGGGTATTGAAATGAGATTTCTATTGAAACTAGTGGTGTCTTGGGGGTGTCACAAATTGGGTTGATGTAGAAGGTCACTAACTAAAATAGCAATGAAAATAAACTAGCAAGATGAATTAAAAGGGGTGTAAACAATTGATTAAAAAGCACTAAGGTGTCATGGGATCATAGTGGAATCATGGGAATTGATCATACAAACATGTTCTCAAATTATAAGCAAGCGATTATTGTTGTGATGGATTGAGTTGGGTTATATCTTACAATCCTAGGAAAGTTTGGGTCCCGGAGCCGAATCGATTAGATTGTACAACACCTACAAGTCGACTTAATCTTCCCTACTCAACAACATGCATGGTCTAATAAGACTCGAGTTGGGTTATGTCTTACAAGTCTCATTGAAAAGATAGAATATGGTAGTAAATGCAAGGATTCATAGGCTTAGCATTTCATCAAATATAACATGTGCATGAGTTGAGATCAAAACAAGCAAGCAAATAAAACATGAAAGCATATTAATTTAAGCATGAATCATTCCCCATGTTGGTTTCCCCTAATCACCCATTAACACTAGCTAATAGACTACTCACTCATTATCATGTTGATCATGCTAGCAAGGTTGTCAATCATACCAACAAAATGAAACATGATGAGTAAATGAAAGTAATTAACAATAATTAAAAGGGATTAAGAGAATTATACCTACTAATGATTCCAATAATAAAGCAAAGATAAAAGAAGTACTTGAATGCTTGATTAAGAGGTTGTCAATCTCCCAATAATAACCCAAATAATCTTCAATTACCCAAAATAAAGGATGAACAAAAGAGAGATTAAGGAAATAAACTTGTATTAGGACTTGATTAATTGTTGATTACAAAACTAAAGAGAGATTTGATTGGTATTAACTACTCTAATTGTTGATAAGAAGAACATGCTCCTCTAATTAGACTAATGGGGTATTTATAGTGGAAATTAGGGAGGATGCATTAGGGTTAACTAAGGGCTAAACTAGTAATTACACTTTTTAGATTGAGCAGGGAGGAGCCGGTATTTTCCGAAAGAAGGGCTTCTTTCTTCGTAGCTTGGAGAAGAGGAAATCGCGGCTGTCTTTGGAATCCCGGATTAAGGTCGGGACGGGCGGTCAGCGATGGAATCCGAGCGGATTCAAGAGAATCCGGGCGGATTGTGGAGGTGGGATCCGAGCGTCTTGGTGGAAAGCCGCACGGATTTGCGCAGGTGGAGGACGGCCGGATTGGGGACAATCCGCACGGATTGTGACTCAGCAAGGCTTCTTCTTCTTTTCTTCCCTTTTCTTCATAAATTCCTTGGGGATTTCCTTGGGGACTCAAGGATCCTTTCTCAACATTGCTCATCTACTATCATATGTACAAAGGCCTTCTAATCTTGTCTCTCCTTGATGCTTGGTCATTGAATTCGATCAATTTACTCTTGTTTTGCCATGAAAATTCAAGATTCTTACTCCTTTCCTACCAAGGGATCAAAATCTCAAAGAATATGCAAAACAAAGAACTAAAGATAAGAAATGACCCAAATATGCACTAAAAAGCATGGGAACAAGGCTAATTCGGGGGCTAAATATGCGCTAATTATGGTCACATCAATATATGTAAAAGAGTGGAAGAGAAACAGTCACTCACCTAAACTGCGACCTACATAGCATGCATGCAACAAAAATGAAAGACAATTCAAGTACTAATGCACACACTCCAACCAATAATGTCCGTCAGAGCTGAGGGGTTACAAATGATATGGGAATAGTGAGGTCCAAGTGAGAAAAGGCAAAACAAGTTATGGTAATGTGGAGGTAAAAACGTTAAGCTAGTTCCTAACAGGACCATATAACACCGTCCGAATCTCAACCGGCCGAAAAATAAAGTACAAGTGCACTTCATTTGGCACACAACTAACTAATGACATACACTATCTCCTCAAAAAATATGGAATAAAATGGAGGAGTGAGACCGTCACAAGATAGAAATAAGCACAAACGGTCTCAAAATACAAACCAGCTCAAATTTTCCAAACTTTTCTCTCTGGTTTCATGCTGTAAACGTGAACTTCACTGATTTTTTTTAATTTCATTTTTTTTTCCTTTTTTTTTCTTCTTCAACTCACGTTTTTCTCATTCTTTTGCTTTTTTTTTTTCAATTTTTTTTTTCATTCTCATATTCCTTTCCTTCATCATCCACCAACTCCAATCAAAATGATACGGGCCAAACTGCAGACGGAAAACGCATACCACAAAAGACATACTAAACTAGCTTGACTAGGCCGGCTCAGTTTGGGATGTAGCTAATGGGTCAAAAGGGCAAGTTTTGGCTTAAGTGGAGCTAAATGGGTGAAAAGTATAAGAAAAGGCACCTCCCTGCATGTGACACCGACCACAAACCCGAATGTGTGCATTTGACAAGAAATCGAATGTCATAAAAGTGCAAAAATGATAAACATACTATGCAAGGAGTACTACACTCAATTCCTAATGAGCTGGTCATGAATGTCACCAGTTATGGGCTCTAAATCTTAGAAATTGTAAGTAGGTTGCCGATTTATCAGGTCAAGTCTAAACAGTCAGCTTTATTTGAACAAAAACTCGTAGACTATGCGTATGACAAAGCTAATAACGGTCATTAAAAGTGCAAGGCTCAAGTAAAATGACAAGTTGAAGTGCAATATCATCACGGAAATCAACCGTTCCGACTTAACCTATATGCAAAAATAAACGTGAATATTTTATTGATTTTTTGAAATTTTCTAATTTTTTGGTTTTGTAATTTTTTTTTTGGATTTTAATGAAATAAATAAATACAAATGCAAGCTGAAACATAAAAACATGAATACAAAACAAATGCAAATGCAGACTCAAAAGGATGCAATATCCTCCCCAAACCAAAACAGACAACGCCCAAACCAGCGAGAATAGACATACAAAACACGAACTTCCCCAAACCAGCCTGAAAACTAGGGAAGTGAGTAGACCAGCAGCTACTCGTCAGCCTCCTCTGTCACGTCCTACACCGTCACAGTGTAGTCCGGGTCTGCCTCCTGCTCTCTCCTCCTCCTCTACTCCTCCTGAGCTCTCGCTGCGGCTGTCACTGGGTCGTCGTCCTCCTCCTCCTCCTCCTCACTAGCAGGCTCCGGGTACCCCTCAGCTGGGTACCGGTAAAAGGAATGGTGTGGCCAACCCTCTGGGATCGGACGGCGTCGCCTCATGTGATACTCGTATAGAGGGAACAAAGTGAGAGTTATGTCACTCTCCATACGGGCCTGTCTCTCTGCCATCTCAAGTAACAAACTGTCACGGTGCCCTTGGTCCATGACCGCAGACGCCCCAAAGGATGGAGGACAAACAAAATTAGCCGGAAGAACCGGCTGTGCCTGGTCGGGCGCAGGAGTAGGAGTAGGAGTATGGAGCGGGGTAGGTGTGGCCGTGGAAGTCTGGCCACCCGTGGAAGGTGTGGATCCCTCTCCGGTCTTAGGTCTACGCCACTTCCTAGAAGCGGCTAAAGTAGGAGGTTGTAGGATCGGTAGGTGGTACTCGGGTAAAGGTGGTGGTCGGACGCCCAGTGCAACCGTGGGCAAAGGGACGAGACGAGGTAAGGTGCTACAAGGAAGTTCTATGGACAAGGAACAATCTATCTATCTTCCAGGTCCGGTAATCCGAAGTCAGCCAGGTCTGAGAATGCATATAAGCGAAGCACAAGTACCTATCTCCATCTATATACTGTAAGTTACGAGGCAAGGCAGGGAAGAGAGAATGGGCAAGAAAGGTGGCTATGCCACCGCAGACGATGGTGCCCGTGGTCTTCACTCCTTGAGTCTGGAAGTACTGGGCGGTCAAATAGGCAATGTTGAAGGCAAAGGGGCCTTCGTTGTTGATGTTCAGGTAACCGCCCAAAATGGAAAGCTTAGTGTTAGTGATGTTGTTTGGCTCCTTTCGGCCAAAAATGGTACTTCCCATCAGTCGGAGGAAGTAACGAGCAGGGGGAAGATGAACCTGAGCGAGCTTTCGCTCGGGAAAGGTGGTATGGGCCAAGGTCCGCCAAAGCTGACGAAGGACCTTCCTAGGGGCAACACTAGCGCCCGTAAAGGAAAGTCCAAGTCGAGTACCAAACTCCTCCAATGTCATAGAAAAAGTCCGGTTGAACAACCGGAAGGACACAGAAAGACTAGTGGGGGTAGCGTCGTGTGCCCTGGAGGAGAAGGTGAAGGAGCTGAAGAACTCAAGACTCAGCTCCCTAAAGGTGTGGCCACTCATAGTAATAAGTCCGGTCATCCCCGAGCCCCACAAAAGCTCACACACCGTCTCATAAAAACCAAGCCTCTCAAGTGACGTACGGCATGGGAAACGGGTAGGGAGAAACTCGCAGTCAACTAAATGGAAAAATATGGTGCGATGAACACCGTTAACAAAAATTACCTGGGGTTAGTCGGGGTGCGAATCGAGGGAGTCGTCCCCTCGGATGGTAACACGGCCAGCAGCAGGTGTAGCTCGTTCACGACCCCGGCCTCTAGAACCTGAAGTAGAAGCCCGTCCTCCGACGGGACGAGGAACTAGAGTCGCCCGGTAAGCAGCTGTGACTGCGGGTGACCACGCAGCAGGGGTGGTCAGCATACCTGAAGTACTAGGAAGTGCTACATGAAGAAGCAGAGATCGCGCCCTGAGGAGGAAGAAGGGCTAGCAAGCGGTGCTAGCACTGTAATGTGGGTCAAGTTGTGGTGAAACGGGGCTAGCAAAGAAGAAAGACAAGTACCAAGAAAGCACTAACAAGGAAAACAAATGTAGAGGCTGTGGTACTAGTAGGTGCGGAGGCGGTGGTGGCATCAGGGACCACCGTTTCAGATAAGGATGGACTGACAGTCGAGCTCGTAGAAGGTATAGAGCTAGAATCCATCCTAGTCAAATAGGGTAGGGGAACGATAATTAAGTTACAACAAAACAGTAGAAAACTCCCCAAAGATAGTCGAAAATTTCAATTAAACAGCCCATAATTCCCAAATTTTTCCTCATATATTCGAATAAAATAGATGATCAGTGATAGGGTAAGGGGGATAAGCATTAATTGAAGCAAATTAAGCATAAACAGCAGGAAAAACCCAAATTTAGTGGAAAAATTCGACTGGGCAAGAACCCTAATCACAAATTTCCTCATAAAATTCAAATTAAACATGTAGATGGCGATGAGGTAAGGGAAATAATCATCAAGTAAGGCAAATTAGGCATTGAATCACAATAATAGTCCAAAAATTCGACCCAAAATGAATACTCGAAACCCTAATTCCTAATTATCTTCATAAAAAGCAAAAATTAAAGCAATTAAAAGATAATGAAGAATAAGGATTACTTACTTGATGATAAGGAACCTACAAAGAGCAATTAATCGATACAAACAAGCAAATTTTGCGATTTTCGATCGAAAAATCGCAAACCCTAAAGCCCCTAATTGACCGCGAGAAACAACGAAATTCAAAGGGAAAATAGAAGGCAATTGACGATTAATTAGCAATGAACAAATTGTAGGTGTTGGATTTGGTAAATGGGCAAGATTAATGATGGATTTAGGGAGGTTTTGGTCTTAATTAAAGAAGGGCAAACGGAAGAATGAATATGAAAATGAAATAATAAGAAAAGGAAGGGAGTAAAAGAGACTTCCTGTGTATGAATTGCAAAATCACTCGATCGAGTGATTTTAAACCACTCGATCGAGAGCTCTTGTATGCATTTCACTCGATCGAGTAAACATTTACTCGATCGAGTACTCCCTTTTTTAGCTTTTGTCGATCGAGCATTCTGGAACCATTCGATCGAGCATATTTCACTCGATCGAGTACAAAAAGTACTCGATCGAGTTCTTTTCCTCGTGTAAGCCCTTGAATTTGCGTGTAATTTCCCTAAACCTGCATAAAAACATCCGCAAAAATATCCCAAAATACCAAATATAAATAGTAAAAGTTTATAGTCTTCTAAACTACGCTAAAAATGTCTAAATTCTAATTGTCCTAATTAAATGCAATAAATAAAATCCGACGGAAATTAAAAATTGTTTATACAATTTGTTACACGGGGCATTTCCCCGTTCACTTCTCAAAGCAATTCAGCAGCCCCTCAGAGGGCTTCTAATTGGAGGACGTCACCTCAGCAACATTAACCGTCCTCTTCATTCTCCACGAGCTTGTACTTGAATCATTAGGAGGAGAATAGTTGACGTCCACATACGCGCAAACTTTCCTCGTCCGTATTCCTTTCTCACCAGCTTTAGTATCATCACTCCCACTTTAACTGACTGTAATTGCACCATGACCATTGACAACTCCTGCATTATTTTCATATGTACCTGCAACAAGGAAAACAGACGAACTCTCCTCCTTTTTGCTCTCAATCTGAGGCGGAGGGGTCACGATAGCAGCACAATATTCCAAATTTTTATTTGGAGTGTCAATAGGAGGGTGAGTAGAAGAGAGGGCATTGTAAGGCTGAGCCTGCATGGGAGCCCTTCGGGACTTAGACTGATGGAATATTAATTCCTAGTCCCCAACCTGAAAAGTCAATGTCTTGCCCCCGACGTCTATCACTGCATGGGCAGTGAATAAAAATGGTCTCCCTAAAATGATATGGGTATGTGTGTCCTCGGGGATGTCAATTACAATGAAATCAACGGGAATAAAGAATCTCCCGATCTTAACAGGTATGTCTTCTATGACACCTAACGGCCATGATATACTACGGTTGACCATCTGAACAGTCATATTTGTGCAAATAAACTTGGTCAAACCAAGTCTCTTAGCAAAAGACAGAGGTAAGACACTCACGCTAGCGCCAAGATCGCATAACGCGTTATCAATTAAGTGGGTACCAATACGACACAGAATTGAGAAACTACCCGGGTCTGACTGTTTGGCAGGTAACTTATTCTAAACTAGGGCCGTCCCTACCTCGGTCAAAGCTACCGTATCATGATCGTTAATGTGCCTCTTACGTGATAAAATTTCTTTCATGCATTTAAGGTAAGAGGGTACCTGTGTCAGCAATTCGGCGAACGGAACGATGACTTGCAAGCTTTTCAGGAGTTCGGCAAATTTACCGAACTTTTGATTAGCCTTTGTGTTCTGTAGTCGCCTCTGGAAGGGCACCGTAATGGGTATTTCGAGCCCCGTGTTGCTCTCTTCCAACGTGTCGGCTGGATCAAGCCCTACATCCTTCGATCGAGACTTCTTTCCTCTCGAACGGGGTATTTCAGGCGATATTTCACTCGATCGAGCACTAGCAGGCTCTCGATCAAGGCCTTCTTTATCAGCATCACTCGATTTAGTAAATATGTTACTCGATCGAGCAGAATCCTCAACAAAATTACTCGATCGAGCTGTTTATTTTTCTCGATCGAGCTGTTCTTTTTCCTAGTCACTCGATCGAGCAGAAATGCCACTCGATCGAGTCCTTTCTTTAGGTTTTTCACTCGATCGACCACCTGAAACCAATCGATCGAGTATCTTCTTTGTCGTCAGCTCTTTTTTAGCAATAGGATACTGTTCAGCGTCATTAAGTACCTTCCCCGGGTCTGATTTGTCCTCTGAGATTGACAAATTTGGTCCTTCATAAGAACGACCACTCCTTAAATTAATTAAATTCACTGTCTCGTGTGGATTCTTGTCGGCTTGTGACGGCAAATGACCCTGCTTCCTCGTGGACTGGTTCGTGGCTAATTCAGCAACTTGAGATTCAAGTGACTTAATAGATGCTTCTTTTTGTTGGTCACTAAGCTGACACTGCTTTGTCAAAGACTGCAACATCGTCTTCAACTCAGATAACTCGCTCACCCCACCTGAGGATGATGCACAGTGATTAGGTGTAGGAAAGGAAGGAGGCTTTTGAGAGCTTTGTTGAGCCTTATGAGGAGGGACATATGGCTGCTGCTGCTGCGGAGGAGGGGTAGGATTGAGCACATTTTGACTTGTCCACCTCAAATTGGGGTGGACTGCCCCTTGGTTATTATAATAGGAACCCCCTCCTTGCCTGTATTGTTGAAAAGCAAGGACTTGTTCCTTCTCTGTAAGACAGTCAATAGCAGGGTGACCGTCATTGCTCCCACACCTCTCAAATGTGACGGTTTCCCCTCTAGTAAGCAAATGAACCATCTGAGGCTCCTCAGCAGAATGCAGCTCTAATTTATCAAAACGAGCTTTCATGGCTTCTAGCTGAGCCACGACTGCCTTATCAACCGCGTGAATGGTTCGAATATTGTCCCTCGGGTTCCCATAATCAGCATAATGGGTCGCCATTTCCTCAATAATGGCCCACCCCTTATCATCATCAGTATTATTTTGGAATCTTCCGTTGGATGATGCGTCAAGTATAGATCTGTGGTCATCGTACAACTCATTGTAGAACTGATTGGACAGAAACCATGGATCAAAACCATGGTGAGCAAGAGACCTCACCAACCTCTTGAACCGACACCAAGCTTCATAGAAAGTCTCATCAGGTGCCTGCTTGAAACTAGTGATCTTTTCCCTCAGCTGATTGGTGCGCTGCGAAGGGTAAGATCTGTTATAAAAAGCAAGAGCAAGGGTCTCCCAGTCTGTGATCCCTGCGGCCGTACGGTCCAATTCAGTCAGCCCCTCCCTGGCTGAGTCAGTCAAAGAAAAAGGAAACAACACCTCCTTAATCTTGTCTTGAGTTACCCCCTTTGTGGCGGGGATAGTAGAACAGTAGTCCGTAAAGACCTCCATATGCTTCCTCGGGTCTTCACCTGCCACACCTCTAAAGAGATTTCTCTCCACCAGATTGATATAGGACGGACGGATGTCAAAAGTATTCCTATCCTCAGTCTGGAGATTGAAACCCTTAGAAATAGATAATGCTTTAGGCTCCGAATGACTTGCAATATTCGGCATCTTTACTGGTTGGCTTAACGAACTAAGATTATCTTCTACTAAAGATTGATCTTCTACAAATAGGAAATATTGCAGTCAGGTTGGAAAGTACTCAAGTCTTCCTTTGGTGATTCTCTTTGCAGACGGAGTTTATGCCTGAACAGTCTCTCGATATGGCTCAGAATCAGCTGAAACTAACTCCAACCTGTTCGACCTGGGCATACACAACACTGAAAGAAAATAAATAAGAACTGTCTCAAGGAATAAGAATTCCCTGAGACGAATAAAATAAACGAAACAAAAAATAGATAGGGCAATTGCTTCCCCAGAAACGGCGCCAAAATTTGACAAGGTTGTCGTATACCTATCAAAAATAACTAACTAAACTAACTATATAGCTACGGAAGTTAGGTCGATCTCCTCAGGGAGGCAACATATATGTAAAGAGTTCGTCTATTTGGTCACAAAATGGGGGGGGGGGGGGGGGGGGGGTTATAATAGATTTTCTAAACTAAAAGGTGTAAAAGAAAGAGAAGCAAGGAAAGAGCAGTGAAGGCAGAAAATAGAGATAAACTATCAATAGAGAAGGGACATGTTAGGATTTCAGTTCACTACGATAGTCCAGTGACAGATATGGAAAGGTCCTCCGGGTCCAATTTCTATCCTAGATTCCCACTAACTTAACTTCCGTCCTCGTCAGGGTAGTCTAATGTGTAGGATTTATCTGTATGCATCCCTTTAATTTAAGGATTATAACGAATCATAAAGTGATGAATACTAGTCATAAAATTAAATTTCATAAACAAAAACATAAAGGATTAAGAAATAACCTTCGGTCCTAGCAAAAATGGCCTAAGAACAATATCAAAGTTGATATTCGCCTATCAGTTGCACCCAAGACGATATGAGAAATGCCCTTTGATTATGCTAGAATCGATCCAAAAATTAACTGATTAATTTTTAGGTTTTTTTTGTGTTTTTCGGAGAGATGAGAGGCAAGAGTGAGATAGAAAAATTAGGGTAAAAAATTTTACTCCTCTCTCTCCCTTTAATCGTGTATGAGAGAGAGGTTATGGTAGAATTTTTTTACTAATTACTCGGCCCATAAGCCGAAATTAGGAGAGTTATTTCTCTTATTTTCGGTTATTCCGAAAATGTATAAAATGTGTAAATTGTCATCTAATGAGGATCGAACCCATGACCTCTTGGTTTGAGTACCCTCACTATTACCACTATGACACATTCATCTTGTTGATATTAAATATAACCGATTACATTTAATTACGAATTAGCATATTAATTCGTCCAAGCTAACATTACATACATTTAATTAAATATAACTTATTATATTCAATTTACGAATTTACAGTTAATTCGTCTCAACTAATATTATTTAATCATCATTAAATAATTGTCTCATCAATACATTGACTAACTGTTTAGTTATATAAGGCATCAATGTGATTATATTTCTATAACCACATCTCTCAAACACATCCAATAAGTTTGACCTTTAGGGACCAGTTGATCACCGCCATTTGTATGATAATAACGTCAAACTTTCTAGCAAGCCAACCGTTATTAGGTAATCGTTAATCAACTGATTAAAATACGAAGTATACCCTTGTGAACCTGTAAGATATTTACAAATGTTATCACACTAATTTGTGGAGGACACAAGCTCCAACAAACTCCCACTTGTCCTCACAAGTGTATGTGCGATAACCGATTCTCATATCCTAAAATTTCTCCCACTCAATGTAAAACAATTTGCAAATCCGTATTCACAAAAGCCGTATTTTACAAGCGATCATCATCAAGAGTGGTTTCCCCGACTAGAGAGTAACTTAACTGATAAACGAATCAACATTCGAGCATGGCCATGCATTTCAGTTACAACTCCTCGAGTGGCCCTGAGAAATAACTATACCTGATAAGGGTTGGATATTTTCCTAAACTCGAATCCTGCAGATGTAAGCACAGTATGAAATGACCCAGAAAAAATCTACTTAGCCTCCAGCTACGGCAGACCGTGAGAAAGAAACCAAAGTCACCCAAAAACTGCCTTAATCTCAAGAGACAGTCGATAGTTAAAAGAATTGACTCTAGGAACACAATGGATGTCCTATCCACGACCTGGCACCAAATGTTTTAAACATTTAGGACTCCATTACGTTATCACAAAAATTTGTCCTACGAGGTATCGTTATAATCACGCTTTTGTGATCGATCAGTAAACAGTTTGACTTATGGCTCGTTGACCCACCATCAATCGACTGCACAATATAATAGCCGGAGTTATCAGCTCACATGGGCGATTACGGACCAAACAAATATAATGTACTTCAGTTCACTTTGTGGCGTTCAATGTTGTCAGTACAATCCACATGAAAAACAAAATATTATAATAAAACGATGAAGTTATAAATAGTATATGAAAAAGATAATGTATCAAATCTATAATCAAGTACTACAACTCAGGAACACGTTTAATTCCCATGGAAATAACGTGCCCTACATGCTTATCATAATTCAATGGTTTAGTGAGAGGATCCGCGATGTTATCATCCGTCGCAATCTTGTCTATCACTATCTCCTCTTGCTCCACGTAATCACGGATCAGGTGAGCTTTCCGATGTACATGTCTAGATTTGTTGTTAGATTTTGGCTCCATAGCCTGGAAGATGGCACCTCTATTGTCACAATAGATGGTGATCGGGTCATTCGAACTAGGAACTACCGTAAGTCCTTGTAAGAATTGACGCATCCATATCGCTTCCTTTGCTACCTCCGAAGCGGCATAGTACTCGGATTCAGTAGTAGAATCTGCTACAATACTCTGTTTGGAACTCTTCCAGCTGACCGCAGCACCATTAAGAGTGAAGACGAACCCGGACTGAGATTTTGAGTCAGCTCGATCCGTTTGGAAGCTAGCATCTGCGTAACCGATTGCGCATAGCTTAGTATCGCCTTCATAAGTCAATACCCAATCCTTAGTCCTCCATAGGTACTTGAGTTTTTTTTAACAGCTATCCAGTGTGTTTCACCTGGAGTCTTTTGGTACCGACTCGTCATACTCAATGCATATGCCACGTCTGGACGTGTGCATATCATGGCATACATGATCGATCTTATTGCAGATGCATAAGGAACAAGACTCGTGCGCTCAATCCCTTCAGGCGTCGTGGGTGACTGAGACTTGCTCAATTGCATCCCAGTCGTCATTGGAAGGTTCCCTTTCTCTGAGTTGGTCATGCTGAACTTCTCAAGAATCTTATCCAAATAAGACTCCTGACTAAGTGATAACATCCGTCGTGATCTATCTCGGTAGATACGGATTCCCAAAATGCGTTGTGCCTCACCCAGATTTTTCATTTGGAAATGGTTCTTCAACCATTCTTTAACCGAAGATAGGAGAGGAATGTCATTTCCAATCAGGAGTATGTCATCGACATACATTATCAAGAATACAATCATGCTCCCACTCGACTTGATATATAAGCATTGTTCTTCGACCGATCGAGTGAAACCATACTCTTTTATCACCTGGTCGAAACAATGATTCCAACTCCGAGAAGCTTGCTTAAGTCAATAAATGGAGCGCTTAAGCTTGTATACTTTCTTAGGATGTTTGGGATCTATGAAACCTTCGGGTTGCACCATGTACAACTCTTCCTCCAAATAACCGTTTAAGATGGCGGTTTTCACATCCATTTGCCAAATTTCATAATAATGAAAAGCGGCAATCGCTAAGATTATCCGAATGGAACGTAGCATGACTACAGGTGCAAAAATCTCATCATAATGCAATCCGTGCACTTGAGTGAAACCTTTTGCCACTAGTCGTGCCTTATAGGTATCTGCTTGCGCGTCTACAGAACGCTTTATTTTGTAAAGCCACTTGCACTGTAGAGGTTTTACCTTATTAGGTAAATCAGATAGATCCCATACGTCATTCTCGTACATGGAGTCCATCTTGGATTGCATGGCTTCGAGCCATAGCTTTGAGTCGGAACAGGCCATAACACCTTTATAGGTAGCGGGTTCATTACTCTCGAAGAGTAAAACATCATTCTCCTCGACCATACAAATGTATCTGTCCGGAGGATGAGAGACTCTACCCAACCTCCTAGGTTCCTCATGAATATTAACCGTATCATCAGTTGGAGGAACAACTTCCTCCATCCGTTCCTCTGTTGTTGGTTCTGGAATCTCCGACAGCTCGAAGGTTTTATTACTCGTCTTGTTCTCGAGAAATTCTTTCTCTAAGAACGTCGCACTAGCCGCAACAAAAACTTGATGTTCGGTAGGCGAATAGAAGTAATGACCAAATGTTCCTTTTGGATAACCTATAAAGTATGTCTTGACCGATCGCGGGCCGAGCTTATCCTCGTGTCTCCACTTGACATAAACCTCGCATCCCCAAACCCGAATAAAGGACAAGTTAGGAACCTTTCCCTTCCACATTTCATATGGAGTCTTGTCGCTAGCTTTAGTCGGACTTCGGTTAAGTATAAGAGCAGCTGACAAAAGAGCAAAACCCCATAATGAATCAGGCACTACCGTGTGACTCATCATGGATCGAACCATATCAAGTAAGGTTCGATTTCTCCGTTCGGACACACCATTTAATTGAGGTGTTCCAGGTGGAGTTAATTGTAGAACGATTCCACAGTCTTTAAGGGGTTGATCAAACTCATTTGAAAGATATTCGTCACCCCGATCTGAACGAAGTGCTTTAACCTTTCTACCCAGTTGGTTCTGTACCCTGTTCTGGTATTCCTTGAATTTCTCAAAGGACTCACTTTTATGCTTCATTAAGTAGACATATCCGTATCTACTTAAATCGTCCGTGAAAGTGATAAAATATCTATAGCCATCTCTAGCGGTAATTGACATAGGTCCAGATACGTCAGTATGTATGAGTCCTAATAGGTCACTAGCACGCATTCCAACATCTTTGAAGGAAATTCGAGTCATCTTGCCAATGAGACATAATTCACACGTGCCATATGTAGAAAAATCGAATGCGGGAATAGTCCCATTATCGACGAGTTTCTTCACGCGTTTCTCATTTATGTGTCCCATTCGACAATGCCATAGATAGGTTTGATCTTTGTCACCAACCTTTAACTTCTTATTATTCATGTGTAATACTTCCGTGGTTTGATCTAAGATGTAAATTCTATTCATGGAAACTGCTTTACCATAAATCATTTCATTGAAAGAGAAAATATAGCTATTATCCTTTATTGAAAATGCAAAACCGTCTTTAGCAAGTACGGAAACAGAAATAATGTTCTTAGACAAACTAGGTACATAGTAACAGTTATTTAAAAATAACTCAAAACCACTAGGGAGTTGGATTACATATGTTCCCTTCGAGACAAAGAAAGAACTCGTGCTCCATTCCCGACTCGCAGGTCCACATCACCTTTTTCGAGAGGTATAATGTTCTTTAGGCCCTGCAAATGATTACACAGATGAGAACCACAACCAGTATCAAGTACCCAAGTTCCGAAACTTGCATGGTTAATCTCATTCATATGAATATAAGATGACATAGCAACAGGAACGACGCGGCCTGCTTTGATGTCCTCACGGTACACGGGACAGTTCCTCCTCCAATGTCCAGTCTTGTGACAATGGTGGCACTCAATGTCACTGCCCTTGCTCTTTGCCTTGCCCTGTGAGCCACTAGTCTCACCAGGCGCACTCTTACCATTTCCTGACTTTTTTAATTTTGGCTTACCTACAGCTAGGTCGCCATGAGCCTTGCCCTTACCTTTACCCTTGTTGGAAATCGTGAGAACAGCCTGCTTCATGCTCCCACTCAATTTCATATCCTTCTCGGTCTGTACGAGAAGGGAGTGTAGCTCATGAGGACTCTTTTTCAAGTTATTCATGTAGTAGTTCGCCCTGAAAAGGGCAAAACCATCTTGAAGAGAATGAAGCATTCGGTCAATGACAATGCTCTCACTGATTTTGCAATCAAGAGCCTCCAGCTTCTCGACATTCTCAATCATGTGAAGAATATGTGGGCTAACCGGTTGGCCCTTCTGGAGTTTTGCATCAAAGAAGCGACAGGTATGCTCATATGTAACGATTCTCGATGCTTTTGAGAACTAGTTAGTAAGCGTGGCGAAAATCGTGTTCGCACCTTGGGCAATGAAGCGTCTCTACAAATTGGTTTCCATTGCCAAGATGAGTACGTTCTTTATCGCACCCGCTTCCATAACGAAGTCACTATAAGCGAGTGACCCGTTGACTCCTGCATTGGGGCCTGGGTTTACCGGTATTGGCTCAGTTAAGTACCTGAGCTTACCGTCGCAATGGCAACATTCCGTAGTCTGCCTCCCGATCGCAAAGTTTGACCCGTCGTTTTTGGACGTGTGAACCGATTCATTTGGTCCATGAATATTTTCAGCCAGGACTCGCGTCCAAGTGTGGCACTAGGCATTTGGATTGCGTTATTTCCAGACATTTTGTTGTAACAGTATTATCAAAATAAACGTGTTCTACACTGCGAGAGGAAGAATAAAAATAATAAGCATGTGCATCGTTTATATTCTTAAGTCTAATGAACTACTGTCATAACGCGAAGACTCAAAACATTTATACAATTGATCTCCCTCAAGAATTATATAAATGATCCCAAGACTCAATTCTCTGTAAATTGATAAGCTAACCTTTTAGCTAATTCTACCGTTAGAATTCTTGGTCGATAAGTTTCTGTAAATTCTATCTTTAGTCCATCATAATCACGAGAGACTGTTCGGACTATGATGTTGAGGTAAACTAAGTTAACACAAGTATTTACCCAACGTAGAAGGGGTCATATTATGCCTATCGACGAAGAAGGGATTCATAGTTGTTTGCTCTTATAAAGACTAATCTCAATTTCCGTTTTAGAGGAAGATCCCATCAACTTCATTTTAATTCATTTTAAGTGAACTAATATCTAGCATGGGTGAATGAATAAACTAAGGTGATGGCTTAAAAGCATGTGACATCTGTATGTCTATGAAAACTAACATACAACCTATATGTGTCAATTTTCATGCATTTTAGTAGTAGGTGGTTTGGTTTTAGGCGGAATATGATGCATCAACTATCATGTGAATGAAAAGCTATATGAATGGAAACGTAAAACAATAAAAGTCCTAGTGTGGCCTATCCTATCAAAATGAACATTAAATACAAGTTTGGAATCCATCCTTGGACCCGCGAAGCTTGTCTTGATGTTCCATCTTGATCCATATAGCGGGAGTGAGCTCCAATCTCCATCTTTAGTCTTCTTTTGAAAAATACAATAAATAAAATTTACATAATAAACCTATTTATTAAATTAATTTCAAAACCCAAAACTAAAGAAAAATAAAGGAGATTCGAGATCTCATAATTACATAAAAATTATGTTTTCTTCATTATGAAAACATAATTAACTAAGGCCACACTAAGTATTACAAATTACAACCGATTGTAAAAAAAATACGTAAATAAATTCATTCAACGATTCATTCAACAAAATAAAATTCATCAATTAAAAATAAATTAAACATACATGACACAATTCCTTAATTATGTTGATTAATTTTATCCAAACCACTTATTTAAATCAAATTAAGTGACAATTCCTCAATTAATCACATTAAATTTAATCTTAATTCATATTAAACTTGTAATATGAATTTAATCCATCAATATTTTAACCTGCTTAAAAATAATTTGGTATCTTAAAATTGTGAACCGTTTCACAACAATTAATCATACATTGGAAAGGTAATGTATAATTAATATTGGCCAAAACAAACAAAAACAAAATCCCTTTTTTTTATATGTCTCGGCTAATCAAGGAAAAACAAAACAACTTTTTTTTTTTCGGCAATAACAGCAAAAACAAATAAAACAGCTCTTTTCTTATTTTGTACACGGTTTTATTTGTAAAAACCGAAACAAGACAAATTTTTTTTTTTAAATCTTTCCTCTGTGAAAAGTAACCACGTAAACAGTAACAGGAAAAAAAATTATCTTTTCTCGGATGCTTTTGAAATCGGCATAAACAAAAACAGCCGCCAAAAAAAACTTTAATCGGTTTTTCAGGAGAAACCGAAAGAAAAAAACAGTAACAGGAAAAAAAATTATATTTTTTTTTTTAATAATAGTGTTCATCCGTGAATAGTATGGAAACGAAAAAAAAAATTCCACGTCTCAAAAAAAATCCAGCCGATTATATATTTTTTTTCGCAAACCCTAATTATTGTTTACAAACAATTTTATGAAAATCATCAAAATTAAAATTCGTGGCCTTGGCTCTGATACCACTTGTGGGATTTATCTGTATGCTTCCCTTTAATTTAAGGATTATAAGGAATCATAAAGTGATGAATACTGGTCATAAAATTAAATTGCATAAACAAAAACATAAAGGATTAAGAAATAACTTTCGGTCCTAGCAAAAACGGCCTAAGAACAATATCAAAGTTGATATTCGCCTATCAGTTGCACCCAAGACGATATGGGAAATGCCCTTTGATTATGCTAGAATCGATCCAAAAATTAACTGATTATTTTTTAGGTTTTTTTTGTGTTTTTCGTAGTGATGAGAGGCAAGAGTGAGATAGAAAAATTAGGTTAAGAAATTTTACTCCTCTCTCTCCCTTTAACCGTGTATGAGAGAGAAATTAGGGTAGAATTTTTTTACTAGTTACTCGGCTCATAATCCGAAATTAGGAGAGTTATTTCTCTTATTTTCGGTTATTCCAAAAATGTATAAAATGTCTAAATTGTCATCTAGTGAGGATCGAACCCATGACCTCTTGGTTTGAGTACCCTCACTATTACCACTATGACACATTCATCTTGTTGATATTAAATATAACCGATTACATTTAATTTCGAATTAACATATTAATTCGTCGAAGCTAACATTACATACATTTAACTAAATATAACTTATTATATTCAATTTACGAATTTACAGCTAATTCGTCTCCACTAATATTATTTAATCTTCATTAAATAATTGTCTCATCAACACATTGACTAACTGTTTAGTTATATAAGGCATCAATGTGATTATATTTCTATAACCACATCTCTCAAACACATTCTATAGGTGTGACCTTTAGGGACCAGTTGATCACCGCCATTTGTATGATAATAACGTCAAACTTTCTAGCAAGCCAACCGTTATTAGGTAATCGTTAATCAACTGATTAAAATACGAAGTATAACCTTGTGAACCTGTAAGAGATTTACAAATGTTATCTGATACGTGTCGTTTAGCGTATACAAATTAATAATTTATAAAACCTATCTTAACCTCAAAAATAACAACGTAGTAAAGGATAAGTAGGGTCGATCCCACGGAGAGACTGGAAAAACTAATTAACTATTGAGTACTTTTATTCACTAACTTACATATATACCATTTATTTACATATTTACGGCTATTAACATTATGTACAACGATTAGGGGGGTTTTTGTTTGTGATTTTGAACTAAACTAAGAGGACCGAATACTAATGCTAGACGCGAAGTCAAATACCCTATTAAGCACATATTCTTATGGTAATTTTAGCTTGTCAACCGATTATTGTTTACGTCAAATCTCCATATCATTTATAGATTAACTGCGGAATTAAAGATAACAATAACTCCCTATCCTCTCTTAGATTACAACCGACCTGAACTAAGTCTAGACCGCTTCTTAACTAACCGACCGATGTAAGTTTGTCGCACCCTACTAAAGACCGGGTTAGAAGCATTATCGAACCAAGAAGACGTCATTAATCCAATTAATCCCTTCAAATGTCGTCAATACCCGAACGATTAATCGACCAAATCTTACTCCTAGCTTAAACTAAACCCCAATTTGCAGAGATTTACCTAAACTAGTTGCTACTGGAATTATGTAACTCGAACTAAGCCTCAATTACATAATTAGCGAAGGCATACAATTCCAATCATAATAAGATAACAAATTATAAACCGAAGATTGTAGCTTACGATTAAAACGAGTAAAAATTCGGATACAAATAACTGAAAGATTAACAATAAACAACCAACGGTTTTCAATACTAAAATTAATCAACGAAAATAAACCACAAATTGAATACAAGAGAGGTAGAGAGAACTTAATTACTGCCCGGAATTTGTAGTCGGAACTTCGGATTGTGGCACCTCAGGATCCGCCTCAAATTCGCCCTTACTCGAACGTGTGCTAAAACTCCGTCCGAGTACGGTCTCCTACTGCTCTCACGACCCAATTAGGTCTCAAATCGTCACACAATTTCGCTCAATTTCTATAAAATTTCTGGGTATTTCCTTCTTCTCTTTTGACACGAGAATTGGTATTTATACTTGATTAAGATACGATATTTGGGATAAATTTTGTGATTCAAATACGGGAAGAGATCAAATTTGGGAGTTCGAGATAAGATTGAGTTTTCATTGTAGTTGGCTGCTCGGTTTCTCGTAGTTTCTATTCCTGCTCTTCTATCTTTTATTTCTTTGTTTGATGTCATACATACTTTCTTTGCTGGACTTTGTTCAAATACGGGTTCCACTTAGTGGGCTTTGTTGCTTTAACTTACTTTTGTCCATTGTGTATATGGTCTACGCATTTCTCTACTTGTTCAATCCAATTTGCGAAACATGGCCGCTTGATTTGTAATCTGGTACACCAAAAACACACTATGTAAGCCCATTTACCTTTTAAAATAGTATATCAGTGATTAAATCCGAAACTAACGAATATAAAATAATTTAGCTTAAATAATACGAAAGACGACACTAACAATATACGTATATGGGATTAAAACATATATAATTTTGGGCTTATCAAATTCCCCTACAATTAGCTTATTGTCGCCCTCGACAATGACTAATCATGAATTATAAATATATAATCAACCTCAAAGATTTAGACATAACCAAGACAAGTTTATCGACGACAAACTAAAACATTTTTTAGAAATCCTTTTATTTAAGTTAGTGAATCAACGGAAAACATTTGTAGTTAGATTAGAAAGCAACATATACCAAATTTTCCCTCCACTTTAAACTATACAACCAACTAATTAGCCAACATAAATATTTTAAACCGCTTCTAAATTATAATGATAAATAAATGCATTAGCAATACAATCGGTCCAACTATCTTCGTGCGCAAGTGCAAGTGTATTGACTCGTAGAGGAGGGGCTTAGCAATTTAAGGTCCTAGGGAAAGGGGGTTTACTTTCTTTTACATAGTACGAGGATCGTTCTCCCGAGCATTCAAGTGTATCCGTCATACCTCAATTAACTTACCCACCGATCCACAACCATCACATTGTCATTCACGTTTATACTTCTTTCATTTTTTTTTTTTTTCATTTTTCACTTTTTTCTTCACTTTTTCCTTCTGTTTTTCTATGTTTGACTTTTTTTTTTTTTTTTTTTTTTTTTTTTTTTTTTTTGAATCTCCACCATACACATTCCGTACCCGTGGATATATCCAGTGTCCCTTGTAGCGAGCTTTCGACCAATGGATCCCGCCCATCCGGACAAGTCATTAGGCATTCTCCCAATACATTGATTGGGTTCCCCTAAGGGTCTAATCACTCGGGCACCGGATAGAATTGAGGTCAAGAACTTAAAGCGGGAGTCACCTATGAAAGTAAATTGGTTAATAAGACCGGCTTACGCTCCCACACTCAAGAGTCAACGAAAAGTGTAATAAAGGTAGCCAAATTAAGTGCTTTATGATTCTAATTTAAAGGAGACATAAAAATATGTATGTCACTTAATTAATCAATCCAAGTTCAAAATGGAGGAAAAACTCTTATATACACGACTTCAAAATATTTTTTATAGTACTACTAATATTAGTGAAATTATTTTTAAATTAGTATTTTTGAAAAGTTATTAGATTAGAGTTCGTCGTCGACTCGCTAGTCTAGCTAGTCTAATAAAAACAAGGTCTTTTACTTGTAAATTACCAATTTCTGACCAAATTTTGACAACACCTCCCCTAAAAATGGTCATATCCAAAAAATTTTAAAACCTGTAAAACATATTAAAGACCAATGGCCACCCGCCAACTACACAAGTTTCATCACAGTTTACCTCTCCCCCAGACTTAAACTCGACATCGTCCTCGATGAGATTAAACAAATAATAAAAATAAGAGGGATAAAGGTACTTAGCGGATTCATGTATAGTCACTTGAAGCCGTAAATCTCTCAAAACCGCACAACTCAATTGATCTAGTTCTTCTGCCAACAGTTATGAAGTAAATAAATCTAGCCAGGATCGGCCTCCGTATGATCCTATATGCTCTGTTGATCCCCTTTTTTGCACTTGCAAAGATACCCTTTTTTTTATTCCATCATCAACTCATAAGTCATAAGCGCAAATCCGATAATAACATTCTGCAAAATATAAGAACTCGACCAAGATTCGTGAAATATGGAGGAAGCGAAATAACCCACGATACTAGCAGCTATTTTTATTCTTAACCTAAACTAATTTTTTTTTGTGCAACCGACACTATTAACATCCCCCTACAAAGGTTGCGAAACTCAGGGAGGCACTTAAGCCGACTCGACTAAGTAACTTATAAAGCATATTAAATTAAACAAGCATGAAAGCAATAAATAATTAAGCTTGGGTTGCCTCCCAAGAAGCGCCTTGGTTTATGTCACGGCTCGACACTCTTCTATATGAACTATTCCGCTCCTAAAAAATTACTGCTCAAACATCTTTGTCTTCCAAAAACTCACACTTAAACCAACTCAGCTAATAATTAAATCTCACAAACTCAGCAACAAATGCTCACACTCAGACCGTACTCCTTAGTTTATCAGCAGATGTACCCAGCAAGTACAACTCAAAACTTCAATAATTTCCTCAAATGTCATCTCATCGATGTCTTAGCTTCAAACACTCACTCCCCCACACTTATTATAAACCATAACATCTCCCTAAAGAAAGGTGGAGGAGTCTAGTCAATTTATACCAACAGAACCTCAAATGAGAAACATCAGCTCTATTTCTCACATCACAGTTTTACCACCATAAGTGTTCTGACACGTCTGTCGCGTACCTGTCAAAAATAAAACCTAACGGTCTCAACTAAAAATGTAGTAGAGGCAGTCGAGTATCGAATCCACAGGGAGGTAATGCAACTACAGCTATCTATTTCTAATCCTATGGTAACAATTGGTGTTGATTGAATTTTTGGTTTCTAAACTACGGAGTTGAAAGGAAAGAGAAATAAGCAGAGGGCAGTAAAGCAGGAAATGAATTAAAACTCTCAATAAGAGGGGGACATGTCGGGAGTTCGGTTCACTACGGTAGTTCAACAACTCAGCAGTAAATGACTCAGACGAACTAATGTGAGACGGATATTAGAAGGTCCTTTCGGTCCACTTCCCACCCTAAAATACCACTAACTTAACTTTCGTCCTCATTAGGGTAGTCTACTGTTTATAGCAGGCCTATTTAGTCCAATCTTTCGATCCAGGATTAATTGTAGCCAGTTTAATGGGTGACATAGAAGCGTGCACTCAACTAGGTCGGGAATTACAGTTAAATTGCTACAGTGACAGAGTCTCTTAATCAATTCGTCCAATTCATTCACTACGTCGTCATTATTCTACCGCAGATTCCCTAATCCCAACATGAAGGGGTTTAGCTACTCATTTTCGTAATTAATTTAACAAAGAAATAAGTTTCCAGCGAGAAGACATAACGAAATAATAATAAAAAGCAATAATGATAAATTAGGGCAAGAGAATAAATAAGCGAACAAGGAATAACGCAACAAGAAGGTCAATTATTATTAAAGGAAGAGAGGAGATTACAATCTAAGCGATTCCGGCGTAAAGAACAACCGAGTCCGAGAGAAATAATCCCACAATAAAAGTAATGTGATTGAAGGGGCAAGAGTAACGTAGGAAAAGTTCTACTGTCGAAACTTAGAGAGTAAAAAGTGAATAATAGATAAGATCCCTATTAACCTAATTCACTTAGGTTTAAATAGAAAGTAAAACTCCAAACTTGCGAAGTAAAACATCACGGACTAAGTAAAAGCCCACGCCCGTGAAAACCTCTCGATCGAGTGGATTAAACCACTCGATCGACCATTATCTCAGCAGAAGTCCCTCGATCGACCAGCAGGGTACTCGATCGAGGACTTGATCATGTGCATCTTACTCGATCGAGTAAGGAATAGCTCGGTCGAGCCTCAGGGAGCCTGGGAACCACTCGATCGACCACCAAACAGCTCGATAGACCACTTGGGTCTTCAATTCAGCTCACGTCTTCACCCAAATGCCTCGTAAGGCGTGCAACGACACTTCCAAGTGCAACATCTCACTCTGGGACAATCCCGTCTCCTCTAAATGCATGCAAAAAGGTCGAAAAGGAGTATGGTTCCGCTACTTCCGCGATCATTCCTACAAAAAGGACCAAACACACCAAAGTAGCCAATTCGGGGCAAAATACTATAAAAACAGTATAGAAATGCATAGAAATACGTGCTGAAATAGGCCAAAAAGACTATACATTAGGCACGTATCAAATCTCCCCAAACCAAACCTTTACTCGCCCTCGAGTAAACTCAAAACTAAACTAATGGAACGGAAATTATAACTCAGAGCTAGCTTAACTTGTCTACTTGAACCAATTTAATGCAGCAAAAATCAACAGTTAAAGCTAAGCAGTCAGTACGCAAACGAATTATAAGCTGTTCAGAAATAAAGCTGACCTATCGACCTTGCAAGATCAACAAAACTGGACTCTCACGTGGTCACTCTTCTCTCATGAAGCAAAGGGCAAATGTTATATGTAGAAGAGAGAAGAAAAGACAGTCACTCACCTAACTGCGACCTACATAGCATGCATGCAACAAAAATGAAAGACAATTCAAGTACTAATGCACACACTCCAACCAATAATGTCCGTCACAGCCGAGGGTTTGCAAATAATATGGGAATAGTGAGGTTCAGGTGAGAAAAGGCAAAACAAGTTATGGAAATGTGGAGGTAAAAGCGTTAAGCTAGTTCCTAACAGGACCATAATAAACCATCTGGATCTCAAACTGACTGAAAAACTAAGTACTAGTGCCCTTCACTTGGCACAAAACTCACTAGACTCAAAGCACAATCTCCTCAAAAAATATAGAATAAGAGTGGAGGAGTCAGACGGTCACAAAGTTCCCTTTTTTAAACACATCGTCTGAAACAACTAACTGAAACAACCATCCCTCTTGTCGATTGTACATCTTCAAACATCTTCTCAACTCTGACAAGAGGGGACAACTTTTTTCAAAATCTCTATTTCTTTCTTTTGCATATCAGCTCTTTTTCTGTTTTTTCATATTGTTATTTTTTTCATTTTTCATTTTTTCTTTCTCCTTTTTTTTCTTTTTCTTTCACGTTTTCCTTCCTTTTTTTTCAATACTTTTTTTTTTCTTTCCTCCTTCCTTAATACAAACACCAACTCCAAACAAGATGACAGACCAAACTGCAATGGAAAACATACCACAAGAGGACGACCTAACTAGCTTGACTAGGCGGGGGCTTAGTTTGGAATGTAGCTAATGGGTCAAAAAGGCATGTTTGGCTAAAGTGGAGCTAAATGGGTGAAAGATGTAAAGAAAGGGGAATTTGCAAGACCCTCCCTGCATGTGACACCAACCACAAACCCGAATGTGTGCATTTGACGAGAAATTGAATGTCATAAATGTGCAAATGAGACAAACATGCTATGCAAGGAGTACTACTCTCAAAATTCCTAATGAACTGGTCATGAATGTCACCAGTTATGGCTCTAAAACTCAGAATTTTTTAAGTAGTTTGCCAGTTTATAGGTCAAGTCTAAACAATCAGCTATTATTTGAACAGAAATTCGTAGATTATGCGTATGACAACGCTAAAAACTATCAATAAAAGGTGCAAGTCTCAAGTAAATTGACAAGTTATAGTGCATTGTCATCATGGGAATCTACCGTCCCGACTCAACCTAAATGCGAAATAAACGTGAATTTTTTTGAATTTTTGGAATTTTCTTTTTTTTTTTTTTTTTTTTTTTTGAATTTTTGATTTTTATGAAAATAAACAACAAATGCAAACTGAAAAATTAAACGTAATGCAAAACAAATGCAGATGCAGACTCAAAAGGATGCAATACCCTCCCCAAACCAAAACGGACAACGCCCTCGTCTCCAGTGATCCTCCGGATAGGGCACGAAATAAAAAGAGTAAGAAAACATACAAAACACGAACTTCCCCAAACCAATGGCGGGAAGTGAGTAGACCAAAAGAGCTACTCGTCGTCGGCACCGCCGTCTCCAGTACTCCGACTCAACAAAACGGTCTCCCCAAACCAAAGAACAAACAAGGGGAGACTCGGTCGTCATCTCGGTGATCCTCCGGACCAGTACGAATAGTAGCTTCCGCATGGTGATCGGACCCGACATACCCGTCCCGTTCAACAAACTACGAGACCTCCTCATAAATGCCTAAGGTCTCTAGGTCAGTCCGCGCAAGGAAACGGGTGGGGGAGAGAGGGCAACGAAGTAAAGCGGCTAACCGTTTCCGGTGAGCCTTTGAAGTGAAACGTACCGTGGGCATCTTCGGTAAAGGTGTGAGAGCGCCCTCTCCGTAACATCGGCCTCGGAAGGGCTGGAAGTGATGGCTAATGGTTAGCTCTTTGGTTCGGCCTCGGTGGCACCATACCAGCCGAGGGAGACGAGGGGTGAATCCGCGATCGGCAAGGAGAAGGGCCTGGTAGGAGTAGTGGCTGGTGTAGCCTGAACCGAGCTCCCGGCTGAGCTAGCCGCGGAGTAAACTGTCCCTGCAGCTGAGACAAGGAGAACTGGTGCTGCAGTGGTGACCAAGGCGGAGCTAGTGGCAACAGCAGGGACCACTGGCTCGCTCACGGATGGACTGGAAGTGGTACTGGTAGAAGGCAGGGAACTAATATCCATCCTGCAAAGTATCAAGGGCATGATAAGAGAAGATAGCTGCTAACCGTGGCTAAAATGAAGCGTTAACCAGCATGTGACAGCAAAAAGAATGGCCCTATTAGTCGAAAAAAGAATCGACTTCCAGAATGCAAAACCCAACAATTAATCAAACTTCGAAATATAGCATGTGAGTGGTGGTGATATGATAAAATAATGACTGCTAAAGGCGAATGCAGCATGAAAACCAAAAATTGGAGCATGTATGACTCCTAGCAGTCGAAGATTTCTACTCACAACACGGGATTTCCCAATAATTCACATCAAGTAATGGCGATAGGGGACGGTAACGGCAGTTAACAACAGCGATAAGTAAGCAAGAGTTAAGTTAAGCAAGGCAACAGAAAAACCGTCAGACAGTCGATAAATTTCGACTTACAGGAACCCTAATCGCGGAATCTCGCGCAAAATTCGAATTAAACATGCAAAAACAGTGAGGAATTGCGAAAAGATCATCAACAAGCTATTTAAGGGTATATAAACACAATTAAATCGAAATAAAATCGACTAGACATGGATTTTCGAACCCTAATTCAAATGACCTCAAGAAATTCTAATTAAATGAAGAGAAAATGCAAAGAGTATGAAAGGAACACTTACTTGATGATGATTAACCTACAATAAGCAATTAAACTTCAAATAACAAGCAACAAAGGCGGATTTTCGATTGAAAAACCGCAAACCCTAATCCCCTTTAAAAACCGCGAAAACGAGCACAAAAGAGGGGGAAAATAAGGGGTTATTGAAGATTAATTAGCTAGCAATAGAATGTAGGTGATGGATTTGATAATTTTGGGCAAGAAATGGGGATTTGGGGGAGATGGAAATCGCAATTAGGAAGGTGTTAGGAGAAATTAGGGATAAAAATAGAATTGAAAACTGAAATAGGAGTTAAGTATAGAAAACTCCCGTCCACTATTCATTTCACTCGATCGAGTGATTTTAATCACTCGATCGAGGACTTTTCTTTGTCCCCTTTGCTCGATCGAGTAAGAACCCTCTCGATCGATCATTTTCTCGTGGCCTTCCTCGATCGAGTAACCGGACGGCTCGATCGACCCATTTTCCACTCGATCGAGTGCGAGAAAGTACTCGATCGAGGAATTCCTCGTGTGGACTCCTTGAATTTCGTCCCTTCTTCCTCGAATTGCGTGCATCTTCCCCAAACCTGCGTAAGACATATCCAAACATATCCCAAAATACCAAAAACGCAGAAAACACAGTCTATAGTCTCAGTCTAAGCTAAAGGATTGTCTAAACTAATTGTCCTAATTAAAAACGTAATAAAGAAATTCAAAAGAAATTCAAACGAATATCTATTACAAGTTGTTACACGGGGCATTTCCCCGTTTAATTCCCATCACTTTCAAAGTAGCCCCTTCGTGGGCTTCGATTTGGAGGACGTCACTTCGCCGAGCATCGACCGTCCTCTTTGATTTCCATGAGCTTGAATTCTTGTTTGCAAGAGGAGGAGGAACATAGTTCCAATCTATGTAGGTTCGAACCGTCTTCGTTCTCGCCCCTCTGTCATCTTCTTTGGCATCCTTGGCTCCAGTTTGATTGATAATGGTTGCACCATGTCCCTTGATGACTCCTTTCTTGCCTTCATCCGCACTGCGGTGAAGGAAAACAGACGAACTTTTCTCCTTTTTGCTCTCGGTATGAGGCGGAGGGTTAGCAATAATAAGCAATATTCTCCAAATTTTCATCCGGAGTGTCAATAATAGGGTCAACAGAAGAGAGGGCATTGCAAGGCTGAGCTTGCATGGGAGCCCTCCGAACTTGGACCGATGGAAAGTCGGCTCCTCGTCCCCTACCCGAAAGGTCAAAGTCTTCCCGACGTCTATTCGCACGGGCGGTGGACAAAAATGGTCTCCCTAAAATGATATGGGTTTGCACATCTTCGGGGATATCTAAGACGACGAAATCAACGGGAATAAAGAACTTCCCGATCCGAACAGTACGTCTTCACTACACCTAGCGCCGTGATAAACTACGGTCGGCCATCTGACAGATCATGTTGGTGCAACTCGGTTTGTCACACCAAGTCTCTTAGCTAGAGATAAAGGTAGAACACTTACGCTAGCGCCTAAATCGCATAACGCATTATCAATCAATCGCATACCGATGTGACAAGGGATCGAAAAACTACCCGGGTCTGATTGCTTAGGAGGTAGCTTATTTTGAGATAGGGCTGACCCCACCTCCGTCAAAGCTACGGTCTCATTATCATTAATAGTCCTCTTACGTGCTAAAATCTCTTTCATAAACTTTAAATAAGAGGGTACCTTGGTCAGCAATTCAGTGAACGGCACGGAAACTTCCAAACTCTTCAAAAGCTCAACAAATTTGCCAAACTGTTTATTAAACTTGGTATTCTGCAGCCGCCTCGGGAAGGGAACCGTAATTGGTATTTCGAGCCCCTTGTTTCTCGCTTCCAAAGTGTCTTCCGGAGCAAGTTCGGTATCTTTTGGACGCTTCTTACCTCTCGAACGAGGCCTTTCTGGTAATTCCTCGCTTAAACGAGCACTAGCAGGCTCTCGAATAAGCTTCCCGTCATCAATATCACTCGATCGAGCAATGTGCTCACTCGATCGAGCAGTTTCTTCACCAGCGTCAGTCGATCGAGTAACGTTCCCACTCGATCGACCATCTTCAGCTTCCAGTTCACTCGATCGAGCAGGAAGACTACTCGATCGAGGGCTTTCTTCACCATTTACGCTCGATCGAGCTCTAGATTTCAGTCGATCGAGTAACTCCCTTGTCGTGAGTCCTTTTCTCTTAACAGAACACTGTTCATCATCAGCGATAGCTTCCCTCGGGTCTGATTTCTGTACTTCCGGTCCTTCATAAGAAAGACCGCTTCTCAACTCTATCAGATGTACCGTCTCATTTGGGTTCTTGTCATTTTGAGTCGGTAGATGACCGGGCTTCCTTGAGGATTGATTTTCAGCCAGTTGGGCAACTTGAGTCTCGAGTGCCTTGAATGCCGTGTCCTTCTGTTGTAATTGCTTTGCAATGGACTGCATCATGGACTTTAACTCACCTATCTCACTCACCCCACTAGATGACGAAGCACCTTGGTTAGGAGGGTTGAAAGACGGAGGCTTCTGATAGCCTTGTTGCTTCTGGTGTGGAGGAATATAGGGCTGTTGCGGCTGATTTGGAGGGGCGGTGGGGTTGAGTACGTTCTGGTTACTCCACCTCAAATTGGGGTGGATATTCGGCTCGTAATGAGTGTTGTTTTGCCTGTAATGTTGAAAGGGCAAAGACATTGCTCATAAGGACTAGGACAATAATCGAGACATGTCCATCTACCCCACACCTTGTATGCACGAAAGGACCGTCTGTCATAGCATTAACCTGGTACATCCCTCCTTGAGAGCTCCCCTAATTCATACTTATCAAACCTCGCGGTAAGGGCTTCTAATGCGGCACGAGGAGGACTCGGCGGCTCTCCTTTGGTTTCCTCTTGAATTCCCATATTCAGCCCTATGAGTGGCTAAATCATCTATGATTTTCCATCCCTTGGTCGCCCCAAGTTGTCAAGAATCGACCATTGGCTGCTGCATCTAAGATAGCCCTCGATCATCATATAGACCATTGTAAAAATGGTTGCACAAACTCCATTTTTCGAAACCATGATGTGGTATGGTCCGCACTAGTTTCTTAAAACGAAGCCATGCCTCGTGGAAGTTCTCGTCAGGCCCTTGTTTGAAACTTGTTATCTGAGCTCTAATGGCGATGGTTCTCGGCGAGAAATACTTCTTGTAAAAACGCTAATGCTAGCGAATTCCAATCTGTTATGCCGTGGGCAGCTCGGTCTAAATCCTCGTACCACTCCCTTGCAAAGATCGCGGAGTGAGAAGATGAACATGGTTTCTTTTATCGATCCGTCACGCCGCCGGTGGAGGAGGTATGGAGCAGCATAATCAATGAAGGTCTCCATATCCGAGCCGCATCTTTAGTTGCAGCTCCCGAACCGATTTTCTCGACCATATTGATGTATGCGAGGCTTTGGCTCGAACTTCCTAGCATCTCCTGTCGATTCGACCCCTTTATAGAGATTGTCACCGTGGGCTCGGAGTGACTAGCAATGGTTGCTTCCTCAGCCATTTCGGGAAAATCTGGGAAAGTAATAGATTCAATCGATGAATTGGAAAGGCGGAGAAGACGGTGGATTGTCTTGAAAAGCTCGTTCTCGTAAAAGCTACCACGCGAACTAGGCTCTTCCTCTGCCTGTTGTTCTTGAAATAGTCTTCTTTTTACGTGCAGAGATCTCTCAATCTCGGGATCAAAAGGTAGTAGTGGACCACCTTGCGACCTGCGCATAAGAAGAAACTACAGACAAGATATAAGAATAGTCTAAGGAACGATGTTCCTTAAACTAGGAGAGGAGTTAAAAATAAAACAGCTAGTAAATTGAACAATTGCCTCCCCGACAACGGCGCCAAAATTTGACACGTCTGTCGCGTACCTGTCAAAAATAAAACCTAACGGTCTCAACTAAAAATGTAGTAGAGGCAGTCGAGTATCGAATCCACAGGGAGGTAATGCAACTACAGCTATCTATTTCTAATCCTATGGTAACAATTGGTGTTGATTGAATTTTTGGTTTCTAAACTACGGAGTTGAAAGGAAAGAGAAATAAGCAGAGGGCAGTAAAGCAGGAAATGAATTAAAACTATCAATAAGAGGGGGACATGTCGGGAGTTCGGTTCACTACGGTAGTTCAACAACTCAGCAGTAAATGACTCAGACGAACTAATGTGAGACGGATATTAGAAGGTCCTTTCGGTCCACTTCCCACCCTAAAATACCACTAACTTAACTTTCGTCCTCATTAGGGTAGTCTACTGTTTATAGCAGGCCTATTTAGTCCAATCTTTCGATCCAGGATTAATTGTAGCCAGTTTAATGGGTGACATAGAAGCGTGCACTCAACTAGGTCGGGAATTACAGTTAAATTGCTACAGTGACAAAGTCTCTTAATCAATTCGTCCAATTCATTCACTACGTCGTCATTATTCTACCGCAGATTCCCTAATCCCAACATGAAGGGGTTTAGCTACTCATTTTCGTAATTAATTTAACAGCAAATAAGTTTCCAGCAGAAGACATAACGAAATAATAATAAAAAGCAATAATGATAAATTAGGGCAAGAGAATAAATAAGCGAACAAGGAATAACGCAACAAGAAGGTCAATTATTATTAAAGGAAGAGAGGAGATTACAATCTAAGCGATTCCGGCGTAAAGAACAACCGAGTCCGAGAGAAATAATCCCACAATAAAAGTAACAGTTGAAGGGGCAAGAGTAACGTAGGAAAAGTTCTACTGTCGAAACTTAGAGAGTAAAAAGTGAATAATAGATAAGATCCCTATTAACCTAATTCACTTAGGTTTAAATAGAAAGTAAAACTCCAAACTTGCGAAGTAAAACATCACGGACTAAGTAAAAGCCCACGCCCGTGAAAACCTCTCGATCGAGTGGATTAAACCACTCGATCGACCATTATCTCAGCAGAAGTCCCTCGATCGACCAGCAGGGTACTCGATCGAGGACTTGATCATGTGCATCTTACTCGATCGAGTAAGGAATAGCTCGGTCGAGCCTCAGGGAGCCTGGGAACCACTCGATCGACCACCAAACAGCTCGATAGACCACTTGGGTCTTCAATTCAGCTCACGTCTTCACCCAAATGCCTCGTAAGGCGTGCAACGACACTTCCAAGTGCAACATCTCACTCTGGGACAATCCCGTCTCCTCTAAATGCATGCAAAAAGGACGAAAAGGAGTATGGTTCCGCTACTTCTGCGATCATTCCTACAAAAAGGACCAAATACACCAAAGTAGCCAATTCGGGGCAAAATACTATAAAAAAAGTATAGAAATGCATAGAAATACGTCTTTGAAATAGGCCAAAAAGACTATACATTAGGCACGTATCAAATCTCCCCAAACCAAACCTTTACTCGCCTCGAGTAAACTCAAAACTAAACTAATGGAACGGAAATTATAACTCAGAGCTAGCTTAACTTGTCTACTTGAACCAATTTAATGCAAAGCAAAAATCAACGATTAAAGCTAAGCGGTCGACGCAAACGAATTATAAGTCATTGAGAAATAAAGTGACCTATCGACCTTGCAAGATCAACAAAATGGACTCTCACGTGGTCACTCTTCTCTCATGAAGCAAAGGGCAAATGTTATATGTAGAAGAGAGAAGAAAAGACAGTCACTCACCTAACTGCGACCTACATAGCATGCATGCAACAAAAATGAAAGACAATTCAAGTACTAATGCACACACTCCAACCAATAATGTCCGTCACAGCCGAGGGTTTGCAAATAATATGGGAATAGTGAGGTTCAGGTGAGAAAAGGCAAAACAAGTTATGGAAATGTGGAGGTAAAAGCGTTAAGCTAGTTCCTAACAGGACCATAATAAACCATCTGGATCTCAAACCGACCTGAAAAACTAAGTACTAGTGCCCTTCACTTGGCACAAAACTCACTAGACTCAAAGCACAATCTCCTCAAAAATATAGAATAAGAGTGGAGGAGTCAGACGGTCACAAAGTTCCCTTTTTTTTAAACACATAAATCGAAACAACTAATGAAACAACCATCCCTCTTGTCGATTGTACATCTTCAAACATCTTCTCAACTCTGACAAGAGGGGACAACTTTTTTCAAAATCTCTATTTCTTTCTTTTGCATATCAGCTCTTTTTCTGTTTTTTCATATTGTTATTTTTTTCATTTTTCATTTTTTCTTTCTCCTTTTTTTTTCTTTTTCTTTCACGTTTTCCTTCCTTTTTTTTCAATACTTTTTTTTTTCTTTCCTCCTTCCTTAATACAAACACCAACTCCAAACAAGATGACAGACCAAACTGCAATGGAAAACATACCACAAGAGGACAGCCTAACTAGCTTGACTAGGCAGGCTTAGTTTGGAATGTAGCTAATGGGTCAAAAAGGCATGTTTGGCTAAAGTGGAGCTAAATGGGTGAAAGATGTAAAGAAAGGGGAATTTGCAAGACCCTCCCTGCATGTGACACCAACCACAAACCCGAATGTGTGCATTTGACGAGAAATTGAATGTCATAAATGTGCAAATGAGACAAACATGCTATGCAAGGAGTACTACTCTCAAAATTCCTAATGAACTGGTCATGAATGTCACCAGTTATGGCTCTAAAACTCAGAATTTTTTAAGTAGTTTGCCAGTTTATAGGTCAAGTCTAAACAATCAGCTATTATTTGAACAGAAATTCGTAGATTATGCGTATGACAACGCTAAAAACTATCAATAAAAGGTGCAAGTCTCAAGTAAATTGACAAGTTATAGTGCATTGTCATCATGGGAATCTACCGTTCCGACTCAACCTAAATGCAGAAATAAACGTGAATTTTTTTTGAATTTTTTGGAATTTTCTATTTTTTTTTTTTTTTTTTTGAATTTTTGATTTTTATGAAAATAAACAACAAATGCAAACTGAAAAATTAAACGTAATGCAAAACAAATGCAGATGCAGACTCAAAAGGATGCAATACCCTCCCCAAACCAAAACGGACAACGCCCTCGTCTCCAGGCTGATCCTCCGGACCGGGTACGAAATAAAAAGAGTAAGAAAACATACAAAACACGAACTTCCCCAAACCAGCCAGAAAACTGGGGAAGTGAGTAGACCAGTAGCTACTCGTCGTCGGCACCGCCGTCTCCCAGGTACTCCGACTCAACAAAACGGTCTCCCCAAACCAGCAACAAACAAGGGGGAGACTCAGTCGTCATCTCCAGGCTGATCCTCCGGACCAGGTACGAATAGTAGCTTCCTGCATGGTGATCAGACCCGACATACCCGTCCCGTTCAACAAACTACAGACCTCCTCATAAATGCCTAAGGTCTCTAGGTCAGTCCGCGCAAGGAAACGGGTGGGGGAGAGAGGGCAACGAAGTAAAGCGGCTAACCGTTTCCGGTGAGCCTTTGAAGTGAAACGTACCGTGGGCATCTTCGGTAAAGGTGTGAGAGCGCCCTCTCCCGTAACATCAGCCTCAGAAGGGCTGGAAGTGATGGCTAACTGGTTAGCCTGCTGGTTCGGCCTCGGTGGCACCATACCAGGCTGAGGGAGACGAGGGGTGAATCCGCAGTCCAGCAAGGAGAAGGGCCTGGTAGGAGTAGTGGCTGGTGTAGCCTGAACCGAGCTCCCCGCCGAGCTAGCCGCATGAGTAAATGTCTCCCTGCAGCTGAGACAAGGAGAACTGGTGCTGCAGTGGTGACCAAGGCGGAGCTAGTGGCAACAGCAGGGACCACTGGCTCGCTCACGGATGGACTGGAAGTGGTACTGGTAGAAGGCAGGGAACTAATATCCATCCTGCAAAGTATCAAGGGCATGATAAGAGAAGATAGCTGCTAACCGTGGCTAAAATGAAGCGTTAACCAGCATGTGACAGCAAAAAGAATGGCCCTATTAGTCGAAAAAAGAATCGACTTCCAGAATGCAAAACCCAACAATTAATCAAACTTCGAAATACAGCATGTGAGTGGTGGTGATATGATAAAATAATGACTGCTAAAGGCGAATGCAGCATGAAAACCAAAAATTGGAGCATGTATGACTCCTAGCAGTCGAAGATTTCTACTCACAACACGGGATTTCCCAATAATTCACATCAAGTAATGGCGATAGGGGACGGTAACGGCAGTTAACAACAGCGATAAGTAAGCAAGAGCTGAAGTTAAGTAAGCAAGGCAACAGAAAAACCGTCAGACAGTCGATAAATTTCGACTTACAGGAACCCTAATCGCGGAATCTCGCGCAAAATTCGAATTAAACATGCAAAAACAGTGAGGAATTGCGAAAAGATCATCAACAAGCTATTTAAGGGTATATAAACACAATTAAATCGAAATAAAATCGACTAGACATGGATTTTCGAACCCTAATTCAAATGACCTCAAGAAATTCTAATTAAATGAAGAGAAAATGCAAAGAGTATGAAAGGAACACTTACTTGATGATGATTAACCTACAATAAGCAATTAAACTTCAAATAACAAGCAACAAAGGCGGATTTTCGATTGAAAAACCGCAAACCCTAATCCCCTTTAAAAACCGCGAAAACGAGCACAAAAGAGGGGGAAAATAAGGGGTTATTGAAGATTAATTAGCTAGCAATAGAATGTAGGTGATGGATTTGATAATTTTGGGCAAGAAATGGGGATTTGGGGGAGATGGAAATCGCAATTAGGAAGGTGTTAGGAGAAATTAGGGATAAAAATAGAATTGGCGAAATAGGAGTTAAGTATAGAAAACTCCCGTCCACTATTCATTTCACTCGATCGAGTGATTTTAATCACTCGATCGAGGACTTTTGCTGTCCCCTTTGCTCGATCGAGTAAGAACCCTCTCGATCGATCATTTCCTCTGTGGCCTTCCTCGATCGAGTAACCAGACGGCTCGATCGACCCATTTTCCACTCGATCGAGTGCAGAAAGTACTCGATCGAGGAATTCCTCGTGTGGACTCCTTGAATTTCGTCCCTTCTTCCTCGAATTGCGTGCATCTTCCCCATACCTGCGTAAGACATATCCAAACATATCCCAAAATACCAAAAACGCAGAAAACACAGTCTATAGTCTCAGTCTAAGCTAAAGGATTGTCTAAACTAATTGTCCTAATTAAAAACGTAATAAAGAAATTCAAAAGAAATTCAAACGAATATCTATTACAAGTTGTTACACGGGGCATTTCCCCGTTTAATTCCCATCGACTTTCGTAGCCCCTTCTTGGGCTTCTCTGGAGGACGTCACTTCAGCGATCGACGGCCGTCCTCTTTGATTTCCATGAGCTTGAATTACTGTTTGCAAGAGGAGGGGGAACATAGTTCCAATCTATGTAGGTTCGAACTGTCTTCGTTCTCGCCCCTCTGTCATCTTCTTTGGCATCCTTGGCTCCAGTTTGATTGATAATGGTTGCACCATGTCCCTTGACAGCTCCTTTCTTGCCTTCATCTGTACCTGCAGTAAGGAAAACAGACGAACTTTTCTCCTTTTTGCTCTCAGTATGAGGCGGAGGGTTAGCAATACAATGACAATATTCTCCAAATTTTCATCCGGAGTGTCAATAATAGGGTCAATAGAAGAGAGGGCATTGCAAGGCCGAGCTTGCATGGGAGCCCTCCGAACTTGACTGATGGAAAGTCAGCTCCTCGTCCCCTACCTGAAAGGTCAAAGTCTTCCCCCCGACGTCTATTACTGCACGGGCAGTGGACAAAAATGGTCTCCCTAAAATGATAGGGGTTTGCACATCTTCGGGGATATCTAAGACGACGAAATCAACGGGAATAAAGAACTTCCCGATCTGAACAGGTACGTCTTCTGCTACACCTAGCGGCCGTGATAAACTACGGTCGGCCATCTGGACAGTCATGTTGGTGCAACTCAGTTTTGTCACACCAAGTCTCTTAGCTAGAGATAAAGGTAGAACACTTACACTAGCGCCTAAATCGCATAACGCATTATCAATCAATCGCATACCGATGTGACAAGGGATCGAAAAACTACCCGGGTCTGATTGCTTAGGAGGTAGCTTATTTTGAGATAGGGCTGACCCCACCTCCGTCAAAGCTACGGTCTCATTATCATTAATAGTCCTCTTACGTGCTAAAATCTCTTTCATAAACTTTAAATAAGAGGGTACCTTGGTCGCAAATTCAGTGAACGGCACGGAAACTTCCAAACTCTTCAAAAGCTCAACAAATTTGCCAAACTGTTTATTAAACTTGGTATTCTGCAGCCGCCTCGGGAAGGGAACCGTAATTGGTATTTCGAGCCCCTTGTTTCTCGCTTCCAAAGTGTCTTCCGGAGCAAGTTCGGTATCTTTTGGACGCTTCTTACCTCTCGAACGAGGCCTTTCTGGTAATTCCTCGCTTAAACGAGCACTAGCAGGCTCTCGAATAAGCTTCCCGTCATCAATATCACTCGATCGAGCAATGTGCTCACTCGATCGAGCAGTTTCTTCACCAGCGTCAGTCGATCGAGTAACGTTCCCACTCGATCGACCATCTTCAGCTTCCAGTTCACTCGATCGAGCAGGAAGACTACTCGATCGAGGGCTTTCTTCACCATTTACGCTCGATCGAGCTCTAGATTTCAGTCGATCGAGTAACTCCCTTGTCGTGAGTCCTTTTCTCTTAACAGAACACTGTTCATCATCAGCGATAGCTTCCCTCGGGTCTGATTTCTGTACTTCCGGTCCTTCATAAGAAAGACCGCTTCTCAACTCTATCAGATGTACCGTCTCATTTGGGTTCTTGTCATTTTGAGTCGGTAGATGACCGGGCTTCCTTGAGGATTGATTTTCAGCCAGTTGGGCAACTTGAGTCTCGAGTGCCTTGAATGCCGTGTCCTTCTGTTGTAATTGCTTTGCAATGGACTGCATCATGGACTTTAACTCACCTATCTCACTCACCCCACTAGATGACGAAGCACCTTGGTTAGGAGGGTTGAAAGACGGAGGCTTCTGATAGCCTTGTTGCTTCTGGTGTGGAGGAATATAGGGTCATTGCGGGCTGATTTGGAGGGGCGGTGGGGTTGAGTACGTTCTGGTTACTCCACCTAAAATTGGGGTGGATATTCGGCTCGTAATGAGTGTTGTTTTGCCTGTAATGTTGAAAGGCAGCACATTGCTCATAAGGACTAGGACAATAATCAGAGACATGTCCATCTACCCCACACCTTGTACAGACGAAAGGACCGTCTGTCATAGCATTAACCTGGTACATCCCTCCCTTGAGAGCTCCCCCTAATTCATACTTATCAAACCTCGCGGTAAGGGCTTCTAATGCGGCTACTGAGGAGGACTCAGCGGCTCTCCTTTGATTTCCTCTTGAATTCCCATATTCAGCCCTATGAGTGGCTAAATCATCTATGATTTTCCATCCCTTGGTCGCCCCAAGTTGTCGACAAATCGACCATTGGTCTGCCGCATCTAAGATAGCCCCTCGATCATCATATAGACCATTGTAAAAATGGTTGCACAAACTCCATTTTTCGAAACCATGATGTGGTATGGTCCGCACTAGTTTCTTAAAACGAAGCCATGCCTCGTGGAAGTTCTCGTCAGGCCCTTGTTTGAAACTTGTTATCTGAGCTCTAATGGCGATGGTTCTCGAAGCAGAGAAATACTTCTTGTAAAACGCTAATGCTAGCGAATTCCAATCTGTTATGCCGTGGGCAGCTCGGTCTAAATCCCTGTACCACTCCCTTGCAGCATCGCGGAGTGAGAAGATGAACATGGTTTCTTTTATCTGATCACTGTCACGCCAGGTGGAGGAGGTATGGAGCAGCGATAATCAATGAAGGTCTCCATATCCGAGTTGCATCTTTAGTTGCAGCTCCGAACGATTTTCTCGACCATATTGATGTATGCAGGCTTTGGCTCGAACTTCCTAGCATCTCCGTGGTAATTCGACCCCTTTATAGAGATTGTCGGCCGTGGGCTCGGAGTGACTAGCAATGGTTGCTTCCTCAGCCATTTCGGGAAAATGCGGGAAAGTAATAGATTCAATCGATGAATTGGAAACGGAGAAGACGGTGGATTGTCTTCGAAAAGCTCGTTCTCATAAAAGCTACCACGCGAACTAGGCTCTTCCTCTGCCTGTTGTTCTTGAAATAGTCTTCTTTTTACGTGCAGAGATCTCTCAATCTCGGGATCAAAAGGTAGTAGTGGACCACCTTGCGACCTGCGCATAAGAAGAAACTACAGACAAGATATAAGAATAGTCTAAGGAACGATGTTCCTTAAACTAGGAGAGGAGTTAAAAATAAAACAGCTAGTAAATTGAACAATTGCCTCCCCGACAACGGCGCCAAAATTTGACACGTCTGTCGCGTACCTGTCAAAAATAAAACCTAACGGTCTCAACTAAAAATGTAGTAGAGGCAGTCGAGTATCGAATCCACAGGGAGGTAATGCAACTACAGCTATCTATTTCTAATCCTATGGTAACAATTGGTGTTGATTGAATTTTTGGTTTCTAAACTACGGAGTTGAAAGGAAAGAGAAATAAGCAGAGGGCAGTAAAGCAGAAAATGAATTAAAACTATCAATAAGAGGGGGACATGTCGGGAGTTCGGTTCACTACGGTAGTTCAACAACTCAGCAGTAAATGACTCAGACGAACTAATGTGAGACGGATATTAGAAGGTCCTTTCGGTCCACTTCCCACCCTAAAATACCACTAACTTAACTTTCGTCCTCATTAGGGTAGTCTACTGTTTATAGCAGGCCTATTTAGTCCAATCTTTCGATGCAGGATTAATTGTAGCCAGTTTAATGGGTGACATAGAAGCGTGCACTCAACTAGGTCGGGAATTACAGTTAAATTGCTACAGTGACAGAGTCTCTTAATCAATTCGTCCAATTCATTCACTACGTCGTCATTATTCTACCACAGATTCCCTAATCCCAACATGAAGGGGTTTAGCTACTCATTTTCGTAATTAATCTAACAGCAAATAAGTTTCCAGCAGAAGACATAACGAAATAATAATAAAAAGCAATAATGATAAATTAGGGCAAGAGAATAAATAAGCGAACAAGGAATAACGCAACTAGAAGGTCAATTATTATTAAAGGAAGAGAGGAGATTACAATCTAAGCGATTCCGGCGTAAAGAACAACCGAGTCCGAGAGAAATAATCCCACAATAAAAGTAACAGTTGAAGGGGCAAGAGTAACGTAGGAAAAGTTCTACTGTCGAAACTTAGAGAGTAAAAAGTGAATAATAGATAAGATCCCTATTAACCTAATTCACTTAGGTTTAAATAGAAAGTAAAACTCCAAACTTGCGAAGTAAAACATCACGGACTAAGTAAAAGCCCACGCCCATGAAAACCTCTCGATCGAGTGGATTAAACCACTCGATCGACCATCATCTCAGCAGAAGTCCCTTGATCGACCAGCAGGGTACTCGATCGAGGACTTGATCATGTGCATCTTACTCGATCAAGTAAGGAATAGCTCGATCGAGCCTCAGGGAGCCTGGGAACCACTCGATCGACCACCAAACAGCTCGATAGACCACTTGGGTCTTCAATTCAGCTCACGTCTTCACCCAAATGCCTCGTAAGGCGTGCAACGACACTTCCAAGTGCAACATCTCACTCTGGGACAATCCCGTCTCCTCTAAATGCATGCAAAAAGGACGAAAAGGAGTATGGTTCCGCTACTTCCGCGATCATTCCTACAAAAAGGACCAAACACACCAAAGTAGCCAATTCGGGGCAAAATACTATAAAAACAGTATAGAAATGCATAGAAATACGTGCTGAAATAGGCCAAAAAGACTATACATTAGGCACGTATCATGTTCCATTAGCATTCTTACTGATTGAGAATCTTCAATAATTTGTGTATAAGGCACTCATTCCTATTGTTCAAGGTTTGCCACATACTTATTCATATCAGTATACTACCATTGACCCTCATGCCCAAATGTTTAACCAGCTCAATGCTCTTCCATTTTATGATATTAAGATCAAGCAAACGTAAAACTAGAAGACCAGTAGTTAGCTAGGCTACAAGCTTCGTAAAAAAAAAACGTTACTCGACCCAATATTTGTTCTCTCCCTCTTGCCCCAAGTCCTTGTGCACTCTCATCATCAAATCAAGCCTAATATTATCAAGATGGCCGGGAGTACTCTCTGTAAGAAGCTGATCACTCTTAACTCTTTCATTGTTACCTCAAATGTGGTGGGAGCAGTTTGTAAATAAGTATTACCTCCAAATGCCATAAGTCAACATCAACTCCCTCAAAACAACAGCATATGCATTGAACTCAAGTAAACCCAAAGCATGCTAGAATTTATATTTCAAATTATATATAAAGAAAATATACAACATATGTAAAAGGGTACTTATAACTTGCAATACTTTGAATAAAATCTACAGACAAATGAGAGAGAAGACATACAAACAAGTTATTTGAAAAATACCACTTTCTATGTAAATGTCTATTATGACAGTTAATATAGCCAGACTCAAAAATAGGAGAAAAACGAAAGGCAAATAAGATGCAAAAATAGTTAGAAAACAAGTTATCTGCTTCAAGTTTCCTTCCAAGAAAATATGCCCATAATTCTAAATCATAGAACTAAGTTAGTATAAATTTACAAAATACATAGAGAATTAATCTTAACATCAATCTCCCCGGCAACGGCGCCAAAATTTGATACGTGTCGTTTAGCGTATACAAATTAATAATTTATAAAACCTATCTTAACCTCAAAAATAACAACGTAGTAAAGGATAAGTAGGGTCGATCCCACGGAGAGACTGGAAAAACTAATTAACTATTGAGTACTTTTATTCACTAACTTACATATATACCATTTATTTACATATTTACGGCTATTAACATTATGTACGACGATTAGGGGGGTTTTTGTTTGTGATTTTGAACTAAACTAAGAGGACCGAATACTAATGCTAGACGCGAAGTCAAATACCCTATTAAGCACATATTCTTATGGTAATTTTAGCTTGTCAACCGATTATTGTTTACGTCAAATCTCCATATCATTTATAGATTAACTGCGGAATTAAAGATAACAATAACTCCCTATCCTCTCTTAGATTACAACCGACCTGAACTAAGTCTAGACCGATTCTTAACTAACCGACCGATGTAAGTTTGTCGCACCCTACTAAAGACCGGGTTAGAAGCATTATCGAACCAAGAAGACGTCATTAATCCAATTAATCCCTTCAGTGTCGTCAATACCCGAACGATTAACTGACCAAATCTTACTCCTAGCTTAAACTAAACCCCAATTTGCAGAGATTTACCTAAACTAGTTGCTACTGGAATTATGTAACTCGAACTAAGCCTCAATTATGTAATTAGCAAAGGCATACAATTCCAATCATAATAAGATAACAAATTATAAACCGAAGATTGTAGCTTACGATTAAAACGAGTAAAAATTCGGATACAAATAACTGAAAGATTAACAATAAACAACCAACGGTTTTCAATACTAAAATTAATCAACGAAAATAAACCATAAATTGAATACGAGAGCTAGAGAGAACTTAATTACTGCCCGGAATTTGTAGTCGGAACATCGGATTGTGGCACCTCAGGATCCGCCTCAAATTCGCCCTTACTCGAACGTGTGCTAAGACTCCGACCGAGTACGGTCTCCTACTGCTCTCACGACCCAATTAGGTCTCAAATCGTCACACAATTTCGCTCAATTTCTATAAAATTTCTGGGTATTTCCTTCTTCTCTTTTGACACGAGAATTGGTATTTATACTTGATTAAGATACAATATTTGGGATAAATTTTGTGATTCAAATACGGGAAGAGATCAAATTTGGGAGTTCGATATAAGATTGAGTTTTCATTGTAGTTGGCTGCTCGGTTTCTCGTAGTTTCTATTCCTGCTCTTCTATCTTTTATTTCTTTGTTTGATGTCATACATACTTTCTTTGCTGGACTTTGTTCAAATACGCGTTCCACTTAGCTGGGCTTTGTTGCTTTAACTTACTTTTGTCCATTGTGTATATGGTCTACGCATTTCTCTACTTGTTCAATCCAATTTGCGAAACATGGCCGCTTGATTTGTAATCTGGTACACCAAAAACACACTATGTAAGCCCATTTACCTTTTAAAATAGTATATCAGTGATTAAATCCGAAACTAACGAATATAAAATAATTTAGCTTGAATAATACGAAAGACGACACTAACAATATACGGATATGGGATAAAAACATATATAATTTTGGGCTTATCATTATCACACTAATTTGTGGAGGACACAAGCTCCAACATACTGTTCATAGTAGGTCTATTTAGTCTAATCTTCCGACCCAGGATTAAATTTAACCAGATTAAAGGGTGACTCAGAAGCGTGCACTCAACTAAGTAGGTAAATACAGTTATATTGCCATGGGGACAGATTCTCACAAATAATTCATCTAACCTATTCGCTACATCGTCACATTTCTACTGTAGATCCCCTAATCCCAACATGAAATAAATTAGCTACTCATGCTATTAATATTATCAAGAATAATGACAACGAAATAACTAATATTGAACATGACAAAACAATAATAAACGTGCATAAATGAATTAGGGCAGAAATTAAAGGGAACAAAACAAGTAATTAAAGTAAATAAATGAAAGATTAAGATTAAAGAAGAGAGAGAGATTACAAAGGCAAGAATTCCTGCGTAAAGAACACTAGATCGGAGCAAGAAATAATCCGAAAGCAAAAGTTACAGTGAAGAGGAAAAAGCAACGTAGTGTTTGCAATGAAAGTTGAAAGATAGAATCCCAATTGAGTCCTAATGACCTAATTATCTCACGCTTAAATAGAAATTAACTAAGTCCATAAGCTAATTATAAGTTCACGGACTAATTAAAGCCCATTAAAGACCAAACCAGTCGATTGAGCAGTTTGAAACAACTCGATCGAGTACTTCTTCAAGCAATCTACTCGATCGAGTAGAAAAACCACTCGAACGAGTAACTCTGAAATCCAGCACTGTCGTCAAGTAAAATAAACCACTCGATCGACCAACTCAGCCACAAAAAACCACTCGATCGATCAATAAAAGGACTCGATCGAGCATTCTTCCTCTGAAACAGCTCTAACTCGTAGCCGACTGCTTCGCAGACCGTTCCTTCAGCCATCCCAATGCAATATCTCGTTCTGAAAATCCCGTCTCCTCAAAATGCATGCAAAATAGGACGAAAATGGTACGATTCCACTACTTTTACGTTCATTTCTAAAAGATAGACAAAATGAACCAAAGTAGCCAATTTGAGGCAAAATGCAATATAAACAGTATAAAAGTACATGGAAATACGTGCAAAAATAGACTAAAAAGACTATACAAAATGCACTTATCAGTATTCGGCCTGTCAGGAGGGCTTTTAGACTGATGGTCGGGAGAGAACACCCTTGCACCTGCCTTACTATGTCCAGCCGTTTGTAAATATTGGTAGTAAACCTAGTCGGGTTAGGCAATTATTTCATGCCTGATTGGTCCTGACATTTACTGTATCCGGTGATGGTTACCAACTCGTCAGGCACAGTTAAGTGCAAAGTTTTGTTTCAGAATTTTGATATATAGTAGAGTAGCCCTCAATCCTGAATATTTATGCATATAAATATTTATCATGTATAATTGTTTAGGATTCAAAAAGTAAGAGAAATTGGGTTAGTTAAATATATAGATATGAGTTGCATACAGAGCATGTAAAACACGTAATTTTTTAGGTAGCACATCAGGTTGAGTAATGATATGATTTTGTACCTGATTGTAGCTTGATCTGGACTTTACATATGGAAAAATTTTAAATGGGTTACATTCCAGGATCTTGGGATCATTTCTCCTTCTAGTGTTTGGAGCCTGTATGCCCCTTGTCCAACAATTGAATCAATTAAGTAAGGGCCTTCCCATGTGGGGGTCAGCTTGCCTGCTGATTTTACTTTTTTATTCTGAAAAACTTTACGTAAGACGAGGTCTCCTTCCCTGAAGACTCTAATTTTGACATTTTTGTTGTAAGTCCTGGCAACTGCTAGTTGGTATGATGCTATCCTGATTTTGGCAGCATCTCTTAGCTCTTCTGTTAAAACCAGGTTATCTTGCATCAGGTCTCTGTTTGTTTCTACATTGTTCAGGCTGTACCTTGATGTTGGCACCCGTACTTCTGCAGGAATGACAGCTTTACAGCCGTACACCAAGGAATAAGGTGCCTGGCCTGTTGATGTCTTTGGAGTTGTCCTGTCTGCCCATAGTACTAATGGAAGTTCTTCAGCCCATCTGCCTTGTTTTCTTTTTAACTTCTTTTGTAGGCATCTTATGACTACCTTATTGGTGGATTCAGCCTGGCCATTAGCTTTTGGGTATGCAGGGGTTGATGTTACTAGGTTTATATTCCATTCTTGGCAGAATGCTTGGGTCTTTTTCCCCAGAAATTGGGTTCCATTATCACATACTATTTCTGATGGGACCCCATACATGCAAATGATGTTTGTTTTGATGAAGGATATTACTTCTTTTTCAGTTACTTGCCTGAAAGAGTCAGCCTCAATCCATTTGGAGAAGTAATCGGTCATAACCAACATGAATACTTTTTGTCCTGGAGCTACGGGCAGCTTTCCTAAAATATGCATGCCCCACTTTATGAATGGCCAGGGTGCAGAAATTGAATGAAGGAGCACAGATGGCTGACGTATGATTGGCGCATGGACTTGACAGGATTCGCATTTTGAAGAATATTCCAGGCAATCGGCCCTCAGTGTAGGCTAGTAATAGCCTGTCTTGAGTACTTTACTTGCCAGAACTTTTTCCTCCTTTGTGGTTACCACAATGTCCATTGTTTATTTCTTGAAGTACTAGTTTGGCTTCGTCAGGCTCCAAGCATCTAAGGTATGGTCCAGCCTGCGATCTCTTGAATAAAGTGTTATTGATAATAGCATAAGTTGAAGCTCTAATTTTAAAAACCCTTGCTTCGTGTCTTCCCTGGGGTAGTATTCCTCAGAGAAACCAATCATAATAGGGATTGGTCCAAGAATTACTATCCTCTGTGATAGGGTTGATTTGTTCAGGCTTACTGATGGCCAGCTCTAATAAATGAACAATTGGTATTTTATCGAAAACTGTAGGAGTAAAATTTGAACCTAGGCTGGCCAAAGCATCAGCCTGGGTGTTCAGGTCTCTTGATATTTGATCTATATCAAATAATGCAAATTTAGTGGTAAGGTTTTTTGCATATTCTAAATACGAAATCATTTTTGCATCCTTAGCCGTATAAATTCCCTTTATTTGATTAGCAATTAGAAGTGAATCAGTTTTTACCTTTAGGTTTTGAACACCGAGGTTTAGACATACCTTTAAGCCTGCTATCAGAGCTTCATATTCTGCTTCATTGATTATAGCTTTTAATTCACAACTTATAGCATGTGCTATCATATCTCCCTGTGGTGATTTGAGCACTAATCCTAACCCTGTCCCCCTGGCGTTGGATGGCCCATCTATGAACAAGGTTCATACTTGGTCTGGGGTTTTATTTTCTTATTGGTTGACCTCTTTTTTCAGGTTAGGTTCCAGGTTAGGGCTAAAGTCAGACACAAAGTCTGCTAGGGCCTGCGATTTGATCGCTACCCTGGGTTCAAAGGAGATATCGTATGTGCTAATCTGAACTGACCATTTGACCATCTTGCCTGATAATTCAGGTTAGGACATATTTTATGGGTAAGTTGGTCCTGACTATAATGGGATGACTTTCAAAATAAGGTCGTAATTTAGTACATGACATAATCAAAGCTAATACGTATTTCTCAAGTAATCCATACCTCATCTCAACATCCAGCAGGATTTTACTTACATAATAAACCGGGTGTTGCTGGCCATCCTATTCCTTTACTAGGACTGCACTGACTGCTGTGTCAGTAATGGATAAGTATACGGGCAGGGGCTTTTCCTTCTCTGGTTTATCCAGTAAGGGTGGAGATGATAGATAAGATTTCAGGTCTTGAAAGGCTGTCTCATGTTCATCCGTCCACTGGAATTGTTTATTCTTTCTGAGGAGGTTATAAAATGTTTTGCAACTCTTAGAGGATCTTGATATGAAATGATTCTGGGCAGCTACCCGGCCTGTCAATTTTTGGATATCCTTGACAGATTTGGGTGAGTGTAGCTCCAGGATAGCTTTTATCTGTTCGGGGCTGGCTTCTATGCCTCCCTTTGTGACCATGTATCCAAGAAATTTTCCTGCAGAACCTCCGAAGTGGCATTTTGCAGGGTTGAGCTTCATGTTGTATTTATCCAATATTTCGAATGCTATTTCTAGATGCTTCACATGGTCTTTTGCATTTTTTTATTTTACCACCATGTCGTCCATGTACACCGCCATGATATCACCTATTTGGTCTTTAAACATCATGTTGACCAGGCGCTGGTACATTGCCCCTGCATTCTTTAGGCCTAAAGGCATAGTAGTGTAACAGTATATGCCTCGGTCTGTAATGAATGCAGTACTTTCCAGGTCAGCATGGTGCATCTTTATTTGATTGAATCCACTGGAAGCATCCATGAATGTCAGCATCTCATGGCCTGCTGTGGCATCTACCATGGCATCAATATGGGGTAAAGAAAATGGATCTTTAGGACAAGCTTTGTTCAGGTTAGTGTAGTTTACACAGACTCTCCACTTTCCATTCTTTTTCTGCACAACAACCACGTTAGTCAGCCATTCAGGGTATATTACTTCCCTGATCATTCCCATATCCAAGAGTTTTTCCACTTCCTCATTAATTATGGCATTTCTTTCAGCTGCAAATTTTCGTCTTTTCTGTTGTACATGCTTAAAATATGGGTCAACATTGAGTTTATGTGTAATTATATCAGCACTAATTCCAGTCATATCAAAATGTGAACAAGCAAACCAAGATGATTTATTTTTAAGAAACTTTACCAGTTCGGGCCTGACACTATCTGAGGCGTCAGATCCTACTAAAACATACCTGTCAGGGTACTCAGGGTCCATAATTACCTTATCAGTTTCCATTCTGGGAGGTGCTACATAAGTGCTCCTAATAGGGTATTGTAATTGTTATGCAAGGGACTTACCTGCCTTGGAAGGCTTCAAGGCTGTTGTGTAGCATTCCTGGGCTGTCTTGTGATCCTCTTTGACTGTGGCTATGCCCCAGTCTTTCGGTATCTTGATACACTGGTAATAGGTTGATGGTACGGCCTTGACATTATAAATCCAGGGTCTACCCAAGATTGCGTTGTAAGACGACACGCAATCAAGGACTCCAAATTTGTCGTAAGATGAGACTCCTTTAACGTGAGTTGGGAGGTGGATTTCCCCAGAGTGCTTCTGGTTTCTCCACTGAATCCTACCAAAACGCTGGACTTTTTGGTGATTTGGTCCTAATTAATTTTCATGGCTTTCAGCACGTCAAGCATGATCAGGTTTACTAAGCTGCCTCCATCTACTAGGATCCTTCTCACTGTAGCAGTTCCCATCTGCATAGAAATTACCAGGCCATCATGATGAACATCAGGGATACCTACCAAGTCACAATCATTGAAAGTGATTGTTGGGATATGATCTGGTTTGTAGGGTGAGACAGTCCTTGTCGTCCTGGCTATCTTTTTTGCTGATGAACTAGTCAGGCCGCAGATTTCTGATCCACCGGATATGAATTTAACTTCATATAATGGAGGTGGTGGAAGGAGGCTTCGATCCCGCTTATGCTCCCGATCCTCTTTGCCCTGGTTTACATTCCTGCCTTTCGTCTTGATCAGGTCTTTTAAGTATCCGGATTTCAGCAGATAAGCCACTTCTTTCCTCAGGGTGAAACAGTCATCCGTCGTGTGTCCATGTCCATGTGGAATTCACACCATTTGGAATTGTCCCTTCTAGGGTTGGGATTTTCCGACTTCCTGGGCCATCTGACTACTGATCCCATGTTGTCAAGTCTCTAGATTAATCCTGCAACATCAACACTGAAGTTATATTCGGAAATAGGTGGAAAAATTTTAGCCTTACCTTGATACTCATGAGTCAGGTTAACTTCTGAATGATCTGGCCTGGAATATGGAGTAGGCCTGTAGTTGTTTCCTTTGTTGCTTTTCCTTTTGCTCTTTTCATAATCCTTTGATCCACTGGGTGATCCAAGTTTGTAGCTCTTGTCCTCTTCTAGCCTGATAAAAGCAAGAGTCTTGGCCTGGACATCTTCGAAGGTATGGCAGGGATACTTAGTGAGCTCATTGTATAAGTCGTTGTGTGGTGGCAACCCCTGCCTGAATGCCTCCACTGCTATTCCGACGTCACACCTGGGAATATATACTTTTTCTTTGTTGAATCTTGCAAGGAATGTCCTGAGAGTTTCATCAGGCTTCTGTGTAATCCGGTAAAGGTCACTGGATCGTTTCTCCAACTCCCTGCTACTTGTAAACTGCTGGTTGAGGCTGTTGATCAGGTTGGCGAAGGAATGGATGCTCCCAGTTGGCAGGTTGATGTACCATTATAGAGCAGGGGCGGTCAGGGTCGTTCCAAATCCCTTACACATGCAAACTTATCTGAATTCGCTGGGAATAGATGCAGCCAGCATTTTTTGCTTGTAGAGGGCTACATGATTTTGTGGATCTGTGGTTCCATCATAGATTTTCATAGATGGGACCACAAACATCTTGGGTAAATCTATTTTTTCTATTTCGTCTATGAAAGGCAAATCAACATAGCTGTCAGGGGCAGCTTCTTCCATGCTGGCAGGTACTCCGGGTATCTTGTCAAATTTTTCATTGAGCTTCTTGATCTCCTAAACTACTGCCATCATGATGGCTGCTGCTGATTCATCAGGTTTTTCATTGTCATTCTTTGGTTCACCATCACCATCAATATTAATAAATTTAGAACCACTTGGGCTCCCAAAGCCGGAAAAATTGATGTTTTTGATGATTGATGCAAATGGGGTCCCTGGCTGGAATCTAGAGCCTGCTCCTTGGGTTTTCTCTAATTTTTGTTTCAGAGCTGACTTAGATTCTCTTAATTGCAGGATTTCTGCTTCAGTCTGGGCCACTTTTTCTTTCATGCTTTCCAACTCAGCGATTTGTTGAAGAGATGCATTCAGTTGTTCTTCAATCGTAGGTTGAGCCATTTTTGTAGGATTTTTGAATTTTTATGAGATGAGAAAAAAGGATTTAAAGAGCTAGATGCCCCACGATGGGCGCCAATTATTTTGTGTAGATTTTGCGCAAGGCAATATCAGGCCAGGGTTGATTTATGTAGGGTTAACTAGCTCTATATGGTTTATTAGTCAGATGATCAAGGCAGAATATAAAGATATTGATACCCGTCGTTGTGAGTACCAAAAATAAGATTTATAATTTCCTATTAAGACTAACCTAGCCTAGTGGTAACAGGGTCAAACCACAAGGAGGCAGACGTAATTTCTAGCTGTCTAATTCTAGTCTAAGGTAACGAGTGTATGGGTTAAGTTGAATTGGTTTATAGCTAAGAATAGATAAAGACAATAAACTAAAAAGACGGATTAAACAGATAAAGAAAGGGTACTAGGATGGTCGGTTCATTACAACTTCGGCGGCAGCAGACTATGTCGGTCTGAATCAAACACAAGTGAGGCAGGAAAACAAGAGATCCTTTCGGTCCACTCTTAACAGATAACATCTTTCCATCTCGCTATAAGTCCCTAATATCACTAATACTGACTCTCGTCCTGAAAAGTGACTAACGGTCTAAACTATACCTATCTTTCGATCTCAGCACAGTTTAGTCATTTTAATTGGTGGTGTAACAACCGTCCCTATCATTCGATCTAATGGGTCAGTTATAAATTAAGCATCTAATTGGTCGCATGCATTCGATTCGTTAAATACAACATTAAAATCAATTAAAACGAAAGGTAACCTCACGTCGTCAGTCGATCGACCAGGTATGGCGGTCGATCGACTGACACGCGAGTTCAGTCCAAAACAATAGTACGCCGCCTACGCTATAATTCGCCTACATCCTAGCACAATTGATTTAACTACTCATGCTAAAGGTGATAACAACAATAAAACTAGGGCATAAAAGTACTGAATTCATAATTAAAGCGGTAAGACAAACAATTAACATGCAATGATAAAATGGTTTTGGGAATCTAACTAGCAATTCTATACTAATAATGAGATCGAAGTGAATTGAAATAGGGCAAAAGAAAACCGAGAATAGCATAAGAATGATTTAGAACAAGAGCGAAATTTCCAATGCTAAACAATATTCCAAACCCTAATTATTTCTAAGAACCGTATGTAAAACTTAATGTAAAAACTTGATATTATAAAACTGATGTTTCTAGGTTACGTTATATAGCAACTAACGTAACTTTATTTCCTAAACCTAACATAACTTTGGGCTTCAAGATTCACGGTCTTTTAATTCTCGTCTGGAATAGTAGTTTGGTCGATCGACTGAGAACGGCAGTCGATCGACTGAATAGCAATGAACAGTGGCTTCTGGAACCCGATGGTTAGTCGATCGACTGATGGTAGTGGTCGATCGACCGCTCGAGCTGCTACTTGACTTCTATAATCTCGTGGATTTGTCTTTTGGGCCTTGAATTGCGCACCAAGCTCGTTCCTTAAGCGAATACTTCACGTCAAATGTAATGCAAGATACTCGGGGATGGATTTAGCTCGATTTCCGCTGGATTCTTCATATTTCTGCAATAATGTACAAAAATACGGAAGTAGACGGAAATAGGGAGAAATGTAGCATAAACTACATGAATGAGCTCTGAAATACGTGTAAAATGGGATGTAAAATATCATATAAAAGACACGCATCAGATATAAAGATGATAAAAATAAAAATAACACGACAAATAATTTTGTACGTGGAAAACCCTTAAATGGAAAAAAACCACGGGCACCAAGCCAGGAGGGGATTTCACTATTGTATTATATGTTTTGCACAATGGGACGTAAGTATGTAAGATTTGTATATGAATATTGTATGCTCTTTTTTCTCTTGTATATGTTCGAATGATTTCCATATGCTCTTTATATAGGCTCTTATTGAACGGCTGCTCTGATCCTGGCATTAATGCGGAATATTTTCCTTAATTACCCGCAATAATTCCAAATATCACGCCCTTAATTGCTATATTAATTGCGAGATCTTCCTATTCAATGTTGCGTGTAGTTTCCTCTTATAATATTAGTTCCTAGTCTGATATCGTCCTGATATTTTGACCGTTGTCCTCTCCATGGCCTGGTGCCTATCTTCATGTGTCCCGATAGCCTGACACCCTGGCGGCCTGATGGTTAGTTAAGGCGATACATTGATTTAGGGATGTCTGCGGATTTCCAGGCCTAACACATGGCTTCCCTATTCCCTAGACAAATGAACTACTCTAGGATAATGAAGATTAAACTAATGACATATGAAATGATAAACATGAAAATACTAACTAGTAATGGAAATGAGAAATGAATAACAAAACTAATACTAGTAATAAGATTACCTTGAAAATGGAAATAGAACATGGAAATGAAGAACAGGATAACAAATGGAAATAACTTGAAATGTAACTTGTATATAACTTGAAATGCTTAAATGATATTGTTTATAACATAAAGGAAATGATTAAGGAAATGCTAAACTACATTTTATTCTGAAAACTAAGACTAAAGCATATGAAAAGTGTGTGGGAGATTGTATGAGAGGTCCCGGATTAACACCCCTTATATAGGAATAAGCGGTGTATGTAAACAACATAGATAGGGGCAACCCTGATCAGGGACACCCCACCCTGATCGGGGACGTGGTGTTCTCGGTCAAAAGCCTTCAATTATTGATTAATTCTCAAATGGTATCCAAAGCTCCGACTTAATGCTCCTTAATTCATCGACTAAAAGCATCAATATAGAATCCTAAGCTTGCAACTTGGCTTGATCAATTGGACATTTTTTGGTCTTCAATTTCATTTCTTTACTTGTCCATCAACCCAAGTTAGTTTCATACTCGGGATTTTCCAATTCTTCCCAAAATGCCCTTCTATGACCAAGTCTCGTTTCTTTTAGCCTCGTGAAATTTTCATTCTTGCTAATTTTATGGGAAAAAGCTACCGAGTGATTCATTTGCTACAAAATGCAATGAATACAATCAAAAACACCTAAAACACGGAATTAGCTCACAAATACACTTATAGAAGTATGATAATCAAATAAAACCGAGCTAAAATAGGGAGTTAAAGTATATATAAAATGGACTTATCATAATTTCTAAGTTGAGTGAGTTGATTGTAGAAGGCAACTTATGAGTGATGGGTGGGGTGTAATCAAGGTTGGGTACTTAGCGGTAGTTTTGACCTATAGGTAGTGAATGAGGTTTGGAGGGCATGTGCGAGTGACCCTTATTAAGTATTATTTGAGGATTTTGGTTGTCAAATGATTGGACCCTGTATTGTGGAATGATAAGGAGATAGTTGTGGTGTCGAAGAGTTGAGTGGGAGTGATGACATGAGAGTTTGCGTGGAAGGAAGAGATAATACTAGAATGGAGAGAGAGTAGTAGAACGGTGTGAGTTAGAGATTATTCAAAAATGGAGGCACGATATCTAATAAGGAAATATTTCGGAATGGGATAGTAGAGTTTGAGGTGACCAATTACATGAAGTTGAGATGAGTTGAAGTAATTAGCGGTGGAAGGTACCTAGGAAAGTCCTAGTAATGTCCAGTGGTGGGACTACTTATAATACTACAGTTTTCTAAGTGGGTTACTCGGCCGAATATGGCTAACTCGGCCGAGTAAGTGTGTCGTGGGTTTCTGGACAGTTTACTGCCCAGGAATACTCGGCCGAGTATGGGAATACTCGACCGAGTAGAGGATACTCGGCCGAGTATACTATATACTCGACCGAGTATCCGGTCTGACGGGTTTAATTCCGCAGTTTGGTTATGGTGATTAGGGATTATTATAAATTACGCTTTTACGATTTCCAAATCATTTTACAAAAACTCAACGACGCTCATATATCTCTAATCACCCTAATCACTCTCAAGGCAAATTGATCGATTGCAAGTCTACACTTCCGTCTCTTGTCTCGATTTCTTTGGTAAGTCTCTAGTTCTTGTAATCAGCTAATAGGTTGTCTTTTAGGGTTTAGCCCTAATTATTGTTTTGGGTTAATTTGGGGTTTAGGGTTTGGTGATCGTATGTGTGTTGATTGTTAATTATCATTGTTGTAGGTGATGATGTGGTACTCGTTATGCATTTGTATGATTGATTGCAGCGTAGCGGATTGCGAAAAGGTAAGGTTTACCTACTCAGTTTTACTGTTTAATTAAATTGAGATTTATGTGGTAATTGTTGTATGATTGATATTGTGATCATCTGCTGGTGCTGATGCTGGTGTTGTTGTTGGTGTTGCTGATGTGTTGATGTTGCTGTTGGTGTGGGTGTGGGTGTTTGTGTGGGTGATTGTGATGATTGTGGTGGAGTCACTTGCGGGAGTGGCTTCACACCCTAGTTTGCCCACCGTGGAACACGCCACGGGACGGGATGTGCACATTAATGGACAGGGATTATTGCTCGTTGATGAGCGGGACCTTTGTGGGTGTGGCTGCGGTCCCCCACCGCTGATTATTTGTGATTGGGAGTGGAGATTATGGATGATCAGTGTTTATCTTTCGTACTTGTCTTTCTTTGATTATTCAGTAACTGACCCCGTTGTTGTTTTACAAAATCTGTGGTGATCTATTCGGGGATAGTGAGCAGATTATGACAGGTGATTATATTCATTATCTATGGGGCCATTATGGGGAGTCATCTTCGAGTCTAGCTTCCGTTTTCAAGAGTTTTATCATTCAATTTTAGTTGTTGAACACTAATAACATGTTCTTTGGTTTGGATTTTGGAATATATGACCATTAAATCATTTATACTTTAATAAATGTTGTTTTGAAATGGTAACTATGATATCCTAACCTCAGGCAACCGAGATGGTGACGGTCTCTCATGCTAGGGTGGTCTTGGTAAGGCACCTTGGCATGTGGGGGTGTTACAAAGTGGTATCAATGCGACGATTCTAGAACCTAAAACCAATGAACCTAATGAACTTAGGGAGTCTAAATAAAATGAACCCGCGGAGAGTTTTTTGGAGCACTAAGGCCCTTACGATCTCGAGCCGGTCACATGGGGGAAAACTGTTCCATGTTGAGTCATGTGTGTGTGTGATATCTATAACTTTAATCTTGTGAAGTTGGTGGCTGGGTCGTGAAAGTGTTGGAATATGGTAATATATGAAAGGTGAATTGTGAATTCGTATATGATAGGTCTTAAGCATGAAATATGTTGAGCATGCTACCTATTTATTACGTGGCTTTCAAAAGGGTAGTGGTATATGTGCATATGATCATGATGGTGTTAATGTTTGGTTTGTTGGTAGTAACATGTGATTAAGGTCATGCGTCTAAATATGTGAATGTTGTGATAAATTTACATTTGAGTATGATAAAAATTCAAATATGTATTGGTTTTTAGAAGCATTGGGTTGTTATTGTTTGCCTTATGCATGTTCAAGTTGTTTTGTTTAGAAAAAATTGATTTGTATGAAGACCGATTATGTTTCGGTTGTCTTAAAACTGTCATAAGTCGAGTTCTAAAAATGATATTGCTGCAATTCTAATTGGAGGTGATAGCTTGTCCTCTTAAGATTCTAATTATGGGTCACACGCCTAAAATGAGCAAGTAACGAGTCAGATATGACTATTTTACGAAAACTGGACGTTGTTGAGAACTGTGTCGGTACTCGGCCGAGTAAGGTAATACTCGACCGAGTAAGGGCTACTCAGTCGAGGATTCCCAATACTCGACCGAGTAATCCTCTGTGACAATTGGGTTCGCTTCTGGAGTCGAAAACTCGGCCGAGTAATATAGTTACTCGACCGAGTATCCTGTACTCAACCTAGTATCCCATGTACTCGACCGAGTACCTCTTTGGGCGGTCATTTTGAGTCGGTGGCTATGTTCTTACATTTTTTTTGAGTCGTAGGGTACGTACACACGTATGTTTTGGGTCTTAAAGCATTCTTTATGTCTGTGACGGTCTTGATACGTAAGTTACCAGCTACTATGATGTGGAGAATGCCGGCTTAGGAAGGATATGCGTTGGGTAGAGAGGACATGAGTATACGGGATTGTAGTGGATAGTGGAAAGAATAAGTGAAGTTAACGATTTATTGAGATGAGGAGCACATTTTGTGAGCTATGGTGAGTGAATTAGTTGTTGACTTAAGTGGTGTAGTGATGATTGTATATGGTCAAGTGAAGATAGAGCAGTAATGTAAATTCGAGGAATGTTAGAAACAAAAGTTGAAATGAGGGATGTGAAAATTATGGTAATTTGGGATATATACTAATTTCTGGAGAGAGACGATTATGACGATGATGGGTAAGGAGAAGAAAATGGTGTCTAGAGAGCTTAGATCAAAGGATGCCGCAATAAGGATATATAGGTAGTAGTTTTTACGGAGATTTATGTTACTAGAAGGTGCGCCCAGTGTATAATCATTTGGGAGGTCACGGGATGAAGTGAAGCTTGGTTATCTAGGATTATTAGAAGAAGATATAATGAATTAACGAGAAATCATTGAGTCGGTGGATCTATCAGTTGACAGTATGAGTGAAAAGTGTGTTGAGAAGGATTTTTGATAAGAAATGAATGGGAAATAATGACATAGGCTAATAGAATTTGATTTTTGGAAGTAATGGAAAGAGAAGGATGATGGTAAGTTGATTAAACGTTAACAAGAATTAGGGGACATGAAAGTCATGCATCATGAAATTGTGTTACCATGAGGGCGGGAGTTTGAGGGTTTAAAGGAGTAGGAAGTTGGTAGGGTGTTTGTACTGTAGGAGACTATGTGGTGAGGAGGTAGATGATTATATAATCAAGGATAAAGGTTGGATAGTTGTTGAGGTAAATTTTGTTGATGGATTTAACGATCGTTATTTGGGGTGATAACCAAGAGAGGAAATGAATTGTTATATTTAGAGGTGATGGTAAGAGAGTCGTTACATGAAAGATGGTGGCGTCGTAGTGTTGTCACTAGTGGTTAAGAATGATGTGAAATAGGGAAGTTAGATGTTCTAAAGAGATTGTTTTGTAGAGGCCTGATTAGTATGTATAGATGTGCGGGAGTATAAGATGTGGATATAGGAGGTGTTCGCTGGTAGTTGGGTACTGATGATATGGTTACATTCACCGTGGTGATAATTGTGTGTATTGGAGGATATGTTATGAAGGGCATCTGAGTTAAGTTCGGATGAGAGATATTTATTATCAAGTGGTAACTTACGTGATCAGAATTGGCTAGTTAGATTCGATTATGGGTCCATGATGTGTGTAAATCTTTGTGTGAGGTTCTGACCTCACGAGTAATGGTATGGTGTGATAGTTGTGAGTCGTTATATGAGTGTTCCACATCATATGTTAATGTTTTATGTGTATATATGATATATCTGTAAGTGACAGTGTGAGGTTCCGGCCACATGAGTAATAGTATGGATGATATTCATAAGGTTATTATCTGTTATTCCATGTAATAGTTGCGTTGTGATCTATTAAAGCGGTTTTAAGGTAGTCTTCTGGTCAAGGAAGTTGTGCTGAGTCAGTGTTATGGGATTGTAAAAGTTGCGATGTCTATCGATATGGTTGTTGTGCCTCGAGTGGCGATCCGGGCACGGTTATATAGAGTGTTGTTTGTTTACTGCTGTTTGCTGTCAGTGTCGGTCTGGGCATAAAGAGTACTGTTTTGTATATTAATGTTTCTTACCAGTGTCAGCTTGGAAGTGAGGGTAGAGTAGGATATGGAAGAAAGTTGCGTATGTTTCCATTGTTGTCATGGTATATTGATATTCTGTTATTGGTACATAGTTGTGGCAAGAATTTTGTGGAATGGGTGTATGCTGAGCTGGAAGCGGCAAGTTGTTCGTGATCTTTATTGGCACATTGAGTATAAGGCATTGGGAACTAGTAATATGTTGAGTTATGGATGAGTTTTACGGAAATAAACAGGAGAACTTGAGGATCTAGTGTGAGTGTGCATAACAATCGTGGATCGTGAGTTATGATTGTGGAAATAAGTGCATGTATAAAGAAGTATGTCTTTGGCGGTAATGTTGAAGAGATGGGGTAGAGTTTATACTGAGGATTTTATGATATAGGTTAGATGGAGTCCAGAATAATTAGAGGCATGAGAACTGTTAGAGAAAGAGGGCCCTGGATATAGGAATGGTTGTAGGTGTTGAGGTTATAGTGGGTTATCTTCGACATACGGTGGTAATGAAGTTTGTGTGAGGTATAGTAAATGACCTAGTATTAGTGGGTTACGAGGACGTAACATTTATCTTAAGAGGAGTAGGATGCGATAAGAGAGTTTGATGGTCATATAGGTTGCAATTGGATGTTTGAGTGTTGGTCTAGAATAAGGATGGATTTGTGTGATGGTCGATTTCATTACAAGTAATGGCAGTGCTTGTAGTAATATGATGTTTAGGAGTGTGAGTAAACTTCGATGGTGTTAACGGATTGGGTGATGATGTTTATGTATGTGAGTAAACTTCGAGGACGAAGTTCGTTTTAAGGAAGGTAAAATGTAACATTCTGTTTTGGTGGTTGACCTTGTTTGGTGGATTTTCGTGGTTTTTAGTTTGCTAGTGAGCGTTATGGAAGTAAGACAGATTGGTCAACACTTATGTTGTGGGTATCCGATAGTACTATGGAGTTAGTGTTAGGTGTCCATGTTTTATAGGTTGGGTTGGAACTTCGGGGACGAAGTTCTTTTTAAGGAGGGAAGACTGTAATACTACGGTTTTCTAAGTGGGTTACTCGGCCGAATATGGCTTACTCGGCCGAGTAACTGTGTCGTGTGTTTCTGAACAGTTTACTGCCCAGGAATACTAGACCGAGTAGAGGATACTCGGCCGAGTATACTCTATACTCGACCGAGTATCCAGTCTGACGGGTTTAATTCCGCTGTTTGGTTAAGGTGATTAGGGATTATTATAAATTACGCTTTTACGATTTGTAAATCATTTTAACAAAACTCGACGACGCTCATATCTCTCTAATCACCCTAATCACTATCAAGGCTAATTGATCGATCGCAAGTCTACACTTCCGTCTCTTGTCTCGATTTCTTTAGTAAGTCTCTAGTTCTTGTAATCAGCTAATAGGTTGTCTTTTAGGGTTTTACCCTAATTATTGTTTTGGTTTAATTTGGGGGTTTATGGTTTGGTCATCATATGTGTGTTGATTGTTTATTATCATTGTTGTAGGTGATGATGTGGTATTCGCTATGCATTTGTATGATTGATTGCAGCGTACCGGATTGCGAAAAGGTAGGTTTTTCCTACTCAGTTTTACTGTTTAATTGAATTGAAATTTATGTGGTATTGTTGTACGATTGGTATTGTGATCATCTGCTGGTGATGATTTCATAAATTGGTGATGTGTTAATATTGGTGTTCGTGTTGGTGTGGGCGTTGGTGTGGGTGATTGTGATGATTGTGGTGGAGTCATTTGCGGGAGTGGCTTCACACCCTAGTTCGCCCTCGGTGAAACGCGCCACGGGAGGGGATATGCGCATTAAGGGACAGGGAATATTGCTCGTTGATGAGCGGGACCTTGGTGGTTGTGGCTGCGGTCCCCCACCGCTGATTGTTTGTGATTGGGAGTGGAGATTGTGGATGATCAGTGTTTATCTTTCGTACTTGTCTTGCTTTGATTATTCAGTATCTAACCCCGTTGGTGTTTTATAAAATCTGTGGTGATCCATTCGGGGATGGTGAGCAGATTATGACAGGATATGATATTCATTAGTTATGGGGCTGTCATGGGGAGTCATCACTCGAGTCTAGCTTCCGCTGTCAAAAATTTTATCGTTCAATTTTAGTTGTTGAACACTAGTAACATGTTCTATGGTTTGGATTTTGGAATATGTAACCATTAAATCATTTATACTTTAATAAATGTTGTTTTGGAATGGTAACTATGATATCCTAACCTCGGGCAACCGAGATGGTGATAGTCTCTAATGCTAGGGTGGTCCTGGTAAGGCAACTTGGTATGTGGGGGTGTCACACTACTTGAGTGTGAATGTATACGTATGACATGGTAAGCGTTTGTCATATTGTTATACCGACGTCGGATTTTTGGGAAGCATTATTTTGTATAATAAAGAAATGAGATTGGTCAATCTAGAGTGATTATGTACTTGGGATTTAGAATTCTAAAGAGATTTGTCACGAGTATGAGAAGAACTCTTGTAAGAGATTGTACTATATGTCGTGAGGTAAGATGGATGAGTTTTAGTTTTAATAATTAGGATATACAATTGTGGATTTAGTACTACGAAGTTTGGTCTTCGCGTTGATGAGATTGCGAACGTGATATGTAATGCATATGAGTCCAATTATGTTATTGAGGTGTTTAATCACCTATGTTATATAATATAACCATCTAATTTGAGTACATATTTACAACGTGTGAAAATATATGATCGCGTATGTTATATAATATGTGAAAGCTTTATGTTTGACATTTGTGTGCAAATTGTGATATACATGTTTATGGTGAATGTTGGAGGATGTGATAGAGTGGTGGCGATGATACTTGGTGGTTAAGGAGACGTAAGGCGGTTGGGAGACCGTCTTATGATTGGGTCGCCTCTTGGAGCTTCCCAGTCCAAGAGGGATGTGCACATTAATAACTTGAGTTATGGAGGGATGCGTGAGGTTGAGGCACGACATCTAGCAAGGGTCCTGTTAGCGCCATCCTCAATACCATGGGTGTGATTCGAGTACCTATTTTACGGACAACGGTCCGGCTGTTTGGTAGGTGGTGTTGCGGTGCCATCACTGGGTCGTTGGTACCATGAGCGTGTCCCTGGTACCGGTGTGGTGGTTGCGGTCTTGTGTTGGTTGCAGAGTCGTGTCGTGTGCAGTCCTTTATCATGTGGCATCCTTACATACTTGTGTCGTGTCTGAAGTATTTATATTATCGAAACTGACGTGTTTTGGTTGTGTGTAAATTATCACCTATTTTCGGGGTTGCTTAAGTTAATCCATATGATATTTACGATAATATGGGGAATAGTCTGAGTATAGGTTTGGCTTTGGTGTCACGTGGGAGACGGGATGACTCACGGAAACTTGGAGTCGGCTTGCATATTTAGATGTCAGAAGACATAATGGTTGAGTTGTATATTATAGTTCACACTTGTTATATATTTATTCATTTGTAATTCACTAAATATGTAACACCCCCATCTACCAAAGTGCCTTACCAAGGCCTACCTTAGCAAATGGACGCATTACCGTCTCGGCTACCCGATGTAGTAAATATCAAAGATATCGTAATGAAACGTTTACTGAATATAAACGAAGTTTAATCAAAGTTACATAAAAAAAACTCGAATGTAAAATAACTCAAAATAATAATGAATGTCTAAACAACAGCGGAAGTTAAAATGTGATAGTCTTGACGGCGTCCCATCCAAACCCGCAAGCAAGCTCAAACATCAACACCTTCTAGACTCACTGATCACCATTTGCCAGAAATATCAACTGGATCACCACAGTTTTGAAAACATTTGAAGGGTCGGTCTTATTAAACAATTAATCACAAACTACACTAAAGAATATGCAACATAAGATAACTCAATTAATACTGCAAGATCTTCCAAACACCATAACAACAAATGGCTATCATCGCAACGAGTAGCCGGGTTCCCATCGCAATAGGTAACCCACCCCTGTCGGTGCCAGACCGCAGCACTTTACATCAAATCCCCGATCATCGCAACGAGGGAACCCAAGCTCATTAATATGCACATCCCCCATGCGACCAAAGTCACAAGGGGGTGAAACCATCTCCCGACATGGCTCATAATATCTAATCCAATACCTCTAATAAATACAATCACAATAACACAATTATATAATCAAACAATCAGAGAAACACATAATGCAGCTAACTGTATAATCATACTGTGTAGGGAAACACTACCTTATTCGAAATCCGAAAATAGTGCAAGACGATGTTGAATTGCTCTTCTACGAAATCCCCACCTAAACAATAATATACATAAATACCAAACAAAATCTACAAATACATGATCATACACCCCATAACACCTGATATATGGTTTACTAAAAAAAATTTAAAATAACGAACGGAGATCGAGACGTACTACGCAAAAGGAATGAAAATGAGAAATCCGAGACCAACAATGCTTAATCCTTGCTTGACTGGTGATTATGCGTTAGGTTCTTTAACCCTCATATTAGACTCTTGTAATATAGATCTAAGTTACTTATTAATTTAAATGTTATGAATCTAGTTGCATGCAAACAAAAATAAGAGTAAGGAGAGAAAGTAATATGTTCCTTACATTAGAATTAGACGGAAATGTGGGCAGAAGGATGGACTCTCCTTTTGATTGCACCCAAGATTTCACCCAAATATTTCTAGTAATATTAACTAGATATTACAAGAAATTAAATCCCTTAATATTATTTATTACTACTCTAGTAATGAGATAATAATAATATGGTTGTGTGTAATGTAGAGATATAATTGCATAAGATCATAAGTAGAAAAATGAGCAACAAAATTGCCCCTTTTAAGCCTCACAAAACCGGCACCCAATGTGCCTTAGTGGGCAATTACTTTTCCTTATTTTAATATGCATGCAAATAGGTAATGAGAATATTAGGGTAGCCCTTTGTCATAAGCATACATCTAGGTGAATGATTACATGTAAGTGGTTGATTAAAGAAAAGACAAAAATAAAATGTTGTCCAACAATATATTATTTTCGGCCAAAATAGTGTACAATGGACCACTTTGATTTTGTAATATTTGTCACACAAACATAAGAATCATATATTTATTTATCTTACATAAATAAATATTAGTTTGATCATATAACAATTATATAATATAAAGTAATAATTAATATACACTTAACTCTTAAGTAGTAATTATGTCGCTATATTAAAATATAATGAGTCCTATAATGTCCAATTTTAATTAATTTACAACCCTTTGTAAAATATAATCAACGAATAACCTCTACCTCTAAAAATACAATACCTCGATTAATTTAACAAATTAACGCTTAATTATTAAATTAAATCTTATTTAATCAAACTATAATTAGATATAAAAGTTCATTTGTTAATTATCGCATAATTGAATAATAAACTTGCGTTGACTCGAGTTCTAAACTCGACTTCAACAAACTCACACAACTATATATATATATATATATATATATATATATATATATATATATATATATATATATATATATATATATATATATATATATATATATATGAGGGACTGATCAACCTATATCAAATACATTTGATCAGTGAATAATTTTTGTTCCATCCTATAGGTGTGACCTCTAGGGATCAACTGATCACCACCGTCAAACTCTAGTCAGCCAATCGTTACCAATAAATGTTGATCAGTTGACTATATAATTTATCATCCCTTATGTATTCTTATTATGATATTTAAATATGTGATCGCACTATTGTTGAGGACACATACTCCAACAATCTCCCACTTGTCTTAGACAAGTGTGCGTCACCAATTTTGTTGTCCTATTAAATCTCCCACTCAATGAAAGGTGTCTTGTAGGTCGTACTTGCATGTGATCATAACTAGAGTGGTTTTCTCGATCTGAAGAGTAACTGTTTGACCGGAATTATATACTGTAGATACCTTCCGAGCGTGGCTACACATTTCCAGTATACTAATCCTTGAGTGGCCCTGAGATTTGGATAACCCAGACAAGGGGGTAGACAATTCTTATCGCACTGTTCCCTTTGTTCAGCCACGGTTCATGAGGGCCCACAAGATGCCCATTTGCACTCCATTTTCGGAAGTCGTAGAGCAAAAATCAAAGCCAATCAGAATTTGTGCCGACTTGGGGGAACAGTCTTTAGTCAAAGAATCAACTCAAAAAGAATACTATAATAGTTCTCGCCACGACCAGGCTATATAAAAATTACAAGAACTCTATAAGCGGTCACTGCCGAACAGAGTGTCCCATACAGTCCGCCTATGTGACCGACTAGTCATCTCTTATGACCCTATGGCACTTGAACTTGCCATCAATCGACTCACACTCTAGTCACTAGGAGACATCACCTCATATAAGTGACTAGGGGCCAATACTATGTTAATCCAGTTCACTTTAATAGGGTTTAACGTTGTCCTTACAACCTATTTGGATATAACAAAGTAATAAAAGAGTTTAATAAAACTCAAACGATAAATTCGATTATCCCATATGAACAATCAATACAATATTATTGCGTCATATCTCATACTCTTAAGATTATAAAATCTATGTTACTTCATGGTGCTTTCATCAAACATGTAATAAAAAATTGGTTGGAAATTATACAATATAACCATCACGCCAACTTTATATATTGCAATTTCCTTCTTTTGATGTAATCTCTTAATTACATGAATTTTCTAAGTACATGTCTAGACTTTAGCTCTTTAACTTGAAAGATGCTCCCACAGTTACCATATAACTTGTGACAAGATCCATGGTTTAAAGATTTACTTCTAATTCCTTTACAATCCATCTTATCCTAATCACAAAGTACTCAGACTCTATTTGTAGAATTCACCATTACTGACATCTCAAGGTTGTTCTCGCTTTTCGCACTTCTGACAGTTGACAACAAGATCAGCCTAAGAAACTCGAGGTTTTGTAACCTTTCATACAAAACTCCATGTTTCTATTAATGATAAGTACGAATCTTTATTCCTTCTCAAGAACTCAAGGATATATCTAGCGGCTATCCATTGACCCTCACATGGATTGACTTGTCTTGCTTAAAGCATACAATTCATCAGTGCTTTCGCATATCTTAGGACATTAGGTCGATCCAATGGCGTAAAAATTGGGAAATGATTTCATGTGTTCAACAATTTCAGATTCAGTGGGTAACTGTGATCGGTTCAATGTAATCCCACAACCCTTTGGAATAAAATCCCTCTTGGATTTATCTATGCTGAAATGATGAAGAATCTTATCAACATAAGACTTTTGACTTAATGTCAATATCCTTTTAGGTCTATCTCTATAGATCCGAATATCAAATATGCGATGTGCCTTACCTAAATCTTTCATCTGGAAATGATTTCTCAACCACCCCTCAACAAAGGTAAACATCGGTACATCATTCCCAATGATTATTATGCGAAGACAATTTTTCTCCCACTAAACTCCATGTGTAAACATGGTTCTTCGACAACTCGAGTGAAACCATTCTCTATTATCACATGATTTGAAAATAAGCTCCCACTAAACTTCATGTATAATTATGGTTCTTTGATAATTCAAATGCAACCATTCTCTATTATCACATGACTGGGAAAATGATTTTTACAATCTCTTAATGCTTTGCTTAAAATCACATATGGATCCCTTAAGCTTAATTAGCATGTTAGGATTCTCGGACTTAATTCTAAGATTAGTGTCACACACATCCTCTTCTAAATACTTATTTAGAAAAGCGGTTTAATATCACTTGCCATGTTTCATCAAAATGAAATGCGGCAATTACTAACATAATTTGATTGGGTTAACATCATCATGTTCATCAATGCTATTCTATACTTGAAGGCTTTACTTCAAAGATACCAATATCTTAAAGTAATTATTCTTAGCTTTGCGTATTGAATCAATCACGGATTGTAAAATCAAGACTTCTTTGCAACAAATTCCGAGTTGGTTTACTAGCAACAATTCACCCAATAGATAATAGTTCTCATACTTTCTAAAAGCAACTCTATATATAACACGTAGATGACTTTTAGAACAGTTTCTCGTGTCATTTTTCACAACATAAGTTTGTAGCGATTTTCTCCCATTCTATCTTTTAGAAATACACCTACTTTCGAAGAAGATAGGTTTATAAGCTACAAACAATTTTGTTCTTTTGAATGCAAAAGAGCATTAGGCACATGTTATCCTTGAGTTATCTATTAAGATATGTTACCATTTTAGAGACTAATTCTTTCCATATCTTTTATGGAGTCTCATTTGTTATTTATCTTGTGCGTTTTTGCTTTAAACAAGTTATGCTAATATTGGATTTCAAATCCCCAAATATGAGTTCAATTAATCATTTTAACTCTCAATCGATTGATCTTACATTATATAAGAAATGTCATGGTGCCATAAATCTTTTTGTTGGGAATCAAATTCATAACTTAGGTCTTAACCATATTGAAAAATCATCATCTTTCAATATGATCGATTGAGTTGAGTCTATTGTTTTTATGTTATAGATATTAATACAGAAAGAGGAAAGATGTCTTAAAACTTAAAATGCCATAAACCGAAATGACTTGGGTTGAAAACTAAGTCATTCAAAACAAAATACAATATTTGTTCGGAGATGCAAAATAAAAGAAACTTCCACGTCTAACATGGAAACAAAATATGTTTTAAAGACAATGTCATAACATAAGTACTATTATGAAGACATATTCAAAATAAATTGCCAAGCCAAGTCCATAGGTCTCCATCTATGCGGTGGCTACTCTAGCTTCCTTTGGAGATCCTTCTCATGCTTGCTTAGCTTTTCCTTTCTTCTCATGCCCTAAATTCAATAAGAAAGGTGAGAAACACAACTAGTATCTTAATACAAAGTTGAGTTGGAAAATTAATATTAATAACAAAAACTTTTGGAAGAAATATTACCTACTAGAGTCACACGTCCAGCTTTGATGTCTTCCAAATATTTGGGGCAATTGCGCTTCCAATGGCCTATGCCATTACAATAATGGCACTTATCATCGGATGTGGCTCTCTTTTTGGGTTTGAGAGAGCTATTCTCAATAGCTTTCACCTTACCTTTGTAGGGAGTGGGCTTCTTACCTTTATTAGCACTTTTCTTAAACGTTCCCTTACTCTTGGCATAGATGTTCACCACATCCTTACCAGTGCTTGCAATAAGCCCCATATCTCTTTCGGCTTGCACAAGCATTTTGTGCAACTCATGGAGATCGGTTTTCAAGTTTTGCATGTTAGATTTTATCCTAAACTGAACATAGCCCTTGATACGGCTTAAGGAATGGAGCACTCGGTCAATCACGAGTTGCTCGGGGATCTCAACCCCTTGCAATTTGAGGGTTTTAACATACTCAATCATTTTGAGCACATGAGGGCTCACTTTTTGTCCTTCTTTGATATTGAGGTCAAAGAATTGGGAAGCCACTTCATAATGAATAATCCTAGGAGCTTGTGAAAACATGATCACAAGTCTAGTGTAGATTTCATAGGCGGTGCTCATCTTTATGGCACTTCTTTGAAGATCGGGTTCCATGGAGAAAATCAAGACATTCAACCGCGGCGGATTCTTTTTGGTAGGTCTCATAGGCCTCCCTAACCGCGGTTGTTGACCTAGCATTAGGAGTAGTGGGAGGAGCCTCGGTAAGGTATTTGAGCTTGTCATCACCTTCCGCGGCTAAGCGAAGTTGTGCATCCCAATCTGTGAAATTCGAACCATTCTGTTCGCGTTTGCAACGGTCCATAAAGGATCGAAGCCATGAAACGGTAGTGAGAGGTGGTGCGGACGAGCTAGAGGTTGCCATTGTGATAAATCAATTGACTACAAAATATGAGATGAAGGAAAAATTAACATTTATAGTTTTAGACTAGTAAATATTTTTAACAAGTTTAGCATTTATATAATGACCTCCACCCAATTATATAAACGATTCCAAGACCCAAATTCATATTAACTTGGTTGTGAGCCAACGGGCCCTCTACATCCTTACTAATATAATTTGGTAGGTTAACTCATTTAACCGATTCTACATTTAGAACTCTCGGTCGATGAAATTACACTAAGTTCATCTTCAGCCTGGACCTATTGAGACAACGGTCCCTCTAATACTTCAGTTGAGATCAACCAAATTTCGAAATGTAATAACATTTTATTACCTCACTTACCTAACGTAAAAAGAAAGTACCCCGGTATAGTATTTCCATACCGTATTGTAACCTTAATGAAATTGAAATTGGGATTCATGAGTTCCTACTATTTGGTAAGGCTAAGTCTCAATTTTATAAAATGTGAGAGGTCTTATCAATTTATTATCTATCTCTTTCAAGTGGACTAAATTAGTGATCTATCGATAATTATAATTGACAAGGTCGATGATTAGAAATAAAAATGCATGATATGATATAGTGATTTGGCATGCATGCAAACATATAAAGAAAGAAAATGTAAAGAAGAGACAATTTCCGAGTATGGCCTTTCCTAAAAAAGAAAAACTATTTATCTATTACATATTCGGAAACCAACTCCTTTGGTCCCTTGAACTTCATGTGACACGCCTCCCAAGGAAACACCGTCTTGATCGGAACTCCTTTCCGAATGGCATAGAGCCAAGGAAACTCCGGAATTACAAAATAATAATAAAATACAGTTATTCCTATTATACATTTGTAATAAAAATGAAAATAAATCTATTATTTGTAACTATTTTTTTATTTAAATACTTATTCAGATTTCTTTTTATTTAAAATCATATTTTATTTAACTAATGTAGCGCATTTTGCCTTTACTTCTCAAAATTATAAAAGTACGTCGGTAATAAAACTGCATTTATATTTTACTTAAAATCTCGACGTTTAGCTCGAATAGCTCGAACTTTGTTTTAAAAGCTCGTATTTTCAATGTGAGCCTTTTTCATTTTAAATTGATAGGATTCTTTAAACTCTAAAACAGACCCATTTATTGATAAAACCTAAAACCAACGTTTCAAACTACAACTCACTTTGTTTTTTTTTTTAAATTATGTAAGCCGTCATCCTCCTTATCCTTTTTGCGTGATAACAAGCTCTAATGGTGGCCGTTTTTCTTTGGCTCCGTTCTTCCTCGCTACTCGTCCGTTTTTATCGATTCTTTCGCCATCTTGATCCTCTCTTTGCCTTCATTGTAATGATGTAAGTATTTCTTGTTTCCGTTTCAAATGTTTCGGACTCGTAATCTTATAGTATTATATTTTAATAGTTTTTACTCGTTATCTCAGCGCTAGGTCGCTATCCAGTTAACCAGGTCCCCGACACCTTGTAATTCAGCGATATTATTGAGTCTCGAAAGCAAGGGTTGTGTTGGTTCGTTGCTGTCGTGATGTTGTTGGCGTCGCTGTTGTGTTGTTGCTGCTGCCGTGATGGTGTTGTCGTTGTTGTTGATGTCGTGCTGTTGTTGTTGTTATTGCAGTGTTGTTGATAATGCCGAGTTATTGTGGTCTTTGTCCTTTTTGTCCGAGCATGTGAGTTGGTTTTTACAGAGTTGTGTGGGTGTGGTGCTTGTGTCCGTAGGTTCGTATTTGTATCTGGGTGTCTATTTGTAGGACTTACGAGGACCCTTTCGAGTTTATCTAGCAGATTGACAGGCTAATGGTATACCTACCAAAAATAACCAACTGGTCTCTAACTAATTTAGCTAGGGAAGTCGGGATCGTATCCACATGGAGGCAAGATATCTGCTAAAGCTCCGTCTATCGGGTCACAAAATGGGGGTTTGATTTTGGTTTCTAAACCAATAAGAGATTAAGGGAAAAGGTCATTAAACAAGAGTAATAAAAGTAGAGAAGTGTGATAAAGATGATCAAATAGAGAAAACATGCTAGGATTTCGGTTCACCCTGGTAGTCTATCGACTGAGCTGTAAAAAGCCTAGACAATCTACTGTGAGTAGGATACAGGAAAGGTCCTTCCGGTCCACTTTCTATCCTAGAATTCCACTAATTTAAATTCCGTCCTCATTTGAGTAGTTTACTGTTCATAGCAGGTCTATTTAATCCAATCATCCGATCTAGGAGTAAAATTAACCAGATTAAAGGTAACTTAGAAACGTGCACTCAACTAAGTTGATATTTCAGTTAAATTGTTATGGGACATATTCTCACAAATAAATTGTATAGTCTATTTGCTACATCGTCATAATCCTTCCAAGGATTCCCTAATCCCGACATTAAAGGAATTAGCTACTCATAATATTAATAGTGTCAACAATAACAATAACGAGTGTACTAATCAAAGGCATGATGAAATAATGATAAATAAGCATAAACTAAATTAGGGTAGAAATAAATACTCCCTCCCATCCAGACCAAAGGTTACAGTTGCTTTTTGGCACTATTCATGGTCGTAAGGAATCTTTGATATTATTCTTAATATATAAGACAAAATATAGTCATGTGAGATCTTGTTTGATTTATCGTCATGAATTCTATAAGAAAATCAAATTTTTATAATTTTTAATAATGTGTAACTAAAGATATGCACGTTACAAAACGTGCCTCGACAAGTGTGATAAAGCAACTGTAACCTTTGGTCTGGATGGGAGGGAGTAAGAAGAAACAATGATTAAAGTAAACAAAGTAAATAAGATTAAGATTAAGGGAGGAAGAAGGATTACAATCAATAGCAATCCGGCGTAAAGAACAATCCACCAGCCAAGTACGAGATTAAGAGATTAAGCAGTAGGTTTAGATGCAAAAGTAGAGGAAGATTATGTGAAAAAGATCCCTAATGACCTAATTAACGTATTCTTAAATAGGAAAATAAAGACTTAACAAAATAAAACTAACACAGGTAACTAAAGCCCGTATAAGATAGCAAATCACTCGATCGAGTGGATTCAGACCACTCGATCGAGGTCTTCTCCAGCTTTTCCTCTCGATCGAGGAACTCCAGCTATCAGCATTTCAATCGAGCATGTAGAAGTAGTCGATCGACCTCTCGTGTCATTCAAACCACTCGATCGAACCATAAAACTTCTCGATCGAGTGCTTTTCTTCAGATCAGCCTCTTAAGTTGTCTTTGACCGCTTCGTTGACCACCCTTCACGCAGTCCAAGGAATATTTCTTGCTCTAACATTCCCGTCTCCTCATTATGCATGCTAAATGGGACGAATAAGACGCGGTTTCACCACTTTCAAGTTCATTTCAGCAATTTGGACAAAACAAACCAAAGTAGTTAATTCGGGGCATTTTGCAATACATAACAGTACAAAAATGCATAGAAATATGTGCTATAAAAGGCTAAAAAGACTATATAAATTGCACGTATCAAATCTCCCCAAACCGAACCTTTACTCGTCCTCGAGTAAACTAAGTGCAAACTAATGGAACAGAAATGAAATCTCACAGCTAGCTATAACTTGTCTACTTGAGCCAATTTAATGTAAACAAAAATCAATAGGCATAGCTACAGCAGTCAATACGCAAACGAGTTATAAGATGCCATAAATAAAGCTGACCTATCGACCTTGCAAGACCAACAAAATCGGACTCTCACGTGGACACTTTTCTCTCATGAAGCAAAGGGTGAAATATATATGTATAAGAGAGAAAGAGAAACAATCACTTACCTAAACTGCGACCTACATAACATGCACGCAACAAAAATGATAGACGATTCAAGTACTATGCATACACTCCAACCAACAATGTCCGTCACAGCCGAGGGCTTACAAATAATATGGGAAAGTGAAGTTCAGGTGAGAAAGGCAAAACAGATTATGGGAATGTGAAGGTAAGCATCAAGCTAGCTCCTAAAGAAGACCATATAAGACCATCCGAATCTCAGCTGACTATAAAATAATGCACAAGTGCCATTCATGGCACAAAACTCACTAACCAAATACATTATCTCCTCAAAAATATATGAATAAGAACAGAGGAGTAGACTGTCAAAAACTTTCCTTTTTTAATACGGTCCTATTTCTAATTCCAATCAACTTTCTCAATCTTTTCTTTTTCTTTCTCTTTCTGCCCGTGTGATTTCACACATTTTTTTCATCATTTTTTTTTCATTTCATTCACACGTTTTTTTTTTCATTTTCATGTCTTTTTTTTTTCATTTTCTCATCCTTCCTCATTTCTCTACAAACTCCAAACAACAAAAACAAGCCAAACTCGCAATGGATCAACATACCACAAAACACACACTAAACTAGCTTGACTGGGCAGGCTTAGTTATGGGTGTAACTGATGGGTTAAAAAGGCAAAATTTGGCTTAAGTTGAGCTAAATGGGTGAAAAATGAAAGAAAAGAAAATTTGCAAGCACCTCCCTGCATGTGACACCGACCACAAACCCGAATGTATGCAATTGACAAGATATCGAATTTCATAAATGTGCAAAAATGATAAACATGTTATGCAAGGAGTACTACTCTCAATTCCTATGTAAACTCGTCATGAATGTCACCAATTATATCGCTCTAGAACTCAGAAATTATAGAGTAGGTTGCCAATTTAACAGGTCAAGTCTACACAGTCAGCTAAATTTGAACAAAAACTCGTAGATATGTGTAAGACTCAGCTAATAACTGTCAATAAAGTGCAAGGCTCAAGTAAAAATGACAAGTCACAGTGCAATATCATCATAGAAATCAACCGTTCCGACTTAACCTATATGGAAAATGAAACGTGAATATTTTATTATTTTATTTAAAATTTTCTAGTTTTTTGGATTTTTATGATTTAAATTTTTTAGTTTTCTAGGAGAAAATAGAAACGTGAATGCAAAAATAAATGCAAATGCAGACTCAAAGGATGCGTTACCCTTCCCAAACCAAAACGAACAACGCCCTCGTTGTCCTCCAGCATACACCAGCAGATAAATAGAGGGGAACGGGAAAATACAACCGATAAATGCATGAAAAACAATAAATAAAACGGAGATAAAAGAAATAAGAGAACAAGAATGTACATACATCCACGAACTTCCCCAAACCATCGTGAAAACTGGGGATGTGAGTAGACCAGTAGCTACTCGTCAGCCTCGTCCTCCACGTCCACCACCATGAAGTCTGGGTCCACCTGCTGCTCCCTCCTCCTCGCCTCCTCGGCCTGATTCCTCGCCGCCTCCTCAGCTGTGTCCTCGTCACTGGCTGGCTGTGGGTACCCCTCAGCTGGGTACTGGTAGAACGACGGGTGTGGCCAACCCTCAGGAATAGGACGCTGCCTCATCATGTGATACTCGTATAAAGGGAACAAAGCAAAAGCTATGTCCCGCTCCATACGAGCCTGCCTGCCAAGAAGCTCAAGCAACAAATTGTCACGGCGCCCTTGGTCAAGGACCGCGGACGCCTCAAAGGGTGGAGGAGGAACAAAATTAGCTGGGTAAACCGGTTGTGTCTGGTCGGGTCTAGGAGTAGGAGTAGGGATCGGGGTAGGAGTGGCCGTGGAAGTCTGGCCACTCGTAGAAGGTGTGGATCCCTCTCCGGTCTCACGTCTTTTTTGCTTCTTAGAAGCGGACATGGTGGGAGGTGGACCAAGTGGTAGGTGATACATATAGTGGTGGAGGTATCCTGCCCTTAACAGTGGGCAGGGGAACGAGACGGGGCAGAGTGGTGCAAGGTAAAGGTACAGACAAAGAACCGCAAATCTTCCATGTCTAATGGTCAGAAGTAAGCCAAGTCATAGATAGCATAGCTGCCAGGTCAAGGTACCTATCAGTGTCTAGGTGCTGTAAGTCACGAGGGAAGACATGGAAGATAGAACGGGAAAGAAAAGTGGTTATGCCACCGCAAACAATAGTGCCCGTAGTCTTCTGCCCCACAGTGTGAAAGTACTGAGCAGTAAAAGAAGCAATGTTAAGCACAAAGGGTCCCTGACTGTCACTGTTCAAGTACCCACCGAGAATAGACAGCTCAATGTTATTCACATTGTTTGGTTCTTTACGGCCAAAGATGGTCCCAGCAATGAGACACAAAAAGTAGCGGGCCGGGGGAAGGTGGACATGCGCGAGCTTGCGCTCCTCGTAAGTAGTCTGTGCCAAGATCCTCCACAACACGCGGATGACCTTCCTAGGAGGGTCAGTGTCACCGGTAGAAGACAAACCTAACCTACTGCCAAACTCCTCTAAGGTCCAATAAATAGTCCGGTTAAATAACCGGAAAGAAACACAAGCACAAGTCTGGTCAGTGGCGTAGGAGCCGGCAGAAAAGGTAAATGAGCTGAAAAACTCGAGGGTCGGCTCCTTGTAGGTCAAGGCACTCATGGTAATCAGTCCTGACATCCCCGCCCCTCTAAAAATCTCAAGTACGGGCTCGTAAATACCTAACCTATCAAGTAACTTACGACACAAAAACTTTGTCGAAGCAAAATCACAGCTCTCTAAAGAAAAGAAACGAGTACGATGAATAACATTAACGAAACTTACCTCGGGGTAGTCGGGGTACGGGTCAAGTGGATTATCAACTCGGATAGTAACACGGCCAGCAAAGCGGCCGACAGAAGGTGTAGCTCATCCGCGACCCCGGCCTCTAGTACCTGACGAGGAAGCTCGTCCTCTGACGGAGCGAGGTACCAAGGCTGCCGGGTAAGCAGCTGTGACAGCTGGTGACCACGCAGCAGGGGTGGTCACCATACCAGAGGTGCTAACGGTGGCTGCACTAGTAGAAGCAGCATAGGCAGAGCTAGCAGTAGTGCTAGCGGAGACAGAGGTAGACACAGAGCCAGAAACCGAGCTATCCGCGACAGAGGCGGAACTAGCAACGGCAGCAGCGGTAGTACCAGTCATAACAGCAACTAAAACAGGGGAAGTAGAAACGGTACTAACAGTCGGAACGATGGTGGTGACAGCAGGGACCACCCGCTCAGTCGAGGATGGAACAATGGTCGAACTATTTGAAGGCAATGAACTACTTTCTATCCTAATCAAGTAAGCAAGGGGAAAAACAATCAATTAAACCAATTAAATACAAAAATCCCCAAATTAATCGGGCTTTTCGAACCAAAACACAAAGCCCTAAACCTTAATTACTTCATAATGTCGAAAATGAGCAAATAATCAACAAAATAGTATAGGGAGTACTTACTTGATGACAAATCCCACAAAATAAGCAAGAAAATCGACAAAAATTGATGCAAATGACGGATTTTCGAATGGAAAACCCGCAAACCCTAATCACCCTAATTAAACGCAAGAAAGATGAGTTTTAAGGGGAAAATTAAGGGCTTTGGTCGATTTGTTAACATGGTAAGCAATGTGGGTGTGGATTTGGTAAAGGGGAAGAGATTAATGGAGGAAATGGGGAATTTTCGCACTAATATTGCAAATAAGGAAGAATAAGAAGTTAGAATGAAAATAAGAGGAAAAGGAAGGGACTTCCTGCGTATAATAGACAAATTCACTCGATCGAGTGATTTAAAACCACTCGATCTAGAAGTCTATCTTCCATTCTGCTCGATCGAGCAGAATTCTACTCGATCGAGAACTCTTCATTTTTGCCACTTCGATTGAGTAACTAAAATCACTCGATCGAACAACTTCCTCGGGCATTCATCTCGATCGAGTACAAAAAATACTCGATCGAGTTCTTTTCTTATATAACTCCTCCCAATGCGACATTATCTTCCCAAACCTGCATAAAACCATGCACAAACATATCTCGACAATACCAAATCACACAATACACAGTCTATAGTCTTTTCTAGTTAAGCTAAATAGTTTAAAGTCTAGCAGTTCTAAAAATGCAATAAAGAAGTTCGACGGAAATTTAAAGTTTTATAAATTGTTGCAACGGGGCATTCCCTGCTTAATTCCCTAAACATTTCAGTAGCCGAAAGGAGGGCTTCTGACTGGAGGAGGTCCCTTCAGCATCTTTGTGTAATACTCCGTATTTATGAGTCTTTGGGTACTCTATCGAGTAAGGGTGAGTTGCGTCTTAAAATAGTTTCTGACCTGTTGGGTACTCGATCGAGTGACTAGGGTACTCGATCGAGTAAGGGGGTACTCGATCGAGTACCTTGGGTACTCGATGGAGTAGCCGGTTTACGGGGAGTTTTTCTCGGGTTTTGTTAATTATGCGATTAAGATATATAACCTTTTCCGTCATCATGCTAAACACTTTTGCAAAACCTAATTTACTGTCAAAGAGAGAAAGCAAGTACGTTCATCATCTTAATCGCATTGTCAGCAAATCCCGGAGTTTAGAAGGTCAGTTTTCATCGTTGGTTATACCGTTGAGATCCTTGCGTCGAGGGTAAGATCTATGTACCCTTTTTGTTGTCTTTCCTTTAAGTTGGTTAAACCCTAATCTAGGGATTTGGGGGTTTTTGAGTAGTTTGTGATTTGGTAGCATTTGTATGTTGTATGATAGGAGGAGGTTTCGTAGAAGAAGCTTTTTGGTACAAATTTGTAGAGACCGTCTGATAGTTGTGCTTTCCAGGTAGGATTTCCTACTCAGTATTAGTCCCATAATGGGATGATTGTTGATGTGTTGTGGTTGATTGAATAATATAGTAATTTTATTGTGACGGTTTGTTGAATGTGATTGTTTGTCTCTGGTTCTCGAGGCGTGTCCTCGGCTGAGTGGGGTCACTTGCGGGAGTGGCTTCACGCCCTAGTTTCGCCCTTCGTGGAACCCGCCACGGAAGGGGATGTGCACATTAATGGACAGGGTTATCGCTCAATATGAGGAGCGGGGATTTGGTGGGTACGGCTGCGGTCCCCCACTGGCAGGGCTGGTCCAGTGGACAGTCGGTGATTGATATTGTTGGGATTGGTGTGGTTGTGTGTGTGTGACAGTTAAGCTGTCTGTTTATCTTATTGTTGATATATATTGAGTTGTGTGATTAGTACTGACCCCGGTTGTTGTTTTGTAAACCTGCGGTGATCCATTCGGGGATGGTGAGCGAGAATTGAGCAGTTTGAGTTGAGTCGGGATAGCTGGGAGATGCCACCGTCTCGACAATAGAAGTCTTCCGCCGTAGTCTTTCGTTTTATGTCATTTCAAAGATTTTGAAGAGACAGTTGGTTTTAAGAACTTGTACCCGTATTTTGGGATTTGGTTTTAGTTGTACTTTTCACTAAAGTTATATTATTTAAGTTGTTTCGTTATTGTCTTATGAATATCATGCCTCGGGTAACCGAGATGGTAATAACTTCATACCTGAGTGGTCCTGGTAAGGCACTTGGAGTATGGGGGTGTTATAAATGGTATCAGAGCGACGATCCTAAAACCTGTAACCAATGAACCTAATGAACATAGGGAGTCAATTAAAATGAACCCGGGGTAAAGGTTGTAGGAGCTAATGCAAAGGCTTGGGAGACGTCCTGAAGTCGCGAACTCGCCCTACAATTTTGAACCGGTCACATGGGGGGGTATGTCAAGGTCGTGTGCGTTGTTTTGTTAGCTTGTGTGTGAATGTGATGAAGTGTGTGTAACTGTTGGATGTATGCAGTAGAAGGTTGGGAATATGAAAGAAAGGTTGATGATATATGTAGAACTGTTGTTGGAATGAGAAACATAATGGATGTTTACAATGTGGCGTTTAATAACATGATATAATGATTTCGTAGATCGTATGAAAAGATGCGTAGCATTATATGCTTAGTTATGATATAATGTTGGTTTTATAAAGTTTTTAGCATGTTAGCATATGATATAGCATGCGGGTAGCGTTTCTGAGTTAGCATGACTCGATCGAGTGGGACTGACTTGATCGGGTGGGTTTTTGACGATTTTGAGTCCAGAATCGTGTTTTTGGGCACTCGATCGAGTAGGGGGTCACTACTCGGTCGAGTATGTTAGAGATCAGAAGGTCTGTTTGGGGTCTGATGTTGGGGCACTCGATCGAGTATAGTGATGAGATGAGAGTGGAACAGGCTGTGTTCTATCTGAGGGAGGCAGATGGTAAGTGGTGGGATACGGTGAAAGTGAGTGCTAAGGAGTTGTATGTGAACCAAGGTTTACCTGCTATACCTTGGGAAGAGTTTCTTAGGGCTATGAGAAAAGAGTTTGTACCGGAGCATGTGAGGAGTAAGTTGAGAGAAGAGTTTGACAGTTTTAAGATGACCGCTAAGATGTCTGTGGCCGAGTACTACAGGCAGTTCAATGACAAGTCTAGGTATGCTGAGGATATGGGTTTGAGTGAGGAGAATTTGGCGCTGAGGTTTGAGAGGGGGTTGACCCCTATGATTATGGATAAGTTACCCGTGGGAGTCCTTACTGATGTTAAGGAAGCTTATGAGAGGGCTAGGAGAGCTGAGAGGTTGGTGGAGATGGCTTAGGAGAGGTTAGGTGGTGAGAAAAGGAAGTCTGAGAGCGAGGGTGGTGGCCAATCTAATCACAAGAAAGGCAACCACAATCAGTCTAAAGGGTTTTCTTCTGGGTCAGGGTTCAGTGCTGGGGCTTCCTTTGGGCGTGGCCGTGGAAGTGTTAGTGGTAGTTGGGGAGTGACCTGCTATAGTTATGGTGGTGTAGGCCACAAGACACATGAGTGCACAAGTGCACCTGGAACTTTCCAGAGACCTGCGCAGAGTTATGCGAGCAATAGACCAACTGGATCATGGGCAAACCGGGGAAGTCAGAGCTATCAGAGTGGAGGTAACCGCAAGAGCGATAATTCTTATCAGAAACCATCAACGAACAACAACAAAAATCAAGGGTCGGGTGCTAAGCCGACCACATCAGCCAGTACTGTCCAGGGAGGCGGACAGAAGACCAGTGGAAAGTTATTCATGATGGAGAAGAAAGCAGCTGAGGAGGATGCACACGTAATTACCGGTACTTTTGTTGTTAATGGTATTCATACCTTTGCTTTGTTTGATTCGGGGGCTTCTCAGTCATTTGTATCTTCGAGTCATGTTAAACGGTTGGGTTTGAGGGTATATGAGTCTGTTAGTGAGAAAGTTTTTATACCTTCGGGTGAGTCTGTATCTTGTAGGAGGTTATATAGGGATGTACCTATGATAGTTGGGCAAGTTGATTTCCCTGTAGACTTGCTAGAGTTTCCTTTTGACGGTTTTGAGATGATAGTTGGGATGGATTGGCTGGGAAAGTATAAAGCTAAGATAGACTGTCATCAAAAGAAAGTGTCTTTAAGAGGTCCTAAGGGTGTTAGTGTGTCTTATCGTGGGTTTCTAGTCAAACCCAAAGTTAAGTTGATTGCAGCTGTCACTTTGAAGTCATATCTAAGGAAGGGATGTCCTTTGATATTGTGCCATATGAGAGATGACCGGATAGAAGGTCCGACTGTTGATCAGATACCAGTGGTGGGAGAGTTTGAGGATGTGTTTCCAGAGGAGATTCCGGGGTTGCCGCCGAGAAGAGAGATAGATTTCACAGTAGAGTTGAAACCAGGGACGGGGCCAATCTCTAAGGCACCGTACCGTATGGGTCCTAAGGAGATGGAGGAGCTTAGGAAGCAGTTGGAAGATCTGATAGAGAAGGTATACATTAGACCTAGTGTATCGCCGTGGGGAGCAACAATTCTTTTCGTGAAGAAGAAGGATGGAAGTTTGAGGTTGTGCATAGATTATAGGGAGCTGAACCGAGTGACGGTGAAGAACAAGTATCCTTTGCCAAGGATAGATGACATGTTTGATCAGTTGAGTGGTGCATCGGTCTTTTCCAAGATTGATTTGAGGTCGGGGTACCATCAGGTGAAGATTAGAGAGGTGGACATACCAAAGACAGCTTTCACGTCGAGGTATGGCCATTATGAGTATGTAGTGATGCCGTTTGGGTTATCTAATGCACCTATTTGTGTTTATGGATTTGATGAACAGAATCCTCAGACAGTTTTTGGACAAGTTTGTAGTGGTATTTATCGATGACATCTTAGTCTACTCTAAGACTAAGGAGGAGCATGAGGAGCATCTGAGGATCGTGTTACAAACTTTGAGGGAGCATGAGTTTTATGCTAAGTTTGTCCAAGTGTGAGTTTCGGTTAGAGAAAGTTGCTTTTTAAGGGCATGTGATCTCTAAGGAGGGAGTAGTCTGTGGATCCGGCGAAGATTGAGGCGGTGACAAAGTGGGAAGCACCAAAGAATGTTCTTTGAGATCGGGAGTTTTCGGGTTTAGCTGGGTACTACAGACGGTTCGTGAAAGATTTCTCCAAGATAGCTAGACCTATAACAGCGTTGATAAGGAAAGAGAACAGGTTTCGTTAGGATGAGAGTTGTGAGACGGCGTTCCAAACATTAAAGGAGCGTTTGACCACAGCTCCTATCTTAGCATTACCTGAAGGGATCGAGAACTTTGAAGTTTATACAAATGCCTCAAAGAATGGGTTGGGATGTGTGTTGATGCAGAACAGTAAAGTGATTGCCTATGCTTCTAGGCAATTGAAGCCTTATGAGGAGAACTACCCTACTCATGATCTGGAGTTGGGTGCAGTGGTGTTTGCTCTCAAGAGATGGAGACATTACCTTTATGGAGCAATCTTTAAGGTATTTTCTGATCACAAGAGTCTCAAGTATATTTTCACTCAAAAGGAGTTGAACATGAGACAGAGGAGGTGGATGGAGCTGATTGGAGATTATGACATGGAAATTATCTACCATGAAGGGAAGGCCAATGTAGTTGCTGATGCTTTGAGTAGGAAGAGTGTACATTCTCTGTGTACAGCCTTATCTTTGATGAGGTTGAGAGATGAGGTAGCGAGGTTTGGGATACATATGATGCAGAAGGGAGATGCCATGGGTGATCTGACAGTGCAGCTTGAGTTTTATGATGACATTCGAGGTAAGCAGGCGTTGGATCCTAAGATAGTGGAGTGGAGAGCTGGAGGAGAGAAAGGGACAATGTCTCGATTCTCCATTCACACAGATGGTAGTTTGAGGTTTGATGGTAGGTGGTGTGTTCCTAATGATGAGGAGTTGAAAAAGACTATCATGACAGAGGCACATTGCACACCATATTCAGTTCATCCAGGGGGAGATAAGTTGTTGAGGATTTAAAGAATACGTTTTGGTGGCCTGGAATGATGAAAGAGACAGCTGAGTTTGTGGCCCGTTGTGTGACATGCCAGAGAGTTAAGGGGGAACAGCGACGACCACAAGGTAAGATTCAGTCTTTAACGGTACCTGAGTGGAAGTGGGAATCCATTTCCATGGATTTTATCGTGTGTTTGCCAAAGAGTCAACAAGGTAACAACATGATTTGGGTAATAGTAGATCGACTGACCAAGTCAGCTCACTTTGTTCCAATGAAAGATACATGGACTAAAGCACAATTGGCTATGGCCTATCGAAAGAACGTGCTTAAGTTACATGAAGTCCCTAAGGACATAGTGTCTGACAGAGATGCGAGATTTATATCCAGGTTTTGGAAAGAGTTGCAGGAATCGTTGGGAACAACTTTGAAAATGAGTACAGCATTTCATCCTGCGACAAACGGACACACTGAGAGAACAATCAAGACTCATGAGGATGTGTTGAGAGCTTGTGTGATGGACTTTGGTGGTAGCTGGGAACAGAGGTTGGACTTGATAGAATTTTCTTACAGTAGCAGTTATCACACTAGTATTGGTATGGCATCGTTTGAGGCTTTGTATGGGAGGAGATGTAGGAGTCTGATTTGTTGGGACGATAGTGCTGAGGCAGTGGTTTTAGGACCAGAGATGGTGCATGAGATGGTGGAACAGATTAAGATGATCAGGGAACGGATGAGGGCAGCTCTGGATAGGCAAAAGAGTTATGCAGATCTACACCGCCGGGACATAGAGTTTCAAGTTGGGGATAAGGTTCTTTTGAAAGTGTCTCCTATGCGTGGGGTTATGAGATTTGGGAAGAAAGGCAAGCTGAGTCAGAAGTTCATCGGTCCTTATGAGATCTTAGAGCGAGTTGGGGAAGTTGCATTTCGTCTGGCTTTACCGGCTGCGTTAGAGAGAGTGCATAATGTGTTTCATGTATCGCAGCTGCAGAAGTATGTGAGTGACCCGTCACATGTGTTAGAGGCAGAGAGCTTAGAGCTAGATAAGTCCTTATCATATCTTGAGGTGCCTAAGCACATTCTTGACCGAAAGGTTAGGAAGACTAGGAGTGGTGAGACAGTTTTGCTTAAGTTCCTTTGGTCTAACCGTGAGACTGAGGAAGCTACATGAGAGCCAGAGGAAGCTATAAAAGAGCGTTACTCTTTTCTTTTTGATCAGACATGTATGGTTACGGGGAGGTAACCTTGTTTCTTTTAGGGGGGTAGGAGATGATCGCGAAGAGTTTTTAAGAGTTTTATACCCTTTTTGTATGTTGTGTCGGTATGTTTGTCGGGATGAGTTGGGTTAGTAACATGTTTTATGTTGAGTTTTGTTTTGTATGTTGTGTCGGTATGTTTGTCGGGATGAGTTGGGTTAGTAACATGTTTCATGTTGAGTTTTGTTTTGGATGTTGAGTCAGAAGTGTTGAGGGGGTACCTTTGTTTAGTAGTGGTTTGAACTTCGGGGACGAAGTTCTTTTTAAGGAGGGAAGACTGTAATACTCCGTATTTATGAGTCTTTGGGTACTCTATCGAGTAGGCCTTACTCTGTCGAGTAAGGGTGAGTTGCGTCTTAAAATAGTTTTTGACCTGTTGGGTACTCGATCGAGTGACTATGGTACTCGATTGAGTAAGGGGGTACTTGATCGAGTAGCCGGTTTACGGGGAGTTTTTCTCGGGTTTTGTTAATTATGCGATTAAGATATATAACCTTTTCCGTCATCATGCTAAACACTTTTGCAAAACCTAATTTACTGTCAAAGAGAGAAAGCAAGTACGTTCATCATCTTAATCGCATTGTTATCAAATCCCAGAGTTTGGAAGGTCGGTTTTCATCGTTGGTTATACCGTTGAGATCCTTGCGTCGAGGGTAAGATCTATGTACCCTTTTTGTTGTCTTTCCTTTAAGTTGGTTAAACCCTAATCTAGGGATTTGGGGGTTTTTGAGTAGTTTGTGATTTGGTAGCATTTGTATGTTGTATGATAGGAGGAGGTTTCGTAGAAGAAGCTTTTGATACAATTTTGTAGAGACCGTCGATAGTTGTGCTTTCGGGTAGGATTTCCTACTCAGTATTAGTCCCATAATGGGATGATTGTTGATGTGTTGTGGTTGATTGAATAATATAGTAATTTTATTGTGATGGTCGGTTTGTTGATTGTGATTGTTTGTCTCTGGTTCTCGAGGCGTGTCCTCGGCTGAGTGGGGTCACTTGCGGGAGTGGCTTCACGCCCTAGTTTTGCCTTTCGTGGAACCCGTCATAGAAGGGGATGTGCACATTAATGGACAGGGTTATCGCTCAATATGAGGAGCGGGGATTTGGTGGGTACGGCTGCGGTCCCCCACTGGCAGGGCTGGTCCAGTGGACAGTCGGTGATTGATATTGTTGGGATTGGTGTGGTTGTGTGTGTGTGACGGTTAAGCTGTCTCTTTATCTTATTGTTGATATATATTGAGTTGTGTGATTAGTACTGACCCCGGTTGTTGTTTTGTAAACTTGCGGTGATCCATTCGGGATGGTGAGCGAGAATTGAGCGAGTTTGAGTTGAAACCGGGATAGTGGGAGATGCCACCGTCGACGATAGAAGTCTTCCGCCGTAGTCTTTCGATTTTTATGTCATTTCAAGTATTTGATGAGACAGTTGGTTTTAAGAACTTGTACCCGTATTTTGGGATTTGGTTTTAGTTGTACTTTTCACTAAAGTTATATTATTTAAGTTGTTTCGTTATTGTCTTATGAATATCATGCCTCGGGTAACCGAGATGGTAATAACTTCTACCTGAGTGGTCCTGGTAAGGCACTTGGAGTATGGGGGTGTTACACTTTGACCGTCCTCTTCGATCTCTAAAAGCTTGAGTTTGAACTAGTAGGGGGAGATTAATTTTCGTCCACGTATGCACGAGCTTTCTTCTTCCCTTTGTCTTTCCCATCAGCTTTGACATTGCCATCTCCATTTTGATTGACTTTAATCGCACTTTGACCGTTGACAACTCCAGCATCCATTACATATGTACCTGCAGTAAGGAAAACAGAAGATTGTTCCTCCTTTTCGCTCTTAGTCCGAGGCGGTGGGGTTACAATAGCGACACAAAATTCAACATTCTCAGCTGGAGTGTTTATATCTGAGTCAGTAGAGGATTGGGCATTGCAAGGTTGAGCTTGCATGGGAGCCTTACGAGATTTAGACTGATGAAAAATCAATTCTTCATCTCCTACCTGAAATGTAAGTGTCTTACCCCCGACATCGATCACTGCGCGAGCAGTGAATAAAAATTGTCTCCCTAAAATAATAGGGGTGTGAGTGTCCTCGGGGATGTCAAGCACTACGAAGTCTACGGGAATAAAGAATCTTCCAATCTTGACAGGTATGCCCTATATACCTCGTAATGGCCGTGATATACTATGGTCGGCCATCTGTACGATCATGTTAGTGCAGTTAAATTTGGTCAAACCAAGTCTCTTAGCGAGAGACAGAGGTAAGACGCTCACGCTAGCCCCTAGATTGCATAACGCATTGTCAATCAAATGGGTTCCTATATGACACGGAATCGAGAAACTACCCGGGTCTGACTGTTTAGGTGGCAACTTATTTTGAACTAGGGCAGTCCCTACCTCAGTTAAAGCTACCATCTCATGATCTTTTATATGCCTCTTACGCGACAAAATTTCTTTCATAAACTTTTAGTAAGAGGGTACCTGAGTCAGCAACTCGGTAAACGGAACAGTAACATGTAAACTTTTCAGGAGCTCGGAAAATTTCCCAAACTGATGATTGGTTTTGTTGCTCTGTAATCGCCTTGGAAAGGGCACCGTAATAGGAATCTCGAGCCCTTTGTTCCTCTCTTCCAACGTCTCAGCAGGTTCAAGCTCTTTTCACTTGATCGTGTCTTTTTACCTCTCGGTCGAGTCCTTCCAGGTGATATTTGACTCGATCGAGCAATAACAGCCTCTCGATCGAGTTCCTCTATTTCCACTGTGTTCGATCGAGGTAAAATTCCACTCGATCGAACGGTTTCTTCAGCCATTCCACTCGATCGAGTGGTTTTAATCTCTCGATCAGCCTCTTGATTATCCAAATTACTCGATCGAGCATTAATTCCATTCGATCGAGTAATTTCAGTAGCTTTTCTACTCGATCGACCACCTGAAATCAGTCGATAGAGTATATTCTTCGTGCTAGGCATACTTTCAGCAATAGACGACTGTTCATCCTCCATAATAGCTTCCCTCGGGTTTGAAATTTCCTTATCAGCTGACAACTTTGGTCCTTCGTAGGAACGACCACTTCGCAAATTAATTAAGTTAATCGTCTCATGTGGATTCTTCTCGGATTGAGATAGCAAATGACCCGATTTCCTTTTGGATTGGCTTGCGGCTAACTGAGCAACTTGAGTTTCAAGTGACTTGATTGAAGCTTCCTTCTGTTGGTCACTCATTTGCAATTGCTTTGTCAACGATTGAATCATTGTCTTTAAATCAGTCAAGTCACTTACCCCACTAGAAGATGAAGCTCCTTGATGTGGTTGAGGGAAAGAATGAGGCTTTTGAAAGCCTTGTTGAGCTTTAGGAGGAGGGACATAGGTTTGCTGCTGATGCGGTGGAGGAGTAGGATTGAGAACATTCTGACTTGTCCACCTCAGATTGGGATGGACTGTCCCTTGGTTATTGTAATAAGAACCTCCTCCTTGCCTATATTGCTGAAAGGTAAGGACTTGTTCTTTCTCTGTCAGACAGTCAATAATAGTGTGACCGTCATTGCTCCCACATCTCTCACAAGTGACAGTTTCCTGTCTAGTCAACAGATGAACCGTCTGTTCATCACCAGCAGCTTGCATTTCCAATCTGACAAAACGAGCATTCATGGCCTCCAGCTGAGCCACGACCGCATTATCGACCGAGTGAACAGTCCGAATTCCATCCTTGGGGTTCCCATATTCAGCACAATGGGTCGCCATCTCCTCAATAATGCCCCATCCCTTTTCGTCATCAATGTCCTTTTGAAATCTCTCATTCGATGAGGCGTCAAGTATAGCTATGTGGTCATCGTACAACCCATTGTAGAACTGGTTGCACAAGAACCACTGATCAAAATCATGATGAGGAAGAGACCTCACCAGCTTCTTGAACAGGCACCAAGCTTCATAGAAATTCTCATCAGGCGCCTGCTTGAAATTAGTAGTCTTTGTTGGAATATGTGTCCTCCGACAATAATGCGATCACGACTGTTGATCATGATGATAACATGTTTAAATCTCATTATAAAGAATACAATTGGGAAGTAATATTTTATTGTCAACTGATCAACATATATCGGTAATGGTTGGCTGACTAGAGTTTGACATTACTGTCGTGCGACGGTGGTGATCAGTTGATCCCTAGGTCATACCTATAGGGCAACACTCTTAATTGATCATTTAATTAATCGTATAATGTTACGAGTTAATTAAATTACTTGAAAATTGACGGACGATTTTGGAAGTAAAATTTACGTATCACATTGAAATTGATTAATATGAGATACGGTCTGAGTAATCGAATTGTATCATTACTCAGATGAAATTATTGTTTAAGGAAACAATTAAATTTGAATGAATTATTATAAATACAAACTGTTGTGATTTATAAATGGTAAAATATTTTGGTACAAGTAATTATGAATTACTAAGTCGATTTTTGTATATGACGTATTTTTATTAATACGTTGATTTTTAGTATGTTAAAAATACATGACAAATTTATGTTACATATGACATGTAACATATTGACAATTGACAAAAATAATATGGATTCCATATTATCCATATGTGCAGAAAATATGAGGATGGTTAGGCAAATATTAAGTTATTGTTATTAGTGGTTAACAACATAATTACCTACTAAAACTAGCCTTGCATGCCTATTGCTCATTGTGAAGAACAACTAGGGCATGCATTGGCTCTTTTGTACCTCCTCTCCCAACCGGTTTTGGGAAAGAAAACCCTTGTGGTTTTTCTTATTATTTTTCTTAATATTCACTTAGATATTGACTAGTGATTATTATTCATTCAACACAACAAAAACAAGAGTTTTTAGAAAGAGAAAAAACACCTTCCATTCTCCTCTCTCTCAACCGGTTTTGAGAGCAAAAACCAAATATTTTTGGGTCATTTTTCCTCACAAAATTAATATTATCTAGTATACATAATATTAATTTTATTAAGAGTGTGCTTTGGGTATTAATCCTTGGGAGAGATCCTACACTTGGGTCTTAGTTCATCCAAAAGGGAAAGCTCAAGAACAAGAGAGAAAGGTGATCTCTCTTGTGCCCATTAGACCGAAAATCACAATGTATGAACATTTCTTCTTTATTTTGTTTAATAGTTTGTATGCATAAGATCATTAGTTAATTTTATGACAAATTAAATTATTACATATATGAATATGTAAGTATATAGATCTACTTTTCCTTCAATCGGTATCAAGAGCCATGGTTGTTTGCATGCAAATCGGTTAAAAGTTTTTCCGAGTTATAAAGATTAACATATAAAACTTGCAAAATTTGTGTTATTATGATATATCACGAAATTAATTCATGCATGTTAAAATTCTGGTCCTAAAATGTTTTAGGATATTTTGGTTAAATTTACGGATTTTTATTGTTCATATTATACAATAATGACATTTAAATATGATTTTATGAATAAAAATGTCATTTTCGGTCTAAAATTAGCTATACTTCGAATTTTTCAGTGGTTTTTGGATATGTTGTCACATATATTATTTTGAGATAACCTGTAAATTTTCATAATTTTTGGACTTGTTATGCTCGCAAAATGGATTTTTCATTATTAAATTCGGATTTAGGTGAAAAATAGGTTAATATGAGTTAAATTTCGAATCTGGTCATAGAAATTTAATAAGTCGTCACATGCAATTTTACAATATGTGTGTAAAATAATGGGCTATAGTGAAGTCTTTTTGCATGATTTATGGATTTTTGAAGAAAAAATAGCATAAATAGTGACATTATTAGTGAAAAATTAATAAAACATAATCTATGACTAAGGAAAAACGTCCAATATTGAATTTTATTATATTTTTCAGATCTAAAATTGAAAAGTTGATGAACATAATTTTTCACATGTTTTTATGATTATTTTAGTTAAAACCGATAAACCGCAACATAGTTTTTCCGGAAAAATTTCAAAATTTTTTGACCTAAGGTTTTGAACATTATGAGTGTCATGGTATTTTTCCAGAATGTTCATGAGTTTAAATTTCAAATTTTGAATTTATTTGAAATTTATTGATTTATTTGAAGTTTATAGCTTATTTTTGTAATTTTTGATCCATTAATGAACAATTTTATAAATATGAGTTAATTATGGTCAAATAATTAGTGAAGACTAAATTTTGAGTCCTAAGAGGTTAGGGTAATTAACTTATGCATAAATATGAATTTATGTAATTTTTGTGATTGTAAAATGTTGAAATCACGCAAATCCGTAAAAACCGAGTAATATACGATATTGGCTAATTAAAGGCGATTTAGCATAAAATTGGGCATGTTCATACATATTATAATGCTGCATTTTCTTTATGATTGTCATAATTTTAATTTATGTAATTTTTGAATTATGTAATTTTACTTAGTATGGCCTTAGTTTTTAATTGGTATTTCCCGAAATGTATGGGAATATCGATTCGGTTGTAATTTTATTGTGATCTCGTATCACCATTTTGTAATTTAATAGATTTATTTTATTTTAATTACAAATGTATAATAGGAAATTATGTAATTTATTATGTAATTTTAATTATCTCGGAGTTCCCAAAGACGGATTTCTTCAAGATGGCGATACATAAAGACGGTGTTACCTCGAGATGCGTGCCACAACCGAAGTTCAAGGGACCAATGGAGTTGGTTTCCGAATATGTAATAGTTAAATAGTTTTTCTATTTTAGGAAAGGCCATACTAGGATTTATTTATTTTATGCTTGCATTTTATTTTATGTCACATGCATCGTTAAATCGCCATAACTAAAACATGCATCCTCTTTTTATCGAGTTTATCGACCGTGTCAATTAGAATTATCGTAGTTCACCGCTTTAGTTCACTTAAAACGTGATAGATAATAAATTGACATGACCTCTCGCTAAAACAATTAATTGAGACAAAGCCTTACCAAATAGTATAAACCATGAAAACCTATTTCACGAGGGAGTGCACTCGGCCACACCGGGGTACAAACCTTGTTACGTAGGGGAAATGGGTGATAAATGTCTATCCACCGAATTCATGTTGATAAGGGATGTATCGGCCACACCGTGCCCAAGTTAATGTGGGTTTGGATCAAGGACACATTTATTCGAAATTTGGATTGAACTCAACAAAAGTTTTTGATAAGGGATGTATCGGCCACACCGTGCCCTTGTCGGATGTGTTTTGGGCTAAAGATAATTGTTAATGTAATATTATCGACCAAGAGTTCTAAAAGTAGAATCGATTAAACGTTAATCCACCGAGTTATATTGATAAAGGATGTATCGGCCCCACCGTGCCTAAGTCGATATGAATTTGGGTCTTGGAATCATTTATAATAGTTGGGTAGAGGTCACTATATAAATGTTCATATCTTGTTAAATATTTACAAGTATGATATTAAAAGACAAATGTTATTATTTCCTTTTCCTCCATATTTGTAGTTCTTTACAATGAATCCATCAAACGCTACGGCACCGATAACTATTGAGTCTTACCACAATGTTTTTGACGACGTTTGCTCCAACAATGATTTCGACACTACTAGAGAACTTCATTTTGGGATAGGTTCGGATGGAAACCTTAACTTCATCACTTCTTCTAAACCACCTACTACTACTAGACCTCGTGTGAGTCCGTCTCAGGAAGACTACCTCATACAATCTATAGGGTCTTTGTCTCTGGAAGATAAAGATGCCAAAACTAGTGGGAGCTCAAGCAATCAAGTTCTTGCTTCTAAGGGCAAAAGGTTCAAGAAGAAGGGAAAGAAAATCAAAAACTTCAAGCAAGTTAATAATGAATACCTTATTGCTATGGCATGGGACATTGGCTTAGGAATTGTCCCGTATATTTGAGAAATATAAGGGAAGGAATCATCACTCCAAAAGGTAAAATTCCTAAGGAAATTTATGTTATTGATATAAATTATACTTCCACTACGACATGGGTACTAGATACCGGTTGTGGTTCTCACCTTTGTAATCATTTACAGGGTTTAAGAGATGTGAAGAGGCTTAGCAAGGGAGATGTGGATCTACGCCATGGAAATGGAGCTCGGGTAGCGGCCGAATCCAAAGGAACTTATGTTTTAGCTTTGCCTAATGGATTTGAGTTGTATTTACATAATTGTTTTTATGTGCCTACACTCTCTAAAAACATTATTTCAATCGCCATGCTAGACATGGACGGTTTTTGTTTTGTCATTAAGAACAATCGTTGTACTATTTCTAGGAATGACTTGGTTATAGGCCAAGCTTCCTCTATCAATGGCATTTACATTTTAGAGACCTCAAATCCGACAAATGATATTTATAACATTCAATAAAAGAAACTCAAATCAAGCGACCCAAGTGTAGCGTACATTTGGCAATGTCGATTAGGTCACATAAACGAGAATCGCATCAAAAGATTAATTTCGACTAATGTGATTACACCATTTGATTATCAATCATATGGTACATGCGAATATTGCCTACTTGGCAAGATGACTCGTAATCCTTTTAGTGGTAAAGGGACACGAGCTAGTGAACTATTGGGACTCATACACACCGATGTATGTGGACCAATGAGTATCACCGCTCGTGGTAATTATGACTACTTTATAACCTTCACCGATGACTTGAGTAGATATGGGTATATATATTTGATGAAGCATAGGAGTGAAGCGTTTGAGAAATTCAAGGAATTTCAAAACATAGTAGAGAACCAATTGAACAAAAGGATTAAGGCACTACGATCCGATCGTGGTGGAGAATACCTTAGCCTTGAATTTGATTCACACTTGAAAAGTTGTGGTATTATATCACAACTTACTCCACCCGGAACACCACAACTTGATATGGTTCGATCCATGATGAGTCAAACCGAGTTACCAAACTCGTTTTGGGGATTTGCGATTCAAACCGCAATTAGATCTTTAAACAATAGTCCCACAAAGTCCACTGAAAAGACTCCATGTGAGATGTGGACGGGAAGGGTTCCCAATATATCCTATATGAAGATTTGGGGATGTGATGCTTACGTCAAGTCTAAGAACGACAACAAGCTTGCCCCAAGATCCGAAAAGTGCATCTTTGTAGGTTATCCCTTAACCTCACGAGGTTACTACTTCTATAAACCTCAAGAAAACAAAGTGTTTGCGTCATGTGAGGCTGTCTTCTTAGAAAGAAAATTTATTTCTAAGAGACAGAGTGGGAGAAATTTTGAACTTGATGAAGTTCAAGAGCCACAAACCGAAATAGGGACGCAAGAAGAAGTTCCTTCGTCGTCTAATACGGTTATTCCACCTCCTCTTAGAAGAACCGGTCGTGTTATTCGCCATCCCGATCGATATGTGGGACTTATCGAAGAAGATGGAACACTTGATGTGTTGCTTATGGAAAGTGACGAGCCCGCCACCTACAAGGCCGCAATCTCTAGTCCAAATTCCTCCTTATGCCTTGAAGCCATGAAGTCCGAAATGGATTCTATGCATGAAAACCAAGTTTGGGACTTGGTAGATTTGCCTAAAGGGACAAGACCCCTTCAATGCAAATGGATATTCAAAGTCAAAAATGGCATAGAAGGACATGATGATGTCTACAAAGCTAGGCTAGTGGTAAAAGGATTTACCCAAGTCCAAGGTCTCCAATATGATGAGACCTTCGCCCCCGTAGCCATGCTAAGATCCATACGGATTTTGTTAGCGATTGCCGCATTTCATGATTATGAAATATGGTAAATGGATGTCAAAACTGCTTTTCTAAATGGGCATTTAGAAGAGGAGGTGTACATGATACAACCCGAAGGTTTTGTTGATTCTCAAAATCCTAACAAAGTGTGCAAGCTTAAGAGATCCATTTATGGTCTTAAGCAAGCATCTAGAAGTTGGAATCATCGATTCAATCATGTTATAAAGGAAAATGGTTTCACTCGAAGTGTTGAGGAACCATGTTTATACATGAAATTTAGTGGGAGCAATGTTGTGTTCCTAATCTTGTATGTTGATGACATACTACTCATTGGAAATGACATTCCAATGTTGTCTTCTGTTAAGAAGTGGTTAGGTAACCACTTCCAAATGAAGGATTTAGGAGAGGCACAACGCATATTAGGTATCCGGATCCATAGAGATAGATCCAAGAGGATATTGGCACTAAGTCAAGAGTCTTATGTTGATAAGATTCTTCGACGGTTCAGCATGGACAAATCCAAAAGGGGTTTGGTACCTATGGTAACCGGGACGATATTGAGCAAGACTCAATCTCCCTCCGAACCCCATGATGTTGAACTCATGAGGACGATCCCTTATGCTTCTGCTGTTGGATCAATCATGTATGCCATGATATGCACACGTCCTGATGTCTCGTATGCCTTGAGCATGACGAGTAGATATCAAGGAAATCCAGGTGAGAGTCACGGATTCTTTGTCAAGAACATCCTTAAGTACTTGAGAAGAACTAAGGATTATATCCTAGTGTTTGGAGGAGACACTGAGTTGCGTGTTAATGGATACACGGACTCAAGTTTTCAAACAGATAGAGATGACTTGAAATCACAAGTTGGTTTCGTTTTCATGCTCAATGGTGGTGCCGTAAGCTGGAGAAGCTTCAAGGAAGTCAGAATCGCGGATTCTACAACGGAGGTGAGTACATTGCAAAGCATCAGAAGCTGCTAAGGAAGCTGTTTGGATTAGGCAATTCACGGAAGGTCTAAAAGTAGTACCTACCGCCAATGATCCCATCACTCTCTATTGTGATAATAGTGGTACGATCTTCCAAGCTAAGGAGCCGAAGTCTAGTAATAGATCTAGACATGTACTTATAAAATATCATGTAATAAGAGATTTCATTGAAAGAAAGGAAATTGCGATTTGTAAAGTTGGGACGGATGACAACATAGCCGATCCGCTCACCAAGCCTTTATCGCAGGCTAAACATGATGGACATATGGCGTCCATGGGACTTAAACTTGTACCAAGTCAATGTTAGATTTTGAAATGAAATAAAAGTGTTGTTTTTGTTCATGTTCATAATCACATTTGTGTTTTATCTTTAATATATACATTGTTACATCCAAACGGGTTGTAGTGACAATTGAACCACGTTAAAGTGAACACGGATTAACATAGTATTTGCCCATAGTCACTTGTATGAGGTGACGTCTCGAAGTGACTAGAGTGTGATGCGATTGATGGCAAGTTCAAGTGCCATAGAGTCATGTGAGATGACTAGTCGATCACATAGGCAGACTGTTATGAACATTTTGTCGGGCCTTATGACCGCTTATAGAGTTCTGGCAAATTTATATAGCCTGGTCGTGGCGAGAGCTGCTATAGTATTCAAATGAGTCGATTCTTTTGACTAAAGACTATTCGCCTAAGATGGCACAGTTTTAGATTAACTTTGATTTGTGTTACTACGACCTTCGTAAATGGGGTCAAATCAGTTATTCTCCAGATCAAGGAAACCACTCTCGATATGATCACTTGCAAGTACGACCTGAAAGACACCTTGCATTGAGTGGGAGATAGTAATACGACAAGAGAATTGGTGACGCACACTTGTCGAGGACAAGTGGGAGATTGTTGGAATATGTGTCCTCCGACAATAATGCGATCACGACTGTTGATCATGATGATCACATGTTTAAATCTCATTATAAAGAATACAATTGGGAAGTAATATTTTACTGTCAACTGATCAACATATATCGGTAATGGTTGGCTGACTAGAGTTTGACATTACTGTCGTGCGACGGTGGTGATCAGTTGATCCCCTAGGTCATACCTATAGGGCAACACTCTTAATTGATCATTTAATTAATCGTATAATGTTACGAGTTAATTAAATTACATGAAAATTGACGGACCATTTTGGAAGTAAAATTTACGTATCACATTGAAATTGATTAATATGATATACGGTCTGAGTAATCGAATTGTATCATTACTCATTGTTTAAGGAAACAATTAAATTTGAATGAATTATTATAAATACAAACTGTTGTGATTTATAAATGGTAAAATATTTTGGTACAAGTAATTATGAATTACTAAGTCGATTTTTGTATATGACGTATTTTTATTAATACGATGATTTTTAATATGTTAAAAATACATGACAAATTTATGTTACATATGACATGTAACATATTGACAATTGACAAAAATAATATGGATTCTATATTATCCATATGTGCCGAAAATATGAGGATGGTTAGGCAAATATTAAGTTATTGTTATTAGTGGTAAACAGCATAATTACCTACAAAAACTAGCCTTGCATGCCTATTGCTCATTGTGAAGAACAACTAGGGCATGCATTGGCTCTTTTGTACCTCCTCTCCCAACCGGTTTTGGGGAAGAAAACCCTTGTGGTTTTTCTTAATATTTTGCTTAATATTCACTTAGATATTGACTAGTGATTATTATTCATTCAACACAACAAAAACAAGAGTTTTTAAAAAGAGAAAAAACATCTTCCATTCTCCTCTCTCTCAACCGGTTTTGAGAGCAAAAACCAAATATTTTTGGGTCATTTTTCCTCACAAAATTAATATTATCTAGTATACATAATATTAATTTTATTAAGAGTGTGCTTTGGGTATTAATCCTTGGGAGAGATCCTACACTTGGGTCTTAGTTCATCCAAAAGGGAAAGCTCAAGAACAAGAGAGAAAGGTGATCTCTTTTGTGCCCATTAGACCGAAAATCACAATGTATGAACATTTCTTCTTTATTTTGTTTAATAGTTTGCATGCATAAGATCATTAGTTAATTTTATGACAAATTAAATTATTACATATATGAATATGTAAGTATATAGATCTACTTTTCCTTCAGTCTTACCCCTCAGCTGATTAGTGCGTTGTAGAGGGAAGTATCTTTTGTAGAAGGCAAGTGCGAGAGTCTCCCAGTTGGTGATACCACCAGCAGTCCGGTCAAGATCAGTCAGCTACTCACGGGCTGCGTCAGTAAGAGAAAAAGGATATAGGACTTCCTTTATCTTGTCTTGAGTTACTCCCTTAGTAGCGGGAATAGTTGAACAGTAGTCACTAAAGACTTCCATATGCTTTCGCAGATCTTCACCCGCCACGCCTCCATAAAGATTTCTTTCCACCAGATTTATATAAGACGGATGGATATCAAAAGTGTTACCCTCTTCTGTCGCGAGCTGGAAACTCTTTGGAATCGAGGCAACTGTGGGCTCTGAATGACTCGCTATGTTAGGCATCTTTACTGTCTTGATAGCAGAAATAAGATTCTCTTCGTTAAAAGACGGGTCTTCTGCGAAAAGGAAATGTTGTAGCTCGGGTTCAAAAGTACTCAAGTTTTCCTTTCGAGTCTTTCTTTACAGACGGAGTCTATGCCGAAGAGATCTCTCTGTCTTGGGATTAGCTGGGACTAATTCCGACCTGTTTGAATTGGGCGTAGACAACACTGAAAGAAATAAGTGAGAACTGTCTCAAGGAATGAAAATTCCCTGAGACGGATAAAATTAAACGAAACAAAAAAACAGATAGGGCTATTGCCTCCCCGGGGAAGTCGGAATCGTATTCACAGGGAGGCAAGATATCTGCTAAAGGTCCGTCTATCGGGTCACAAAATAGGGTTTGGTTTTGGTTTCTAAACTAATAAGAGATTAAGGGAAAGAGAAATTAAACAAGAGTAATAAAAGTAGAGAAATGTGATAAAGATGATCAAATAGAGAAAACATGACAGGATTTCGGTTCACCCTGGTAGTCTATCGACTCAGCTGCAAATTGCCTAGACAATCTACTTTGAGAAGGATACAGGAAAGGTTCTTCCGGTCCACTTTCTATCCTAGAATTCCACTAATTTAACTTTCGTCCTCATTAGGGTAGTCTACAGTTCATAGCAGGTCTATTTAATCCAATCTTCCGATTTAGGAGTAAAATTAACCAGATTAAAGGTAACTTAGAAGCGTGCACTCAACTAAGTTGATATTATAGTTAAATTGCTATGGGACAGATTCTCACAAATAAATTGTCTAGTCTATTCGCTACATCGTCACAATCCTACCAAGGATTCCCTAAGCCCGACATTAAAGGAATTAGCTACTCATAATATTAATGGTGTCAACAATAATAATAACGAGTGTAATAATCAAAGGCATGATGAAATAATGATAATTAAGCATAAACTAAATTAGTGTAGAACTAAATAAGAAGAAACAAGGATTAGAGTAAACAAAGTAAATAAGATTAAGATTAAGGGAGGAAGAAGGATTACAATCAATAGCAATCCGGCATAAAGAACAATCCACCAGCCAAGTACGAGATTAGAAGATTAAGCAGTAGGTTTACAAGCAAAAGTAGTGAAGAGTATGTGAAAAAGATCCCTAATGACCTAATTAACATATGCTTAAATAGGAAAATAAAGACTTACCAAAATAAAACTAACACGGGTCACTAAAGCCCGTATAAGATAACAAATCACTCGATCGAGTGGATTCAGACCACTCGATCGAGGTCTTCTCCAACTTTTCCTCTCGATCGAGTAAATAAAGCTCTCTATCGAGGAACTCCAGCTATCAGCAATTCGATCGAGCATGTAGAAGTACTCGATCAACCTTTCGTGTCATTCAAACCACTCGATCGAACCATAAAACTTCTCGATCGAGTGCTTTTCTTCAGATCAGCCTCTTAAGTTGTCTTTGACCGCTTCGTTGACCACCCTTCACGCACTCCAAAGCATATTTCTTGCTCTAACATTCCCGTCTCCTCATTGTACATGCTAAATGGGACGAATAAGAGGCGGTTTCACCACTTTCAGGTTCATTTCTGCAATTTAGACAAAACAAACCAAAGTACAAAAATGCATAGAAATACGTGCAATAAAAGGCTAAAAAGACTATATAAATTGCACGTATCACAGATCAGTATGAGAATAAGTACTACAACGTCGGATAGCGAATAGAGGTAACACGTGATGGCTGACTTGATATTTCATTATGTGAATTGAGTTGTTGCATTTATTTTACTTGTTTTAATGGTTTTATATGATTGAATTTGCGTATTTCAAAAATTATGATTTACGATGTTCTAAGATTAATGAATAATTGGGTTTGCAAAAGTTAGTATTGGTCGAGACTATTGTTATAGTATGTGTCGAAATTTTTATATATTGTTCTTATTATTGTCTTTAATAAAATTTCAGCACTTTGTCAAATCTGTCTGTCGCCTTGAACAATTTATTTCTCCATCTTAAAGTATTCGTCTTTGAAACTATTGAAAAGAGACTCATGTTTATTTCACGTATATATTCCTCCTGTAAAATGTTATAATTTTTGCACCTGTCGTTTGCTCACAACAAAATATTTATCAACAGCGCGCTGAAATACTCGCGAAACGGGCAGTAACTCAAAGATTATTTTGAAAACCTAATTTATACTTTGAAACTATTCTGGGACTTTTTTGTGCATAAACTTTGAAGAGTTTAGATGATGTTGGAATTTTAATTTGACTCAAAAAGGTTTGTTAAACCTGTTTTATGAACTGATAAATTTTATACGACGATTTCTGTCAAACTTTAAAGATCAGTTTCTAAAACCCTGTTAAGATCATCATTTGGAAAATGCTTATTTCAAAAATGTTTTAGCTAAGTATCTTAGGGATCCAACCCAATTGGTCTTGCATCATTTCAATTTTTCTAGAATTAGTTATAATTTTTATAGCAGGACTGTTTTATTTTTGGAAATCAATAAATTTTTTTTGTTAAGCTTTTTTTACTATTTCGGCCTTTGCCATTTATAAATGGATTTAATTTCTCTTTTTGGCGTCCGCTTAAAAATGTATTCAACATTTCATACATTAATTTAGGATATATGTCTCAAGGCCTATTATTAGCTATTTTGATATAATACCTAGTTTAACGGTTTAGTATATCGAATAATTACTATTTTACTATATTACTACTTTTAGTAACCTTTTTTACTTATCAAATTTCTACTTTTTAGAATGTTACTATTTTCATAATATTTCTACTTTGAGAAGGTATTTATTTTAAGTAAGATTCTAATTCTGGAAAGTTACTATTTTTGGAAGTTGCCTTCTTGGAAGGTTTCCTTTTAAAGAATTTGAATAATGAACACTTTTGTAGTGGTTTCAAACACTTATGGAATAGTTAGGTGTAAGGTTTAGAATAATAAACTGAGGATATGCTTAGTTTTGCCATTAGCTATAGAACTGATGATTGTCATCGGTGGTCGTCTGGGAGTGTTGCACCCCGGGAGTTATGTATGTACGCTTATACTAGGGCCTCGCACTGCGGAGTAAGACGCCGCCCTATTATGGTTGTGGAACCGCGGTACTTTAGCATAATCCGAGTGAAAATATATACTAAGACACTAAGCTAGTTTTCCATAAGGAGTATTTGATATTGTATCTTATACTTTAATGTTTTTAGACTTGATTTGGATTTTCAATTGTTCAAATGCTTATTTATGTTTTAACATTTTATGATATATTTAGGTTTCATATTTCAAATAATTGTCGTTTTACCATTTGCTTGCCTTTAACTTGATGAAATGTGGCTGGGAAAACGCCGGAGTTATCCCCACTGATTGTGGTTAATATGTTTATAACATGACAGGTTTTGGTTTGCTGGGATATGAGTGAGAGCTAGCGAGTGGTCAATTGGGACCTACTCTTTGTTTTGTTTTATGCTATGTTTAGAACCCTTTTTTTTATGATGGTTTTTATAAGTCCTTGTTTTTATACAAGTGACGAGTTGTAGCTACTATATTTAGTAACTGCTATTTTGAGACTTACCATTTTGGGAAACTTTTCTCCCGAGGGTTATTTATTTTAATCCAAGTTTTTTTTTTCACATAGCATTTTCATTTTGTATTTAATCCCATTCGACAGTGTTTCCGCCACTGTTTTGCGTTAGATTTTATAGGGGATTATAGTTGGTATGAGAGCATACTGCTCCCGACGCTCAGACTTTGAACCTTAGGCAAAAAGACTAATAAATGATTGACTAACTTAAAATGATTTAGTGAGAGATGGGTAGATACAAATAAGGACTTTGGTAGCTTATGTGTTTGTGTAACTCAATGACTAGCATTGAATTTATGTCTTGTTTCCCTAACGAAAAAGTTGAAGGGACGAGGACTTGTGCTACAGGAAAGATATAACGCTGGTTTCCAGCTTAGATTCAGTTTTTTTCTCAAGCTAAAGACTAGATGACCAAGAGTAGACTCAAGTTTCACGAGGGTGAAGTAGACCAAGATATGATTACACTGTGGATTTGTCAGATGGAGCGACCCAATATTGTTGTGTTTATTTCTCTGCAAGAAGATGGAGTGATCTAGTGAAACCTCTTCCAACTCCAGAAGCCTGAAGATTCCTTCTTTGATCTCAAATCTTGTTAGTCTGCGATCAAGGTTCCTCTTTCTTTACTCTTACAAATATTCATCTCAAATTCTGATGAATGAATCTTTTTTTTGCAATTCTCCGTCTTCTACTACCTATTCTCTTGAGATTCACTGGTTAGACGGACCCTCTGTTGGCGAGCTTTGGTGGAGGTGTTGTGTGTTTGAGGTATAGTGCAACCTTGTTACTTATGGGTCGAAGATAGTAAGTTTTATCTTTAATGTCTATTCTTGTGAGAGCTTTTACCCTTATGGATTAACTTGAATGGTGACTAGTGGTGAAAGGAATTGGGATTTTGGCTTAGATGATGTTAGCTTTGAGTATAGGTAACTTGCTTTTTGGGACAATAGAAGTGGTTGAGTCTTTTGTGGAAACAATATATCATGATTGGCTAAATCGTTGGTTTAGAGTGGTTGATAATGTCGATTTTAGATTTCCTACCTAAACCTTACTTAGTGAAGGAATTGTGAACTTCTGAGATCTTTGATCATTGTTTGGTATATTGGTCGGAATATTATGGTACCCTTATATGTTTCCTTTAATGCTGTTAGAGTATTGGTTGACCTAGATTTATTTATTTCACTTTCGATTCTTATGGATTTAGATAATTAAGTTTTGTTGTATGGTTGTAACCTTTAAACCTTTGGTTATGTGACTTAACTTTACTTGGGTTGATTAGAGTTAACTTTGAGAACAAAGAGTGTCTTTAAAAATCGCAGTTTGGATTGATTGTTTTGATCAAAGGAACGTATGAACTCGGAGTTGTAATTGACTATACTTATTGTATCTTATGTCTAAACCAAAGGAAAAGAGATGTATGAGGAATCTTTACTGAGAATTGCCTTAAATGAAGTTTTTAGTTGAGAACCATTAGATCAATGAGATTGTGGCTTTGTTGAGCTATAAGCACCTAGTAGTTGCAAGGTTATGATTGGGAATTTGACGGACTTCTAATAAACCTTGATTGAATAAAATTGTTAGTTGGCGGATTTGTTTGGTGCTCCATAACTCAAAGAACCTTATTAGTTTAGCGGACTTGTTGCTTCGGGGTGTCATTTCAGAAGAGTAGAATCCTTTGAGTGTGGTATGACTTTTTTTGACTATTTTGGGTTTAGAATATATTTTGAGTGCACGCTTTACAGGTTTTGAACGTGTATGTAAGGTTTTGAGATGAAAATTGTACCAATCGATATTTTTGGATGTCATAAACTAGTAAGTTTGGCAACTTTAAGCTTGACAACTTAGTTGCCTGGTTTTAAGTATTGGTTTCGATGGAAATAGGAAAACTGGAGTTTCATAGAGGATTCGTACCAAAAATCTGAAGATGACTAACCTCTTCTAAAATCCTTGAGAGAGCTTTGTATGGTTCTTGAATCTTCTTCCCCTCTTCTTTCCTCGAGCATCAGGTTGTTCCAGTTGTTAGCCATTTTCTCGACCTTTGCTGAAGTTTAAAAACTTTTGTTTTGATTCATCAATACCCTTTTTCCATTAATATTTCATTTTATACAAGAGTTTTCGCTACTACAAAAGTTTGATTATCTTGGAAATTTTAACATTTTGGGTTATGATTTCACAACTTTAAACTTTATTTTAGTTTTAATCTTGGCTAGCTTACTATTTAAACATGGTTTTGGTTTCAGAATGCCTCAAAACTTATTTGTAAATATTTCATAATTGCTTTAAATAAAGTAGATGATGCATCGGAAAAAAATTCAAATATTGTATTGTATTGTATTCAAAAATTTGATTTGTCCTATGGTTTTAAGTAAAGTTTACACATCTTTTTATTTCGACGTTCGTTGGATTCTAGGACTGGTCATTAAAGACGTCTAATGACCGGTTCGGTACTTGCTAACGTTTGTTTGAAGATTTGATTTTTCAAATGTTAAGTTGCCCTTATCTTGGACGACATGATTCTTGTTCGCGACGGGTATTCTCTCGTTCCATGAGAAGAGACGAGTAATTTCTAATAGTTTGATTTTGAAAACTTGTTTGAAGGTTGTTTTGACCGCAGTTTTTCTACTTTCAAGTTTCGAGGACGAAACATTTTCTTAGTGGGGGAGGTTGTAACACCCACCATTTTTCATTATCTGTAACTATTTTTATATTTAAATACTTATTGAGATTTCTTTTTATTTAAAATAATATTTTATTTAACTAATGTAGCGCATTTTGCCTTTACTTCTCAAAATTGTAAAAGTCGGTCGGTAATAAAACTGCATTTATATATTACTTAAAATCTTGACGTTTAGCTCGAACTTTGTTTTAAAAGCTCGTATTTTCAATGTGAGCCTTTTTCATTTTACTCCAAAAGAGACCCGTTTATTGATAAAACCTAAAACCCACGTTTCAAACTACAACTCACTTTGTTTTTTTTTTTAAATCATGTAAGCCGTCATCCTCCTTATCCTTTTTACGTGATAACAAGCTCTAATGGTGGCTGTTTTTCTTTGGCTCCGTTCTTCCTCGCTACTCGTCTGTTTTTATCGATTCTTTCGCCATCTTGATCCTCTCTCCGCCTTTATCGTAATGATGTAAGTATTTCTTGTTTCCGTTTCGAATGTTTCGGACTCGTAATCTTATAGTATTATATTTTAATAGTTTTTACTCGTTATCTCAGCGCTAGGTCGCTATCCAGTTAACCCGATCCCCGACACCTTGTAATTCAGCGATATTGTTGAGTCTCGAAAGCAAGGGTAGTGTTGGTTCGTAGCTGATATGGTTGTTGCTGTCGTGATGTTGTTAGCATCGCTGCTGTGTTGTTGCTGCTGCCGTGATGGTGCTGTCGTTGTTGTTGATGCTGTGCTGTTGTTGTCGTTGTTGCAGTGTTGTTGATAATGTCGAGTTGTTGTGGTCGTTGTCCTTTTTGTCCGAGCATGTGAGTTGGTATGTACAGAGTTGTGTGGGTGTGGTGCTTGTGACCGTGGGTTCGTATTTGTATCCGGTTGTCTCTTTGTAGGACTTACGAGGACCCTTTCGAGTTTATCTAGCAGATCAGTACGAGAACAAGTACTACACCGTCGGATAGCGAATGGAGGTAACGCGTGATGGGTGACTCGATATTTCATTATGTGAAATGAGTAGTTGCATTTATTTTACTTGTTTTAATGGTTTTATATGATTAAATTTGTGTATTTCAAAAATTATGATTTACGATGTTCTAAGATTAATGAATAATTGGATTTACAAAAGTTAGTATTGGCCGAGACTATTGTTACAGTATGTGTCGAAATTTTTATATATTGTTCTTATTATTGTCTTTAATAAAGTTTCAGCACTTTGTCAAATCTGTCTGTCGCCTTGTACAATTTATATCTCCATCTTAAAATGTTCGTCTTTGAATCTATTGAAAAGAGACTCATATTTATTTCGAGTCTATATTCCTCCTGTAATATTTCGTGAATTTTCTATGTGTCGTTTGCTCACAATAAAATATTTATAAACAACGCGGTGAAATACTCGCGAAACGGACAGTAACTCAAAGATTATTTCGAAAACCAAATTTATACTTTGAAACTATTATGGGTCTTTTTTGTGCATAAACTTTGAAGAGTTTAGATGATTTTGGAATTTTACTTTGCCTCAAAAAAGTTTGTTAAACCAGTTTTATGAACTGATATATTTTATGCGACGATTTCCGTCAGACTTTAAAGATCAGTTTCTAAACCCTTATTAAGATCATCATTTGGAAAATGCTTATTTCAAAAATGTTGTAGAAAAGTATCTTAGGGATCCAACCTAATTGGTCTTGCATCATTTCGATTTTTCTAGAATTAGTTATAATTTTTATACCAGGACTGTTCGTTTTTGGAAAGCTATAAATTTTGTTTGTTAAGCTTTTTTTACTATTTCGGCCATTGCCATTTATAAATGGATTTAATTTCTCTTTTTGGCGTCCTCTTAAAAATGAATTCAACAATTTATACATTAATTTAGGATATATGTCTCAAGGCCTATTATTAGCTATTTTGATATAATACCTAGTTTAGCGGTTTAGTATATCGAATAATTACTATTTTTATAATATTACTACTTTTAGTAACCTTTTATACTTATCAAATTTCCACTTTTTAGAATGTTACTATTTTCATAATATTTCTACTTTGAGAAGGTATTTATTTTAAGTAATATTCTATTTATGGAAAGTTGCTATTTTTGGAAGTTGTCTTATTGGATGGTTTCCTTTTAAAGAATTTGAATAAAGAACACTTTTGAAGTGGTTTTGAACACTTATGGAATAGTTAGGTGTAAGGTTTAGAATAATAAATTCAGGATATGCTTAGTTTTACCATTAGCTATAGAACTGATGATTGTCATCGGTGGTTGTCTGGGAGTGTTGCACCCCGGGAGTTATGTACATACACTTAGACTAGGGCCTCGCACTGCGGCGTAAGTCGCCGCCCTATTATTGTTGTGGAACCGCGGTACTTTAGCATAATCCGAGTGAAAATCTATACTAAGACACTAAGCTGGTTTTCCATAAGGAGTATTTGATATTGTATCTTATACTTTAATGTTTTAGACTTGATTTGGATTTTCAATTGTTCAAATGCTTATTTATGTTTTTTACATTTTATGATATATTGAGGTTTCATATTTCAAATAATTGTGGTTTTAGCATTTGCTTGCCTTTAACTTGATGAAATGTGGTTGGGAGAACGCTGGAGTTACTCCCCACTGATTGTGGTTGTTATGTTTATAACATGACATGTCTTTGTTTGCTAGGATCTGAGTGAGAGCTAGCGAGTGGTCAATTGGGACCTAATCTTTGTTTTCTTTTAAGCTATGTTTAGAACCCTTATTTTTTTAATGTTGGTTTTTGTAAGTCCTTGTTTTTATACAAGTGACGAGTTGTAGCTACTATATTTAGTAACTGCTATTTTGAGACTTACCATTTTGGGAAACTTTTCTCCCGAGGGTTATTTATATTAATCCAAGTTTTTTTCACATAGCATTTTCATCGTATATTTAATCCCATTCGACAGTGTTTCCGCCACTGTTTTGCGTTAGATTTTATAGGGAATTACACAAAACTTACATAAATTTAAATGACATTTATCCCTGAAATATGCAACAATATATATGTATTCAATCATGCAAAATGAATGTGCCAAATAACCCTACTAGATTATATCATATATCGCTCGTTTTTTTATGAAAATACGTGACATTTAACTTATTAAAAATCACTTAATTAATACTTAAATTAAATTTAAGGCCAAGAATTATCCTAACTGTATTAGGACTCAAAATTTAGTTTTCCCTAAATATTTGACAATAATCCAACTTGGTTATACTTTCACTACAAAAAAACTGCATTCATAGCGACGGGATCCTTGATACAGTTCAAAAAGTTGTAGCAAAATATTTATGCGACGGCCTAAAATTAATTTGCTACGAAAAATGTTGTCTGCGACGGATATATTTTTTTTTGCGACGAATTTTTCGTCGCAGTGTAAAATAATCAAGGGCGCGTAAACGAAATCTTATGGCGGGTTTTATTGCGACGGATTTTCCGTCCCAGCAAACCAAGAACCGTAGCAAACAAACTTTTGGGACGGATATTTGAGACTACTTTCCATCGTAGTGGGAAATTATAAACCAAAAAAAAATAGAATTGGGATCCCTTCTCATAAACTCAAATTAGGGATTTATAAACCCAGCTCCCCACAAAATAGAATTAGGATCCCTTCAACATACCACCACTCCCTTCTCTACCGTCACCCACGCCGAACCCCGCGCCGTTCTTACCTCGGTCCGGTCAGCAGCAGCTGCACAGTACTCCGTCCTCGCTCCCTCTCTCAAGTTAGCAGCTTCTCGTTTCCTCTCTTTATGTTTTATGCCCTTTATTTTTTTTAGACATGTTTTGGTTGTATAATTTCATTTCTATAATATGTTTCTAAGATACAAATTTATTTAGTATTAAGTGAGGTTTTTAGTTATTAGCTTGTTATTCTTTGATCTTGTTTAAAGATATTAACTTGTGATGGGTTTATTGAAAAAATGGTGATAAATTTGATGGGTTTTACTTGGGTTTCTTGAAACTGATTATAGAAATGTTCAAGAGTTATAGTAGAGAAACTGATTATAGAAATGTTCAAGAGTTATAGTAGATGTAATTAAAAGAACACAAAATTTCATTGAAGATGGGCGATATCCGTCACAAGCTTGTGACGGATACCGTTTTCTCGTACAAAATGCCCATTGAGAGGTGAGTGGGAAGCACATGGGGGTGCCCTACCTTGTCCCCTCTCTCTTTTTGTGAGAGGTCACAAGCTTATGACGTGATTAGCCCGTCACAAGCAAGACTAGCTGTTAAAAGAATACAAGCAGCAATGAAAGTGTAATACTACGTATTTATGAGTCTCTGGGTACTCTATCGAGTAGGCCTTACTCTGTCGAGTAAGGGTGAGTTGCAGTTTAAAATAGTTTCTGACCTCTTGGGTACTCGATCGAGTAACGTGGATACTCGATCGAGTAAGGGGGCACTCGATCGAGTACCTTAGCTACTCGATCGAGTAGCCGGTTTACGGGGGATGATTTCTCGGGTTTTGATAATAATGCAATTTGAGTATATGTTACTTCCGTCATTGTTCTTTAAACACTTTTTAAAACCTAATTACTGTGAAAAGAGAAATCAAACTACGTCATTCGCTTTAATAGCATTGTTGGCAAATCCCAGAGCTTGGAAGGTCGGATTTTACCTTTCTTGATACCTTTGTGATCCTTGTGTCGAGGGTAAGACCTACGTACCGTTTTTATAATGTTTCCTTAAAGTTGGTTAAACCCTAATATGGGGATTTGGGGGTTTTGTTGTTTTGTATGATTGGTAGTGATTATATGTTTGTATGTTAGGAGGAGGATTCGTAGAGGAAGCATTTTGATATCACGACATTTGTGAGATCGTCGATTGTGTTGTGCTTTCCAGGTAGGGTTTCCCTACTCAGTATTAGTCCCATAATGTATTGTTGGTGTTGTGTAATTGCTGATTATTATCGTATTGGTTTTATGACGGTTGTTGATTGATTGTTGTTGATGGTTGTGATTGTTTATCTCTGGTTCTCGATATGCGTTCTCGGCTGAGTGGGGTCACTTGCAGGAGTGGCTTCACGCCCTAGTTTCGCCCTTCGTGGAACCCGCCACGGAAGGGGATGTGCACATTAATGGGACAGGGTTATCGCTCGGTATGATGAGCGGGGATTTGGTGGGTACGGCTGCGGTCCCCCACTGGCGGTGGTCCGGTGGACGATCGGAGATGGAGAATGTTAGTATGGGTGATTGTGTGTGATTTGTTTGAGTGTGTTGTTTCCATCTTTGTTTGTTATATAAATTGTGTGATTAGTACTGACCCCGTTTAATGTTTTAAAAACTGTGGTGATCCATTTGGGGGTGGTGAGCAGGTATGATATGACGCGTATGCGATAGCTGGGATGAGTCATCACGTGGCAGTTAGAAGTCTTCCGCTGTGTCAGACGGTGTTTTGTAGCTTTGATAGTTTTAGCGAGAGACCGTCCGAGAACCTTGTATTTCGGATTTATCGTTTTGGTTTTGATCATGTAATCAGTTAAACTATGTTTACTTTTAAAGTACGTTTCTTTATTGTCTTATGATTATCATTGCCTCGGGTAACCGAGATAGTAGCACTTCCATGCCTTAAGCGGTCCTAATAAGGTATTTGGAGTATGGGGGTGTTACAAAATGGTATCAGAGCGACGATCCTGAAACCTGTAACCAATGAACATAGGGAGTCAATTAAAATGAACCCGGGGTAGAAGTTGTAGGAGCTAATGCAAAGATTTGGGAGACGTCCTAAAGTCGCGAACTCGCCCTATAATTTTGAACCGGTCACCATGGGATATGAGTCGGGATCGCTATGTGTTTACCTTGTGAATTGTGTATCTATATAGTGATGTGTGACATGAATTAGTGGGTGTACGTATGTGGATAATGGGGAATGTGTAGAAAAGATGGTGATGATGTGATTTCGTATGTTGTTGATTGAAAGCATGTTGCATGATAGTTGGTTTACAATGTTGGTTGGAATTGTTAGAAAAGTGTATGAGAATGATGAGTAATGTGGTGGAAAAAGGAAGTAGTTCATATGTGATATGATTATATAAAATTTTGTTTGTGTAATTTGATATAATGATTTCTTATACATGTCTACTATTGTTCATATCTATATGTTGTATGAAGAATGTGGTGGAAATGGATGAATTGATTGGAAAAGATGGAGTGGCAATTGCACGAGAATATGAATTTTGTGATTATGAATATGTTTAGGTGACGAAGTGTATTTGTAATATTGTTGTATTAGTAACATGGAAATAGGATTTGTAATGTATGAGTATGTTTTATTTACGAAAAGTGATAGAATAAAAGCATGTGGGTAAGTCATGATTGACAAGTTAAATAAATTATTTGCATGATGAATGTTGTTGCTTTGCTTTCGAAAATAGTAACATGTGATTGAGACTACTGGTTTTATGAGTATTGGGTTGTTTTTGTTTACCATGTTGTCGTTTAAGTTGTTTGGAGGTAAAATTAAGTAATTATATTTTTCGATTATAAAGAGGTTGTCTTTAAACTGTTATAACTTGAGATGTATAAACGATTTTAATGTGTTTTCAATTGGAGGTGATAGTTTGTTCTTTTACGATTCTAACAATAGGTCACACGCCCGAATCGACCAAGAAATGAGTGAGTTATGGCTGTTTTACGAAAACTGGACGGTGCTGAGAAATGCGTAGGTACTCGATCGAGTAGCCTTGGTACTCGATCGAGTAGGCGGCACTCGATCGAGTACGTTAGTTACTCGATCGAGTAGCCCTGGTGATTTGTTTCATGTGCTTCTGATCTTCACCTACTCGATCGAGTAAGTCCCTTACTCGATCGAGTGGCCTGTACTCGATCTAGTGACCCCTGTTTTGGGTCATATGCCTATCTTTTGACTTCGTTGCATATTATGTTTAATTCAAAGGTGTTATTTTGCTTCTTTGTGCATTGTTTTACATGTATGTTGGTCTTGACGCATAAGTTACCCAATCTTGTGGTGTAGTGAGTGACATTTGTGGTGAGTATGAATTCGGTGGGAGGACATGAGTTATATGTGGTTGTGATAGATAGTGGAAAAAGAAAAGGAAGATCGTTATGGCTTAATTGAGACTTAGAGCATGTTTTCTGAGATGAGATGAGATGAGTGATATGATTGTGTATTGAGTAACGTAAAAGTAAGTGAATATGGGCAAGGGATGATGTGAGTCTAAGGAACGTGAGAATGGAAGGATTGAGAGTAAGGATGTGGATAGTGGCAACTTGAGATGTGTAAAGAATTATGGAGGGAGATGGTTAGGAGTCGTGTGGGTTAAGAATATACATAGTGAAAGTTCGTTTTAAAGGGGTTGAGAAGAGTGGTATATAGTGAACTTTGTGGAGACATGTCGCGAGGTGGATTTGTAAACAGTGAGTGAGTTTGGGAGATTTGGTGTATTAAGAGGTGAAACTATTGTGGGATTTCCTTGGACAATTAGCGGTATGAAAGGAATTTTGATTTCTAGATATGTAAAAAGGGAGATGCAATTGTTGAACATTAAACGTTGATTTTATGGATAGATTAGTGGCAAGTGTGAGTGATAGCATTATAAGAGAAGATCCATGGTAAGAAAGAGTGAGATGATATCGATATAAAATAATGAGATGTGAGTCTTGGAGCAATGGAAAAGTAACCGGAACACTAAAGAGTTAGGTAGAAGTGATAAGGAGTTGAATAGTTAATTGATTTTGTCAAGTGTAAAAGAAAAGAATGAGGGGAGTAAAACTAGGAAAATGTTGACCGGAGTTATGTGACATAAAAGTAAGGAATCGTCGAGATGTATGATACTATCAAGAGTAAGTAAATTAATGGTTATACAGAAGTTTCAGGACAACATGATTAATCATGAGTTTCGAGGAATTAAGGGAGTAAGAAGTTGGTAGAATATCTGCATGATATGAGATTTTGGTGGTGAGTCGGGTGACTATACAATTAAGGATAGTATTGGGAAGAATGTTGAGGTAATGTTGTTGATGGATTTGATGTTCGTTATTTGGGATGTTAACCACAGATAGGAAAGAAATCGTGATGTTTAGAGTTGAGTGTAAGAGGTTTGATGCCCGAACAGTGGTAGTGTTATGGTTTGCGACTAGTGGTTAAGGGTGATGGTATATTAGAAAGGTAGCAATTCTAATGAGGTTGATTTTGTAGAGGCCGGATTGATATGTATGGTTGTAAGGAAGTATAAGATGTGGTCAGATGAGGCGGGTGCTAATAGTTGAATGGTAATGGTATGATTATACTTGGCATGAGGTGATGGTTATGCGAATGGGGGAATATGTTATGAGGGGCATATGAGTTAAGCTCGGGCGACAGGTAACCTTTATCGAGTGGTAACTTACGTGATCAGGACTGACTAGGTGGATGTGTTTACGGGTCTATGATGTGTATAAATGTTTGTGCGAGGTTCTGACCTCACGGGAAGTGGTATGGTGTGATAGTTATAAAGCTGTTATCTGAATGTTCTGTGATATATGTTGGACACGGTAATTTAATTGAATGATATTCAAAAAGTATTCATTTGATTGATCTAGCTTGACTGGTTATACTTGTATGTATTCATGATATATGTTATTCCGTGATGTGGTAAGGGGATGATGTTCATGAGGTTATTATCTGTTTAATTCATATAATATGTTGCTTTGTGATTTAGTAAAGTGGATTTGAGTAAGTTTTTTCTTGTCCGAGAAGTCATGTTGAGTCAGTGCTTATGGGATAGTGGAAGTTGTGATGACTATCGATGTGGTTGTGGTGCCTCGGGTGGTGATCCGGGCACGGTATTTAGTGTTGTGATGCGGGTATTTTTGCACTGCGGTGTGGCTGTTGGTGGCGGTGTTGCGATGCCGTCACCGGTTTTGGTGGAGTAGGCGGGATGTTTATGATTCGAGTTTCGAAAGTACATACCAGTTACACATAAATTGTTTTTTTGTCTGATGTGGCTTCCTGCAAGTTTCAGTTTATACAGATAGACAGTTGTTTTGTTTATTGATGTTTCTTACCAGTTAAGTTTTAGAATGAGGGTAGAGTTTGATATGAAAGAGAGTTGTATATGTTTTCGTTGTTGTCATGGTATAGTGACATCTGGTTGATGGGACATAGTTGTGAGAAGTTGTTACAGTAATTTTGATCTTGTTTTAAGATGAGGCATCGGTAGTCATAGTCATGGCAAGTGATTCGTGGAACATGTGTTGTAATGATCTGAAAGCCGCAGGTGGTTCATAATCTTTTGTTGAGATAGTGAGTGCAGGGTATTGGGATTTGGTGTCATGTTAAGTTATGTATGAGTTTTGTGGTAATGAAAGAAAATAACTTGAGGAGCTAGTGTGAGTGTACGTAACAAGTGTGGATCGTGAGTTATGCTTTTGACGATGGGAGTTTTATATAGTTTATATAGAGAGGTATGTCGTATTGCGGTAATGTGGAAAAGTTGAAGTTTTGGGTTAAGCTAAAGATTTTGAGGTACAGGTTAGGGGTGTGACGAGTGAATTGAAGTATGAGAATTGTTTAAGTAAGAGAGCCTTGGATATATGCATGGCGAGTGCTTAGAGTATAGGTGGTTATCTATGACATGTGATGGTGATGAGAATAATGAGAAGATATAACTATGGATATAGTATTAGTGAGTTACGAGGACGTAACATTTATCTTAAGAGGAGTAGGAGCGATAAAAGAGATTTTGATAGTTGTGCATATGGTAGTATATTCACAGTAGAGTATTGGTGTAGCATAAAGAATGAAGTTGTATATTTTGTGGTTGATGTTGTTAAAAGGCCATGGCCGTGCTTGTAGTAGTGTGATGTTTAGGAGTGTGAGAATATTTCACTAGTGTTGACAGTTGGATGATGAGGTTATGAGTGTGAGTAAACTTCGAGGACGAAGTTCCTTTTAAGGGTGGTAGAATGTAACATTCCGTTTGATGTCTATGAGTGTCTTGATTTTGGATTTGGTAGTGGATGATATATTATGGAGCTAGCAGCGTTAGAGGATGGTAATTGGTAGTGTATGGAGTTAGTGTCAGGAGAGTTTATGAGGTAGTTGATACGACATCGTGAGCGGTGTGGGGAGGTAGGAATAGTTGGTGAAGTTGGTGTTAAGGGTTCATGGTTTCATGTTTTATAAGTTGGGGTTTTGTTTTGAGTTCTTAGTAGATTTGTTGCGTCTTGACCTAGTTAGTATGTTTGTTTTTATGTACGGGTTGAACTTCGGGACGAAGTTCTTTTTAAGGAGGGAAGACTGTAATACTACGTATTTATGAGTCTCTGGGTACTCTATCGAGTAGGCCTTACTCTGTCGAGTAAGGGTGAGTTGCAGTTTAAAATAGTTTCTGACCTGTTGGGTACTCGATCGAGTAACGTGGATACTCGATCGAGTAAGGGGGCACTCGATCGAGTACCTTAGCTACTCGATCGAGTAGCCGGTTTACGGGGGATGATTTCTCGGGTTTTGTTAATAATGCAATTTGAGTATATATTACTTCCGTCATTGTTCTTTAAACACTTTTTAAAACCTAATTACTGTGAAAAGAGAAATCAAACTACGTCATTCGCTTTAATCGCATTGTTGGCAAATCCCGGAGCTTGGAAGGTCGGATTTTACCTTTCTTGATACCTTTGTGATCCTTGTGTCGAGGGTAAGACCTACGTACCGTTTTTATAATGTTTCCTTAAAGTTGGTTAAACCCTAATATGGGGATTTGGGGGTTTTGTTGTTTTGTATGATTGGTAGTGATTATATGTTTGTATGTTAGGAGGAGGATTCGTAGAGGAAGCATTTTGATATCAGCTGTGAGATCGTCTGATTGTGTTGTGCTTTCTAGGTAGGGTTTCCCTACTCAGTATTAGTCCCATAATGCATTGTTGGTGTTGTGTAATTGCTGATTATTTTCGTATTGGTTTTATGACGGTTGTTGATTGATTGTTGTTGATGGTTGTGATTATTTGTCTCTGGTTCTCGAGATGCGTTCTCGGCTGAGTGGGGTCACTTGCGGGAGTGGCTTCACGCCCTAGTTTTGCCCTTCGTGGAACCCGCCACGGAAGGGGATGTGCACATTAATGGGACAGGGTTATCGCTCGGTATGATGAGAGGGGATTTGGTGGGTACGGCTGCGGTCCCCCACTGGCAGGGCTGGTCCAGTGGACAGTCGGAGACGGAGATTGATTGGTGTGGGTGATTGTGTGTGACTGTTTGAGCTGTGTTGTTTACTGTACTGTTGGTTATATAAATTGTGTGATTAGTACTGCCCCGTTTAATGTTTTAAAAACTGTGGTGATCCATTCGGGGGTGGTGAGCAGTTATTGAGCAGGTATGATATGACGCGTATGGGATAGCTGGGATGAGTCATCACGTGGCAGTTAGAAGTCTTCCGCTGTGTCAGACGGTGTTTTGTAGCTTTGATTGTTTTAGCAGTAGACCGTCTGAAAACCTTGTATTTCAGTTTATCAGTTTTGGTTTTGATCATGTAATCACTTAAACTATGTTTACTTTTAAAGTACGTTTCTTTATTATCTTATGATTATCATTGCCTCGGGTAACCGAGATGGTAGCACTTCCATGCCTTAAGTGGTCCTAGTAAGGCACTTGGAGTATGGGGGTGTTACAGAAAGAATACGTATACTATTATTAACGTTCGTTCTATGGTCTTATATCATACAAGTAGTTTCTGTAACATACATTTCAGGAGTTTTCAATATCCTGCATATTCAATATCAAGCTTTCAATTACCAATTGTTTGACGACTTTGTTAAAGCCATCTCCAAGTCTATGCTTTACCTGTCTATCTGTGTGTTTTTTTATTTTATTTTAATGTTGTGGTTATTTTTTTATTATGTTTGAAATTTGAATGTCATTCAGATATATGTGTGTAGATTTGAAATGAAATGATTAGATCGAGAATGGATGTATGAGAGGTTGGATAGTGATACTAAAAAATTAAGACTGGAGTTTGTGAAAGGTGTGCAAGAGTTTCTTTTTTATGCTAAGCAACAACCTGAATATAAGTCTAGTAAACAAATTAGGTGTCCATGTGCAAAGTGTCAGAATAAAGTCTATTTAGTTGCGCAAGAAGTACAAAAACATCTGGGTCTAAAGGGGTTTTGTGATGGGTATTATGATTGGGTGTGTCACAGGGAAAATTTCCCAGTGGAGGAAAGAATTTTCTCGGACAACCCATATCGGGATATGGTGGAGGATGCACTTCGGGATAACATTGATCAAATTAGGGAGGAAGCTCTCAATGCTGAGGTGGTAGACGAATGCCCAAACCCTTTAGTGCGTGCGTTTTTTTAAATGCTTAAGCACGCCGAACAACCTGTGTACGAAGGGACTAAATTCACTCTGTTACAATCGGCTGCAAGGCTCATCAATTTAAAGTGTGAGTGGAATTTAGCTCACAAATGTATAGATAGTTTCACGTCATACATTACAGATATCATTTCGGAGAAAGGTGTTATGACTCGAAACTTCTACGAAACAAAAAAAGTTCTCAAAGCTCTTCAACTTCCATATGATAAGATTGATGTCTGCTCTTTTGGGTGTATGATTTTTTGGGAGGATGATGCGGATCTTGATAAGTGCAAAAAATGTGGTGAAGATAGGTATAAATGTAAAACAACACAAAATAGCAAAAAAGTGTCCAAAAAAGTGCTAACTTATTTTCCATTAGGACCACGGTTGCAACGAATTTATGCAACAAAGCACATCGCTGGTCAAATGAGATGGCACTATGAAAACCCTTGTGTTAGTGAAATAATTTCCCATCCAAGTGACGGCGAAGCTTGGAAACACTTTGATCAACAACATCCACAATTTTCAAGCAAGCCTCGAAATGCGCGACTTGGACTTTGCACCGATGGGTTTCAACCTTTCGGGCAATTCGGAACAAAGTATTCATGCTGGCCTGTTATGGTCACTCCATATAACTTACCACCATGGCTTTGTATGAAGATGCAGTTCATTTTCTTATCCTTAATGATTCCTGGTCCTAAGAACCCGAAACAGAACCTGGATATATATATTTACAACCGTTAGTTAAAGAGTTAAAAGAGTTGTGGAGTACGGGACTCTTTACATATGATGTTTCAAGGAAACAAAATTTCATACTAAGAGCTGCTCTTTTGTGGACTATCAATGATTTCCCTGCTTATGGTATGTTATCGGGTACAACCACTGCCGGTGAACATGCTTGTCCTTATTGTATGGAAAATGAAACTAAGTCTTTCTGGCTAAAACATGGTAAAAAATGGAGTTGGTTTGATTGTCATAGACAATTTTTGTCTCCTGATCATGTTTTTCGTAAGGATAAGATTCATTTTCGAAACGATAGGCCCATAGAGAATGATGTAGCTTCAACGATACTGAATGGATATGAAGTGTGGGAATGTGTGAAGGACTTACCAAAGATTGTAGATGCAAGAGATGGAGAGTTGAAAAGGTTAAAACAAAAAAGGATCGGTTGGTGGAAACAAAGCATTTTTTGGGAGCTTCGATATTGGAAAACTTTGTTAATAAGACACAACCTTGACGTCATGCATATTGAGAAGAATTTTTTTAAACAGCTTATTAACGCACTGATGGATGTAAAATTCAAAACATGTTTTAATTCCAATTCAGTAAAAGATTTGAATGAAGTTTGTAAAACGCAACGAAAAGTAGATTCATTTGTTTTAAAGAAGGAAGAAAAGAAAGCATTGTGTGATTGGGTATGTAAGCTGAAGTTTCCAGACAGATATGCTTTTGATTTGAGCAGGTGTGTTGATAAAAAGGAATTAAAGTTAACTTGCTTGAAGAGTCATGATTGTCATGTCTTCATGGAATGCTTACTGCCAATTGCTCTAAGACATCTCCTCCCAAAGAATGAGTGGAATGCGATAACTGAGATTAGCCAGTTTTTCAGAGATCTATGTGCATCTACCATAAAAACTGAAAAACTCGCCAGTTTGGAGAATAACACTGCTGTAATCATTTGCTAATTGGAGAAAATTTTTCCACCTTCATTTTTTAACTCTATAGAACATTTACCAATCCACTTGCCTTACGAAGTGAGAGTAGGTGGTCATGTGCAATACAGATGGATGTATCCATTTGAGAGGTAATCGTTAACTTGTAATCATCATTATTTCATCATTTATTAATTATATAGCATTGAAAAAACTACTAACAAATCACCTACAGGTTCTTGAATCATTTGAAAAATAAAATTGGAAACATAGCTCGAGTTGAAGGTTCTATATAAAATGCATATTTGCTTGAAGAGATATCAAACTTTTGTTCTCTTTACTTTGAAGAACATATAGAGACAAAAGCAAAAGCCCTCGACTTTGTTATGAATGATGACCAATCTAATTCAAAGGTGCCTGAAGCATTCCAAGATCATTTGGGAAGAACTTCTGGTGCTTGTTCCATTAGATTTTTAGAGGATAAAGAATCTAAACAGGCACACCTTTACGTTCTTTCTAACTGTCAAAGTTTAAGACCCTATGAGGAGTAAGTGTTAAAAACTAGCCTGAATAACTATTCTTAGTTATATTTAGTAATTAAGATGATTTATCACTTTAATACGTTTTGTTTAATGAACATAGGAGGTTTAATGGGAATTCTGATCGAACACTTTCATTTCCCGATTGGCTAAGATCTCAAGTAAGTACATGTTTATCCTAGTAATTAATCAAATAAGAACCACCTATTTTTTGGGAACACATTCTGTAATAAATCGTATTATGTAATAATAGGTAAGCAATTTAAAGAGTGACCTGCTTGTAGCTTTAGCAATGGGCCCTTCAAGGAAGGTTAGAACTTGGAAACGCTATTCCATCAATGGGTTCAATTTTCGCGTTTTCAAAAACGGAAAAGATGTACGAAAATCTTCAATTAATAATGGTGTGTGTGTGTGAAATCTACCGAAGGACTCGACTACTATGGAACCTTAAATGTGGTGATTGAGTTGTGTTATACAGGGAAGGAAGGTAGTTACAAATGTATCTTGTTTAAGTATGATTGGATTGATAACTCAGAAAGAGGTATGAACGTCCATAAGGAATATAAACTTATGGATGTTAATCTGAGTAAGAAAAATCCAACATACGATCCATTTGTGTTAGCACATCAAGTGGAGCAAGTCTGTTTTGCTCCCTATCCTAACACAAAAAGAGATAAAGATCAATGGTCGGCTGTTTTCAAAACTCAGGCTAGATCCCACATTAATGCTCCCGTTGATGAAGGTATTATTCAGGATATAGCCACTTCTGAGACGATCTTGTCAGTTATTGAAGAAAAATGAAATGGGGGAAGAAGAGCTTGAAGAGGTGGAGGAGTTGGTTATTGAAGAAAATGAATCGGGGGAAGAAGTGGTTGAAGAGTTGGAGGAGTCTGAAAATGATGATGGGGAGGAGGCTGAAAATGATGATGGGGAGAAGAATGAAGCTGTAGATGATAAGGATACTCATGATAATGAGGAAAATGATGATGATGATGACGATTATGATGATGATGAAGAAGAAGACGACTTCTTAGATGACCTTTTTTCCTGATAATAATGATTATTAATTATGTGTCTTTGTTATTTCAAAATATATCATTTGCTTCCCGTATTAGTAGTTAACAATGTATAATATACAATGTTAATTTAATGCTGGTGTTTCTAATATCATTTCTGGGTTTTGTTTGTATTTTCTGGGTTGAAATTGCGTAGTAGCAGAGACCTGCCAGGTTGGCCTTTCTTCTACTGTTATGCATTTGATGATTTCAGTTTTATGGCCTCTTACATGTCCTTTTCAATGTGTATTTAATCAGCTATGGCGCGTAGCCCTCGAATGCGTAGAGGTAATTCAAGTAATACCCAAGAGCAGGTGGACAATGAGAACAAGATAGTGACTCCCGCTCCAAACAGCAATCCCTCCACTCTTGTTCGTCTCGGTCCAGAATTGGAACATGGTGTTTGGTAAGCATATAAATGACTTTCATTTGTTGTTAGTATATTAGACCGTCTTATATAATATTAGCGTACAGGCACTTGCTTTCTATATGGGTAATATGTACTCTAGGTATGCTGCTCCTGTGTAAGTGTACTTGTTTTTTTGTTATTCCCTGGCAATTACAGATTCTCGTGTGTAAGGCTGAAACTAGCCACATACAGTCACATAGTGCAAATTCCATTTCCGATGCAAGTCCTCTCTTTGTTTCAGGTTCAGTGACAAAGCAGTGGTGAATATAATCTCGGACACTATTCAAAGCAACTATAAGAAACAAGCTCCGAATTGGCCAGAGGCTTCAAAGACCATAAAGAAACATTGGTGGGAGTATTTTTTGGTAATTATTTTTACATTTATCTCATTTTAATTTAGTTATTTATTTTTCTTAGCATGTATATGTTGTAACTTTATTTTTATTTTGGTTAGTTGAAGGTCACCTTTCAGCCGCCCGATGCGCGTCAGGTGAGAGCGGCTTGGGAAGCCGCAATGAAGACGATGCTTAGACAAATGGTGTACAGAGCTCGTCGATCAGAGAATGTGCCAGGGTGGATGACAACTGAACTCCACAAAGAGGTGTTGGATAAGACTTTGGCACAATCATTTCAAGAGAAATTAAGCAAATGTTCAGCAAATAGGAAGTCTGGTGGTGATGAGAAGGGAAAGGCACCTCCTACTCATGCTATGGGTCGAATGAATGTCGTCCAGTTAATGGAGAAAATGGTAACTTCAATTTAAATTTCAGTTTTTACATAGTACCCTTCATTTATTTTTAAATATACAAGGTACCCCTGTGCTATTTAAAGTAGTGGTGTTGCTAGTGCAAAGGGCAAGCATATTAATGTTGGTATTGTGTGGTTTGTCCTGTGGTGAAAAGAAAAATAGAGTTTATGGATGGAGATTTAATGAATGAGTATGGCGGTTTTAGGCTTATAGGATGGTATTTGTTAAGTAAGACACGAATATGGGCATTGATGGTGTTTTGGTGGTCAAAATGATTGGAGGTGCATGATGAATATCAGTTATGGTGATTAAGGAAGAAGGTGGATTAAACATTAAACAAGGGTATAAGAGACATTCAATATTTTAGTTAACTAGTTTTCCGTAATTTGATTTTAATAATTTTTTATTTGTGTTTAGGCAGGACAGGATATGAACTTACCCACCGCGTTAGAGATGCTGAAAAGAACAAAGCAGAACAATCAAGGTGTTTGCCTAACACCAAATGCAGGGACATTATTAGTAAGTTGCCGTTTCCTTTTTTTTTCTTATGTGTTTTTAACTTATAATTTATAAATTATATATCGTCAAGAATCTAATGTTTTACAATGTATTTGATGTAGACTGATATTACCAATAAGAAGGCCGAGCTGGAAAGTCAAGGGGTGACGGACGTCGATGAGAATGCGATTTACTATGAAGTCCATAAAGGGTACAACAAGAAGGGAGGATTTTATGGCCTAGGTTCAGCAGCAAAGACTACTTTGAGCGGCCTACGCCTTCTACCACTACCCCCGCTGGTAATCATTACTCCCCCGGTCTTTATAGCAGAATGCCATGTGAGAACAAGCGACTCTCGGCCAAACTTGATGATACTACCAAGCGATTGGCCACTATTGAGGAGTTTCTGACTCAGCATTTTGGGCGTAACGTTACCCAAAATTACAACCCCGGAAACTCAAGTCAAAGAAGGGAGGATGACTTAGATGGTAATGGTCACGACGACAACACTACTCCTACTCCTTTCACTCCTTGGTCGTCAACCAATGTTAATTAATAGCTTGGTAATTGGTATAACATTAGATATTTTGATCCCCTTGGCACTAGTTGCATGTAACACCCACCATTTTAATAAATCTCATTTATTTGATTTTCATTAAAGAGGTTTATTTTTATTTCTTTTTATACTAATTTTGGTTTGATGTTTTACTTAACGCCATTTTTATTAATTCTAGTCCTATTTAATAAATGTACTGAGTTTTAATTATATGTCACATTTTTATAAAATGGGAAAACGATTCTGGTTCATCGCCTTTTTGGACAGTGTTAATAGTAATTTTAATTTAAAGCATTTTATACACTTTGTATTTATTAAAACTTATGAGATAATATTTACATCATCCCTTTTATTCATTCTTATTTAAAATGAGAAGATATTTTTTTTTGGTTGTTTAAACACCCATTTTGACCTATCAACTTAAAACTTTTAAGAAGCTTTATTTCTTTTTAGTCTCTTATAAACCCTACCCTTTCATTAGGGTTTCATCCAAACAAAAACAAAACAAAAATCATATTCCTCCTGCTGCATCTACGTTTCATTCTTTCTAAAAAATTTACGTACGTGCTTGCCTTCTTGCTTCTTTATTTCCGTTTTACAAATTATTCTACCTATGTGCTGGCCTTCTTGCTTCTTTATTTGGATCGACATTCTCTCATCAACCCTACCCTTATCTAGTTTTTATCTAGATTAATGATTCATATGTTTTACACATATGTAATTTATGTTTTTAAAGGTTTGTAGAGGAGATATTGAAGGCTAGCATATGTGGATTCGGATTCGTAACAAGGTAACTACGACGTTACTCGGTATTACATCGATTTATTTGTTTTAGTTGTATGTATTATTGGATTTTTAATGTTTTATGATGATTTATTGATACATATGATTTTTGAAACATTTAATTTCTGATCTTTTGATATCCATAATTTATTTTGACTAGGTATAATTTTATTTTGTCAATAGGGTATTTACTTTGGTTGATTTACAAGTTTTATTATCAAATCGATTATTATGATATAAAGATAGGTTAAATTCCTTTTTATGATTTCCAGGAGGTTTAAATTATTTTTCTGGGTTAAATGATAGATTTTAAAATACCATGAATTTTCGTGGTAATTATTTTGGAGTTTTAGTATTTATTTCGTAATTTAAAGTATTGACGCAGTTTCTGCGATTATAGCGATTCTGTTCGGTTTTAATTATGTTAAAAATACTAAATAAAATTTTAAATTTACGAGATTTTAATATGTGGCAGAGAAATGGAGTATTAGGTTGTTTATAAATTTGTAGGTCTTCAATCATTATTTTCGATTTAGGGTGTATTTTACAAGTTTGATGAAAACCGTTGTTAAATCTGTCAAATATGTTTGTCTGTTTGTAAAAATCACATCACCTATTTTTATTTCGAATTTACAAAAGTGTAGAATAGACTCCTGGTATTTTAATGTGTAGAGTCTGCATAAAAAATTTCATTAGATTTAAACTTACGGTTTGGTCAGAATAAATTATTTGTGAACAGCTCGGCCATAAAACGCGTTTCTGACTTCTTTCAAAGATTCATTTTTAAATGATATTTTTCTTTTGATACAGTAGCTAATCATTTTTTCAAAGAAGCTTTGCAATGTTTAATTATGCTTAAAATTATGCCTTGCCTTAAAATGTTTTCTAAAAGTGGATTTAAGAACCGAAATATTATGGGTGACATTTTCTGACAGTTTTTAGAAATGAATTTTTAGACCCCTGATACTTTCGTAATTTAAAGTTGGTCAAAAAATGAAAGTTGTAGCTAAAAGCTACAGGAAACCATGAAAATTAGCCTTGCATCATTTCGATGTTTCTGTAATTAATTATTAATTTTAAAATACTGATGTTTAGTTTTATAAACTAATGTAGAACTCCGTCTCATTAAAGCCTATGTAATAAGTCTTTACTAAAGTACCTTAAGTAAATGATGGTCTTTAAAGTTTAATTTCGTAACTTACATTATTTAAAGTCCTTAAATAAATTTTATACTTTTGTATTTAAGTTTAAGTTTTCTAATTCGAATAAAATAAAAGTGTAGTTCATTTACGAACCATTTGAAGAATATACTATATCACTTGGGATATTTTTAAGTTTGGAATAATGAAAGTAAAGGCAAAGAATAATAAACTAAGGCATACGAGCTCTTATACAGCTATATGATTGGGTACCCTTGTGGGAGGTACAGATTGTCGTAGAGTCATGTACATGTACTTAGACTGGGACTACGCACTGCGTGGTAAGACGAGTCCTGTTATAGTTTGTTGTCTTGTGAGTGGACCTGGAGTTGGTCACCTTTGCGTGACATTGGGTTCTCGAAACTAGTGTAAGATGCTGCGGTATCAAGAAGTATAGCCAAAGTGAAAATCTAGCCTGAACTATATTATTTCCATTCCGTCATTTGAGGAATTTTGCTTTTAAGCATGCAGCACGCTTATTTTAAGCGTGAGTTTGATAATTTATTTTTGTTACATGTGGTTTTGATATTTCAATATATTTTTGATATATTATTGCTTCTGTAACATTTATATCATGTGATATGGCTGGGAGAACGTCGAGTTACTCTCCACTGATTGTGGCTGTTATGTTTATAACATGACAGGTGTTAGCTTTGCTGGGGATTTCTGTGTGAGCTAGCGAGTAGTTTGCATATCCTACTCTGTTTTCTGCTTTCTTTTATGGTTTTTAGTTTTAACACTTTTGAGGAATTTTATTTTCGCCCTTTTTATAAAAGTGGTAATTGTATAGACTTGACCATTTATTTTTTTTTATCCTTGAGAATTTTATACATTCTCAATTTATAACAGTTAGAACTTTTATCTTTGTGTATTTAATCCCATTCGACAGTGTTTCCGCCACTGTTTTGCACGAGATTTTATAGGAGATTACAGTTGGTATCAGAGCATCACTGCTCCCGACGCTCACACATTGATCTTTAGGAAAATACCTAATAAATGATTTGACTAAATAAATGATTTATCGAGAGGTGGGTAGAAATCAATAAGGACTTGGATGTTAGTCTATGTGTTCCTGTAAAATCAATGACTAGCATTGAATCTATGTTTTATTTCTCCGATGAAGAAGATGAACGAAGGTGGACATGGACGTGGTGTTTTCCCGGACCAGAACGTGATCATTATGGTGTTATTGAACCCGCTCCACAACCTAGCTGACCGCGTGGAGAACTTGATGCCACAAGGAAGGGACAATGGTAGTTCCAGCCCAGATTCAGTGTTGCTCAAACTGTAGACCAGTTGGACAAGAATAGACTCAAGTTTTGCGATGGTGCAGTAGACCAAGAGATGATTACACTGTGGATCTGTTAGATGAAGCGACTTAAGACTCGTTTGTTTATTTCTCTACCAGAAGATGGAGCGACCTAGTGAGCCCTCTTGCATCTCTAGAGCCTTAAAAATTCCTTCTCTGGTCTCAGACATTGTTAGTCAATGATCATCTTTTTTCTTCCTTTACTTTTTTAGCCTTAGCTGCTTCCTATATCCTTATTATAAATTTTCATCACCTATTCTGATGAATAATCCTTCTTTGTGATTCCTCCACCTTGGTATCTATTCTCTTGAGATTCATTGGTTAAACTGACTTTTCTTGAAGAAATGTGATGGAAGTTAACTAAGTTTAAGTTTTAGTAAAGTCTTGTTACTTATGGTTTGAGGATAGTGAGTTTTACCCTTAATGCCTATCTTGTAAGAGTTGTTATATCTTGAGGATTAACTTGAATGGTGAGTGGTGGATTATGGAGTTAGAATTTTGGCATAGTTAATGGTTTCGGATTATAGGTAATTTACATATTTTGGACTGGAGGTGATTAACGCTTTTATAGTATCCATGTGTCATTTTTGGTTGATCTAGATTAATCTCAGTTTCTATTCTTATGGATTTAGATCGTTGAGTTTTGATGTGAGGTTGTTTCCTATGAGCTTTTGGAGGTATGACTTCACTTTATTTGGATTGTTTAGTGTTAGTCTTGAGAATAAAGAGTGTCTTAGCCCAACTGCAGTTTGGATAGATTATACTGATTTGAAGAATTAAGAACCTGAAGTTGGGAATTATGTATACCTATCATATCTTAATGTCTTAACCTTAGTACTGGTATTTCTCGGAGAATATTTTGGTCTGAATTACCTTAAAGGAAATTGTTGTTTGATGACCTTGTATGATCGAAATTGTTGCTTGGTTGAGTTCTTAACCCCCTAGCTGTTACAATGTTATGATTAGGAATTTTATGAACTTCTAAAAGACTTTGATGGACTTCTAAGAGGGCTTTATCTTATTTAGATTGTACTTGTGGATGTTAGAGGCCATGTTGCTTTTAGTTCAGAGGAATTCTCATCAGAGCTTTGTCAGGTGATGTTTTCTATTTCTTGTTTTGAGGAGTCTTATGGATTTGATAACTTGAGGGAATTAGTTAGTCGGTTGGATTTGAACTATTTGATGGATTCTTACCATATGCTATTCTAAGAGGTTGTGCAAGTATGTATGGTTTTGGATGAATGTTGTCCCAATTGATAATGTTGGAGATATAGATTAGGAAGTTTGACAACTTCGAACTTGACAACTTAGTTGCCGGGTCTTACTAAGCTTGGAATTGATTTCGATGGAAATAGGAAAGCTGGAGTTTCATAGAGGAGTTGTACCAAGAATCTCAAGATGTTTATCCCCTTTCATAATCCTTGAGAGGGTTATATATGACTCTTAAATCTTTCTCTCCCTTGCTTTAGTTTCAAAACTTTTGTCTTGATTTACCGTTGACCTTTTTCCTCGGATATTTCTATTTTATACAAGAGTTTCGACTTTTACAAAGTTTGGTTCTCGGAAATTTTAATTTTGAGTTATGATTTAAAAACTTTAATTTCATATTTAGTGTTACTCTGGCTTAGTGTCTAAACTTGGTTTTGTTTCAAAATGTCTTAAAACTCGTTTGGAAATATACCAGAATCGTTTCAAAGAAAGTTATTTAATGCATAAAAAAAAAACATTCAAATGTTATGTTGTATATATAAATTTGATTTCTCGTTAACCTTTTTCTTTGAGAAATTCCATTTTACACAAAATATTTAGACTTTTATAAAAATATTTTGATTATCTTGGAAATTTTGAATTATGACTAGCTTCAAAGTTTTGAACTTCTCTTTCTCTTTTAGTTTTGGGTTATCATTTAAATTTGGTTTTGTTTCGAAATGATTTGGAATTCGTTTGAAAATACTTCCGAATTTTGTTTTTCAAATACTTTGATGCCTTGAGAAACTTTCAAAAGTGGTGGTGTATTTTCAAAATTAGATTTGTCCAAAGGTTTTAAGTAAAATTAGCACATTTACTTTTGAAATTCGACATTGGTGGATGCTAGGACTTGTCATTAAAGACGTCTAATGACCGGTTCAGTACTTGCTGATGCATGGTTGTAAGATTTGATTTTTCTAATGTTGACTTACCCTTATCTTGGACGACAGAATCCTGGTTCGCGACACTATTCCCTCGTTCTATGAGATGAGACAAGTGATTTTTAGTAAGTTCAATCTTGAAAACTGGTTTAAAAATTGTATGACCCCAACGATGATTTTTCGAATTTAAGTGTAAACTGAAATGATTTAAAAAAAAATCTTGTTCTTTAAATTTTGTTTTCTACATTTAAGTTTCGAGGACGAAACTTTCTTTTAGTGGAGGAGATAGTAACACCCACCATTTTAATAAATCTCATTTATTTGATTTTCATTAAAGAGGTTTATTTTTATTTCTTTTTATACTAATTTTGGTTTAATGTTTTACTTAACACCATTTTTATTAATTCTAGTCCTATTTTATAAATTTACTGACTTTTAATTATATGTCACATTTTTATAAAATAGGAAAACGATTCTGGTTCATCACCTTTTTGGACAGTGTTAATAGTAATTTTAATACAAAGCATTTTATACACTTTGTATTTATTAAAACTTATGAGATAATATTTACATCATCCCTTTTATTCATTCTTATTTAAAATGGGAAGATATTTTTTTGGTTGTTTAAACACCCATTTTAACCTATCAACTTAAAACTTTTACAAAGCTTTATTTATTTTTAGTCTCTTATAAGTTATAAACCCTACCCTTTCATTAGGGTTTCATTCAAACAAAAACAAAACAAAAATCATATTCCTCCTGCTACTGCTACGTTTCATTCTTTCTAAAAAATTTACGTACATGCTTGCCTTGTTGCTTCTTTATTTCCGTTTTACAAATTATTCTACCTATGTGCTTGCTTTCTTGCTTCTTTATTTGGATCGACATTCTCTCATCATTCGTTCATCCTATTCTAAGGGTAAATTGATTACTCTTATCTTTCTTATTTAGTTTTTTTCTAGATTAATGATTCATATGTTTTACACATATGTAATTTATGTTTTTAAAGGTTTGTAGAGGAGATATTGAAGACTAGCATATGTGGATTCGGATTCGTAATAAGGTAACTACGACGTTACTCGGTATTACATCGATTTATTTGTTGTAGTTGTATGTATTATTGGATTTTTAATGTTTTATGATGATTTATTGATACATATGATTTTTGAAACATTTAATTTCTGATCTTTTAATATCCATAATTTATTTTGACTAGGTATAATTTTATTTTGTCAATAGGGTATTTATTTTGGTTGATTTACAAGTTTTATTATCAAATCGATTATTATGATATAAAGATAGGGTAAATTTGTTTTTATGATTTCCAGGAGGCTTAAATTATTTTTCTGGGTTAAATGATAGATTTTAAAATACCATGACTTTTTGTGGTAATTATTTTGGAGTTTTAGTATTTATTTCGTAATTTAAAGTATTGACGCAGTTTCTGCGATTATAGCGATTCTGTTCGGTTTTAACTATGTTAAAAATACTAAATATAATTGTAAATTCACGAGATTTTAATATGTGGCAGAGAAATGGAGTATTAGGTTGTTTATAAATTGTAGGTCTTCAATCATTATTTTCGATTTATGGTGTATTTTACAAGTTTGATGAAAACCGTTGTTAAATCTGTCAAATATGTTCGTCTGTTTGTAAAAATCATATCACCTATTTTTATTTAGAATTTACAAAAGTGTATAATAGGCTCCTGGTATTTTAAAGTGTAGAGTCTGCATAAAAAATTTCATAAGATTTAAACTTACGGTTTGTTCAGAATAAGTTATTTGTGAACAGCTCGGCCATAAAACGCGTTTCTGACTTCTCTCAAAGATTCATTTTTAAAAGATATTTTTCTTTTGATACAGTAGCTAATCATTTTTTCAAAGAAGCTTTACAATGTTTAATTATGCTTAAAATTATGCCTTGCCTTAAAATGTTTTCTAAAAGTGGATTTAAGAACTGAAACATTATGGGTGACATTTTCTGACAGTTTTTAGAAACGAATTTTTAGACCCCTGATACTTTCGTAATTTAAAATTGGTCAAAAAACGAAAGTTGTAGCTAAAAGCTACAGGAAACCATGAAAATTAGCCTTGTATCATTTCAATTTTTCTGTAATTAATTATGAATTTTACATTACTGCTGTTCAGTTTTATAAACTAATGTAGAACTCCGTCTCATTAAAGCCTAAGTAATAAGTCTTTACTAAAATACGTTAAGTCAATGATGGTCTTTAAAGTTTAATTTCAGTAACTTACTTTATTTAAAGTCCTTAAATAAATTTTATACCTTTGGATTTAAGTTTAAGTTTTCTAATTCGAATAAAATAAAAGTGTAGTTCACTTACGAACCATTTGAAGAATATACTATATCACTTGGGATATTTTTAAGTTTGTAATAATGAAAGTAAAGGCAAAGAATAATAAACTAAGGCAAACAAGTTCTTATACAACTATATGATTGGGTACCCTTGTGGGAGGTACAGATTGTCGTAGAGTCATGTACATGTACTTAGACTGGGACTACGCACTGCGTGGTAAGACGAGTCCTGTTATAGTTTGTTGTCTTGTGAGTGGACCTGGAGTTGGTCACCTTTGCGTGACACTGGGTTCTCGAAACTAGTGTAAGATGCCGCGGTATCAAGGAGTATAGCTGTAATACTACGGTTTTATGAGTCTCTGGGTACTTTATCGAGTGAGCCTTACTCTGTCGAGTAAGGGTGTGTTGCGTTTTAAAACAGTTTCGGACCTGTTGGGTACTCGATCGAGTAACCTGGATACTCGATCGAGTAGGAGGCACTCGATCCAGTATGTCAGCTAATCGATCGAGTAGCCGGTTTACGGGGGGGGGGGGTGATTTGTCGGGTTTTCTTAATAATGCGATTTAGTATATAATCACTTCCGTCACTTTCTTAATACACTTTACAAACCTAAATACTTTCAAAAGAGAAAACAATCTACGTTCTTCGCATCAATCTCATTGTTGGCAAATCACGGAGCTTGGAAGGTCGGAATTCATCTTTCTTTATACATTTGTAATCCTTGCGTCGAGGGTAAGATCTACGTACTGTTTTTATGGTAATTCGTTACAGTTAGTTAAACCCTAATTTGGGGATTTGGGGGTTTTGTTGTGTTTCTTAATTGGTAGTAATTGTATGATTGTATGTTAGGAGGAGGACTCGTAGAAGAGGCCTTTTGACAACAGCTGTTGAGATCGTCTGACTGTGTTGCTTTCCAGGTAGGATTTCCCTACTCAGGATTAGTCCCATAATGCGTTGTTGGTGTTTTGTGATTGTTGGATAATATCATACTCGTATTGTGACGATTGTTGGATTTGGTTGTTGATAGTAGTTATGATTGATTGTATCTGTGTGTGTTCTTCGAGGCGCGTCCCTGGCTGAGTGGAGTCACTTGCGGGAGTGGCTTCACGCCCATTATTCGCCTTCTGAGGAACCCGCCACAGAAGGGATGTGCACATTAAGGAATTTGGGTTTATCGCTCAACGGAGATGAGCGGGGATTAGGTGGGAACGGCTGCGGTCCCCACTGGCGGCGTGGAGTGACCTGTTGCAATAATGGGCACTCTGGCAGTGCTACACACTTTAGTGTGTAGTAAGTATTGTGGAGTTGGGAATGGAGTTCGGAGTATATCTGTGACGATTGAGCTGTGTTGTTTGCTGTGTTTTTGGATTATATAAATTGTGTGATTAGTACTGACCCCGTTTATTGTTTTAAAAACTGTGGTGATCCATTCGGGGATGGTGAGCAATTGTTGAGCAGATATGAGTCGAGTTACATGGGATAGCTGGGATGTGTCACTTTCAGATGATAGAGTCTTCCGATGTAGCCTGAGTAGTTTATTAAAGTTTTCATTTAGTAGAGTAGACAGTTGGTTCTGAGAACATGTAACCGTATTTTGGTATTTGGTTTTAGATTGTAATCTTTCACTTAACTTTATACTATTTAAATACTGTTTCGTTATTGTTTTATGATTATCATTGCCTCAGGCAACCGAGATGGTAGCATCTTTATACCTGAGTGGTCCTGGTAAGTCACTTGGAGTATGGGGGTGTTACAAAATGGTATCAGAGCGACGATCCTGAAACATGTAACCAATAAATCTAATGAATATATAGGGATTCAATTAAAATGAACCCAGGGTAAAGGTTGTAGGAGCTAATGCAAAGGCTTGGGAGACGTCCTAAAGTCGCAAACTCGCCCTACAATTTTGAACCGGTCACCTGGGGGGTATATGTCAAGGTCATATGTGGTGTTTGTAAGCTTGTATGTGAATGTGACGATATATTTTGTGAATTGATGGATGTTGGGAGTAGAAGATTGATATGGTGATTGAAAAGTTAGTGAGGTATATATATATGTTGTTTTTATAAGAAGCATGATGGTTGTTTATTATGTGGCATTTGATAATATGAAATAGTTGTTTTGATGATTGAATGAGGAGTTGTGTAGAATCACACGCGTAGTTAGATTATAATGTTGAGTTTATAAGGTTGTATAGTATGTTAGGATATGAGAGGTAACATGCGGGTAGTATATACAACTCAGCATGACTCGATCGAGTAGGGGGGTACTCGATCGAGTAGGTGAGGTACTCGGTCGAGTGGGTCTGACTCGATCGAGTGGGTATTTGACGTTTTTATAACCTGAATCGTGTTTTTGGGTACTCAATCGAGTACATAGGGCACTCGATCGAGTAGGGGGTCACTCAATCGAGGGGTTGTACTACTCGGTCGAGTATGTTAGAGATCAGAAGGTCTGTTTTGGGTCCAAAGTCGGGGCACTCGATCGAGTATGGTGGGCACTCGATCGAGTAGCCTCTACTCGATCGAATAGGTTTAGGCACTCGATCGAGTGTGTTCTGGGCAGTCTGTTTTCGTGTTTTGGGGTTATAGTGCGTATGTTTATGTCTACCCTTTCTTATATAGTTTCAAGATGCCGCCCAAGAAAAACGCTTTGTATGCGAGAGCTGAGAACATGAACATCGACGATGTAGTTAAGATGTTGGAGCATCAAGATGCTCTTACTGAGGCCCTAAAGAGAGTGGGAAAGGATAAGGAGTTTGATCACTCTATGATCAGCCTTTATATAGCGAGGTTTAACCCAAAAGAGTACAAGGGGACAAAGGAGCCTAATCTTCTTAACAATTGGCATCGTGAGATGGAGAACATACTAGACCTTGTGCACTGTCCTGATGAGATGAGAGTAGAACAAGCTGTGCTCTACTTGAGGGAAGCGGCCGGTGAGTGGTGGGACAAGGTGAAGGTGAGTGCTAGGGAGATGTATACGAAGCAGGGCTTACCCGCTATACCTTGGGAAGAGTTTTGGAGGGCTATGAGAAAAGAGTTTGTACCTGATCATGTGAGGAGTAAGCTGAGGGAGGAGTTTGATGGGTTTAGGATGACATCTGATATGTCAGTGGCTGAGTACTACAAGCAGTTTAATGAGAAGTCTAGGTATGCTGAGGATATGGGTTTGAGTGAGGAGAACCTAGCACTAAGATTTGAGAGGGGGTTGACCCCTAAGATCATGGATAAGTTATCCGTGGGAGTCCTTACCGATGTTAAGGATGCTTATGAGAGGGCTAGGAGAGCTGAGAGGTTGGTGGAGATGGCTCAGGAGAGAGTAGTTGAGAAAAGAAAGGCTGAGAGTGAAGGTGGTGGCCAATATAGTCACAAGAAAGGCAACCACAATCAGGCTAGAGCGTTTTCTTCTGGGTCAGGGTTCAGTACTGGGGCTTCCTTTGGGCGTGGCCGTATGAGTGGTGGTGGTAGTTGGGGGATGACCTGTTATGGCTGTGGCGGTGTAGGCCACAAGAGACATGAGTACACGAGTGTACCTGGAGCTTTTCAGAGATTAGCTCAGGGGAGTTATTCTCAGGGGCCGGCACAGAGTTATGCGAGCAATAGACCGACAGGATCATGGTCTAACCGGGGAGGTCAGAGCTACCAGGGTGGAGGTAACCGCAATGGCGGTAATTCCTATCAGAAACCAGCTACGAACAACAACAACAATCAGGGGTCGGTTGCTAAACCGACCACATCAGCCAGTACTGTGTAGGGAGGTGGACAGAAGACCAGTGGAAAGCTTTTTATGATGGACAAGAAAGCAGCTGAGGACGATGCACATGTTATCACTGGTACTTTTCTTGTTAACGGTATTCATACCTTTGTTTTGTTTGATTCGGGGGCGTCTCAGTCGTTTGTATCGTCGAGTCATGTTAAACGGTTGGGTTTGAGGGTATATGAGTCTGTAAGTGAGAGAGTTTTTATACCTTCGGGTGAGTCTGTATCATGTGGGAGGTTGTATAGGGATGTATCTATGATAGTTGGGCAAGTTGATCTACCTGTAGACTTGCTAGAGTTTCCTTTCGATGGTTTTGAGATGATGGTCGGGATGGATTGGTTGGGAAAGTACAAAGCTAAGATAGACTGTCATCAAAAGAAAGTGTCTTTGAGAGGTCCTAAGGGTGTTAGTGTGTCTTATCGTGGGTTTGTGGTCAAACCCAAAGTTAAGTTGATTGTAGCTGTGACCTTGAAGTCTTATCTGAGGAAAGGATGCCCTTTGATCTTGTGCCATATGAGAGATGACCGGATGGAGAGTCCAGCGGTTGATCAGATACCTGTGGTGGGTGAGTTTGCAGATGTCTTTCCAGAGGAGATTCCGGGGCTGCCACCGAAGAGGGAGATAGATTTCACGGTTGAGTTGAAACCGGGGACGAGGCCAATCTCTAAGGCATCGTACCGGATGGGACCTAAAGAGATGGAGGAGCTCAGGAAACAGTTAGATGATCTGATAGAGAAGGGATACATTAGACCTAGTGCATCACCGTGAGGAGCACCAGTTCTTTTTGTGAAGAAGAAAGATGGGAGTTTAAGGTTGTGCATAGACTACAGGGAGCTGAACTGAGTGACGGTGAAGAACAAGTATCCTTTGCCAAGGATAGATGACCTGTTTGATCAGTTGAGTGGTGCATCAGTCTTTTCCAAGATTGATTTGAGGTCGAGGTGCCATCAGATGAAGATTAGAGAGGTGGACATACCAAAGACAGCTTTCACGTCGAGGTATGGCCATTATGAGTATGTGGTGATGCCGTTTGGGTTATCTAATGCACCGGCTGTGTTTATGGATTTGATGAACAGAATCTTCAGACAGTTTTTGAACAAGTTCGTGGTGGTGTTTATCGATGACATCTTAGTCTATTCGGGGACTAAGGAGGAGCATGAGGAGCATCTGAGGATTGTGTTGCAGACCTTGAGGGAGCATGAGTTATATGCTAAGCTGTCCAAGTGTGAGTTCTGGTTAGAGAAAGTTGCTTTTCTGGGGCATGTGATCTCTAAGGATGGGGTAGCTGTGGATCCGGCAAAGATTGAGGCAGTGACAAAGTGGGAAGCACCAAAGAACGTTGCTGAGATCAGGAGTTTCTTGGGTCTAGCTGGATACTACAGACGGTTCGTGAAAGATTTCTCCAAGATTGCTAGACCTATGACAGCTTTGATGAGGAAAGAGAACAATTTTCGTTAGGATGAGAGTTGTGAGACGGCGTTCCAAACATTAAAGAAGCGTTTGACCACAGCTCCTATCTTAGCATTCCCTGAAGGGATCGAGAACTTTGAGGTTTATACAGATGCCTCAAAGAACGGGTTGGGATATGTGTTGATGCGTCTAAGCAATTGAAGCCTTATGAGGAGAACTACCCTACACATGATCTAAAGTTGGGTGCTGTGGTGTTTGCTCTCAAGATATGGAGACATTACCTTTATGGGGCGACCTTTAAGGTATTTTCGGATCACAAGAGTCTCAAGTACATCTTCACTCAAAAGGAGTTGAACATGAGATAGAGGAGGTGGATGGAGCTGATTGGCGATTATGACATGGATATTATCTACCATGAAGGGAAAGCCAATGTTGTTGTAGATGCTTTGAGTAGGAAGAGTGTACATTCTTTGTGTACAACTTTATCTTTGATGAGGTTGAGAGATGAGGTGGGGAAGTTTGGGATACATATGATGCAGAGAGGGGATGCCATGGGGGTTTGACAGTGCAGCCTGATCTTTATGACGATATTCGAGGTAAACAAGCATTGGATCCTAAGATAGTTGAGTGGAGAGCTGGAGTAGAGAAAGGGACAGTGTCTCGATTCTCTATTCATACAGATGGTAGTTGAGGTTTGATGGTAGGTGGTGCGTCCCTAATGATGAGGAGCTGAAAAAGATAATCATGACAGAGGCATATTGTACACCGTATTCAGTACATCCAGGTGGTGACAAGCTGTACAAGGATTTAAAGAACACGTTCTGGTGGCCTGGGATGAAGAAAGAAACAGCTGAGTTTGTGGCCTGTTGTTTGACATGCCAGAGAGTTAAAGAGGAACAACGACGACCACAAGGTAAGATTCAGTCTTTAAGGGTACCTGAGTGGAAGTGGGAATCCATTTCTATGGATTTTATCGTGGGTTTGCCAAAGAGTCAACAAGGTAACAATATGATATGGGTAATAGTGGATCGACTGACCAAGTCAGCTCACTTTGTGCCAATGAAAGATACATGGACTAAAGCACAATTAGCTATGGCTTATCGAAAGAATGTGCTAAAGCTACATGGAGTCCCTAAGGACATAGTATCTGACAGAGATGCGAGATTTATCTCAAAGTTTTGGAAAGAGTTGCAGGAATCTTTGGGAACAACTTTGAAGATGAGTACAGCATTTCATCCTGCGACAGACGGTCAGACTGAGAGAACGATCAAGACTCTTGAGGATGTGTTGCGAGCTTGTGTGATGGACTTTGGTGGTAGCTGGGAATAGAGGTTGGATTTGATAGAGTTTTCTTACAACAACACCTATCACACTAGTATTGGTATGGCACCGTTTGAGGCCTTATATGGGAGGAGATGTAGGAGTCCGATTTGTTAGAACGACAGTGCTGAGGCAGTGGTTCTAGGACCAGGGATGGTGCATGAGATGGTTGAGCAGATTAAGATGATCAGGGAAAGGATGAGAGCGGCTCAGGATAGGCAAAAGAGTTATACAGATCTACATCGCCGGGATATAGAGTTTTAGGTTGGGGATAAGGTCCTTCTGAAAGTGTCTCCTATGCGTGGGGTTATGAGATTTGGGAAGAAAGGCATGCTGAGTCAGAAGTTCATAGGGCCTTATGAGATCTTAGAGCGGGTTGGAGAGGTTGCATATCGTCTGGCTTTACCAGCTGTGTTAGAGAGAGTGCATTACGTGTTTCATGTATCTTAGCTGCGGAAGTATGTGAGTGATCCGTCACATTTGTTAGAGGCAGAGAGTTTAGAGCTGGATGAGTCTTTGTCATACCTTGAGGTGCCTAAGCAGATTCTTGACCGGAAGGTCAGGAAGACTAGGAGTGGTGAGGCAGTTTTGCTTAAGATCCTTTGGTCTAATCACGAGACTGAGGAAGCTACATGGGTGGCAGAGGAGGCTATGAGAGAGCGTTACCCTTTCCTTTTTTATCAGGTATGTATGGTTACGGGGACGTAACCTTGTTTCTTTTAGAGGGGTAGGAGATGATCGCGAAGAGTTTTTAAGAGCTTTTTATACCTTTTTATGTTGTGTCGGTATGTTTGTTGTGGTTGAGTCGGGTTGAGTTTGGGTTAGTAACATGTTTCATGTTGAGTTTTGTTTTGGTTGTTGAGTCGGGAGTGTAGTAGTGTGTGTCTTTGTTTTGTTGTGGTTTGAACTTCGGGGACGAAGTTCTTTTAAAGGAGGGAAGACTGTAATATTAAGGTTTTATGAGTCTCTGGGTACTCTATCGACTGGGCCTTACTCTGTCGAGTAAGGGTGTGTTGCATTTTAAAATAGTTTCTGACCTGTTGGGTACTCGATCGAGTAACCTGGATACTCGATCAAGTAGGAGGCACTCGATCGAGTATGTCAGCTACTCGATCGAGTAGCCGGTTTACGGGGGGATGATTTGTCGGGTTTTGTTAATAATGCGATTTAGTATATAATCATATCCGTCACTTTCTTAATACACTTTACAAACCTAAATACTTTCAAAAGAGAAAACAATCTACGTTCTTCGCATCAATCGCATTGTTGGCAAATCCCGGAGCTTGGAAGGTCGGAATTCGTCTTTCTTTATACCTTTGTAATCCTTGCGTTGAGGGTAAGATCTACGTACTGTTTTTATGGTAATTCGTTAAAGTTAGTTAAACCTTAATTTGGGGATTTGGGGGTTTTGTTGTGTTTCTTGATTGGTAGTAATTGTATGATTGTATGTTAGGAGAAGGATTCGTAGAAGAGGCCTTTTGATAATAGCTGTTGAGATCCTCTAACTGTGTTGCTTTCCAGGTAGGGTTTCCCTACTCAGTATTAGTCCCATAATGTGTTGTTGGTGTTTTGTGATTGTTGAATAATATCATACTCGTATTGTGACGATTGTTGGATTTGGTTGTTGATAGTAGTTGTGATTGATTGTATCTGTCTGTGTTCTTCGGGGCGCGTCCCTGGCTGAGTGTAGTCACTTGCGGGAGTGGCTTCACGCCCATTATTCACCTTCTGTAAAACACGCCACAGAAGGGATGTGCACATTAAGGAATTTGGGTTTATCGCTCAACGGAGATGAGCGGGGATTAGGTGGGAACGGCTGCGGTCCCCCAACGGCGGCGTGGAGTGACCTGTTGCGATGGGCACTCTGGCAGGGCTACACACTTTAGTGTGTAGTCAGTATTGTGGAGTTGGGAATGGAGTTCGGAGTATATCTGTGATGATTGAGCTGTGTTGTTTGTTGTGTTGTTGGATTATATAAATTGTGTGATTAGTACTGACCCCGTTTATTGTTTTAAAAACTGTGGTGATCCATTCGGGGATGGTGAGCAGTTGTTGAGCAGGTATGAGTCGAGTAACATGGGATAGCTGGGATGTGCCACTTTCAGATGATAGAGTCTTCCGCTGTAGCCTGAGTAGTTTATTAAACATTTCATTTAGTAGAGCAGGCAGTTGGTTCTGAGAACATGTAACCGTATTTTGGTATTTGGTTTTAGATTGTAATCTTTCACTTAACTTTATACTATTTAAATACTATTTCGTTATTGTCTTATGATTATCATTGTCTCGGGCAACCGAGATGGTAGCATCTTTATACCTGAGTGGTCCTGGTAAGGCACTTGGAGTATGGGGGTGTTACAATAGCCAAAGTGAAAATCTAGCCTGAACTATATTATTTCCATTCTGTCATTTGAGGATATTTGCTTTTAAGCATGCAACACGTTTATTTTAATCGTGAGTTTGATAATTTATTTTTGTTACATATGGTTTTGATATTTCAATCTATTTTTGATATATTATTGCTTCTGTAACATTTATATCATGTGATATGGGTGGGAGAACGTCGAGTTACTCCCCACTGATTGTGGCTGTTATATTTATAACATGAGAGGTGTTAGCTTTGCTGGGGATTTCTGTGTGAGCTAGCGAGTAGTTTGCAGATCCTACTCTGTTTTCTGCTTTCTTCTATGGTTTTTAGTTTTAACACTTTTGAGGAATTTTATTTTCGCCCTTTTTATAAAAGTGGCAATTGTTTAGACTTGACCATTTATTTATTTTTTATCCTTGAGAATTTTATACATTCTCAATTTATAACAGTTAGAACTGTTATCTTTGTGTATTTAATCCCATTCGACAGTGTTTCCGCCACTGTTTTGCACGAGATTTTATAGGGGATTACATTGCATGTCATTAGTATGTAGTTTGACGTTAGCATTAAGTATGTAAGTAGTACTAAGTCAATGCCTTTCGGATTGCTTTAATATGTATGACAATTAAATTTCCATTTAATGGAAAGTTGACATTACTTCCTCCGTGCCGATGGATAACCGTTTTGAAGACGTGTATTATATAAATTGTGGGTGTTGGTAGTCTTTGCAGGTTTATAGATAAATTTGGATGGTTTAAGGGGAGGAAAAAATGAGGCAGTAGGTGTACAATTTGGCTAGTTAGCGACAGATCAATTTACACATTGCGACGGATTCATTAATTTTCTTGCGATAGATGTTTATTTTTTGCGACGGATAACAATTTATTTGCTACGAATTTTGGGCTTTTGCTACGGAATTTCCGTCCCAAAAGAGGAAAAAGTCAATTCTGGAACGTTGACCTGCCATTAAGTTGGGACGGGAAAAACGTCGCTAGATTAAATGACGGATTTTTTCCGTCGCAAGTGAGGTATTAGCGACGGATTTGGCGGTTTTTGCGACGAGGTTGTCCGTCCCAAATGACTTGTTTTTTTGTTGTGTTTGTTGCTCATATTTAAACCTTTTAATCATAACATTTACGAAATAATTCCAAATTTAATTACATTAATCTAAAAATTTTTAATTTAAAGTTTTGAACATTCTGGAATATTACCACGACCCTCATAATGTCAAAAATATGGGTTAAAAACTTCGAATTAATTTAGAGAAAAATAAGTTGCGATTTATAGGTTCTATCAAATAAAATTCCTAAAGCATACGAAAATTATTCTAATCAATTTTTCAACTTTACATCTGATGTGTAGGACATAAATTCAACCTAAAATAATTTTCTCATGCCATGGAAATTAATTTAGCTCTTTTTTTGCATATATAATCTCGATTTAATTAGATTTTAACCATTAAAATCATAAATCATGCAAAATTAATCGAATTAATCTCAAATTTTACATAAAATAAGTACAATATACATGTGAGATCATATTAAAATTTCATTGTCAGATTCGAAGTTTACCTATTTTTAGTTGATAAACCACCATTTTACTCACTAAAATGTTATTATTATACTAAAAATCATAAAAATGAGCAATAAACTTCCATAAACCATCTAAATTGACCTAAAAAATTTTAGGACCATAATGTATATATGCATCAAAAATATCATGTGTTACTCTAACTTACACAAATTTTCCGGTTTTTATTTTAGTCATCTTAATAACTCTTAAATAAAACTGTAAAACGATTTGCATGCAACAACCAAAGCTCTGATGCCAATTGTTAAGTTCTTTAACCCTCATATTACACTCTTCTAATATAGATCTAAGTTGCTTATTAATTTAGATGTTATGAATCTAGTTGCATGCAAACAAAAATAAGAGTAAGGAGAGAAAGTAATATGTTCCTTAAATTAGAAAAAGACGGAAATGTGGGCACAAGGATGGACTCCTTCCAACCTTGTTCTTGAGCTATGAATATAAGGAAGATCCTCCAAGTTTCAAATTAGAAACTCTCCTTTTGATTGCACCCAAGATTTCACCCAAATATTTCCAGTAATATTAACTAGATATTACAAGAAATTAAATCCCTTAATATTATTTATTACTACTCTAGTAATGAGATAATAATAATAATATGGTTGTGTGTAATGTAGAGAGATAATTGCATAAGATCATAAGTTGAAAAATGAGCAACAAAATTGCCCCTTTTAAGCCTCACAAAACCGGCACCCAATGTGCCTTAGTAGGCAATTACTTTTCCTTATTTTAATATGCATGCAACTAGGTGACTGATTACATGCAAGTGGTTGATTAAAGAAAAGACAAAAATAAAATATTGTCCAACAACATATTATTTTCGGCCAACATGGTGTAAAATAGACAACTTCGATTTTGTAATGTTTGTCACACAAACATAAGAATCATATATTTATTTATCTTACATAAATAAATATTAGTTTGATCATATAAAAATTATATAATATAAACTAATAATTAATATACACTTAACTCTTATGTGGAAATTATGTCACTATATTAAAATATAATGAGTCCTATAATGTCCAATTTTAATTAATTTACAACCCTTTGTAAAATATAATCAATGAATAACCTCTACCTCTAAAAATACAATACCTCAATTAATTTAACGAATTAACGCTTAATTATTAAATTAAATCTTATTTAATCACATTATAATAAGATATAAAATTTCATTAGTCAATCATCGCATAATTTAATAATAAACTGGCGTTAACTCGTGTTCTAAACTCGACTTCAACAAACTCACACAACTAAATATATATATATATATAAGGGACTGATCAACCTTTATCAAATACATTTGATCAGTTAATAATTTGAGTTCCATCCTATAGGTGTGACCTCAAGAGATCAACTGATCACCACCATCAAATGACAGTAACGTCAATCTCTAGTCAGCCAATCGTTACCGATAAATGTTGATCAGTTGACTATATAATGTATCATCGCTTATGTATTCTTATTATGATATTTAAATATGTGATCACTGTAACACCCCATGTTAATTGAAGAGGTCCAGTGATAGGCTTAAATGACTAGTGCTTAAAGGGATTGAAAGTACTACTCATATCAACAAAGTGCACTTTCTTTTCTGGTTATTCATGCTAAAGAACTCCAAAGTTAAGCGTGCTTGACTGGGAAAAGACTTAGGATGGGTGACCTCTTTGGAATGTACCCGGGATGCGCATGAGTGAGGACAAAATACACTGAAAAAGACCTGTGTTGATCTGTGGGCCATGTACACAGCTTGGTGAGCTATCATAAGTAACCGCTCCCGACCTAGTTTAGGTCGGGGTTGTTATAAGTGGTATCAGAGCAATCCTGCGACCATGTGGTCATGGGAGGCAGTTGTTATACGCTCCTGGAGGCAGTTGTTATACGCTTCATTGTGATCACCCATCTAGCATGGGAGGATTCCGGGTTAGCGGTTATGCTCCCGGGCGCAACGAGGACGTTGCGTTCATCAAGTGGGGGTGATTGTAACACCCCACGTTAATAGAAGAGGTCCAGTGATAGGCTTAAATGACTAGTGCTTAAAGGGATTGAAAGTACTACTCATATCAACAAAGTGTACTTTCTTTTCTGGTTATCCATGCTAAAGAACTCGAAAGTTAAGCGTGCTTGACTGGGAGTAGTCTTAGGATGGGTGACCTCCTGGGAAGGTACCCCGGATGCGCATGAGTGAGGACAAAATGCGCTGGAAAGGACCTGTGTTGCTTTGTGGGCCATGTACACAGCCTGGTGACCTATCATAAGTAACCGCTCCCGACCTAGTTTAGGTCGAGGTGTTACAATCGCACTATTGTTGAAGACACATACTCCAACATTAGGATGATTAGGAAGGGTTTAGAGAAATGATTTAGGGTTAAAACTATTTTAACAAAACTGACAAAGTGATTATATAACTTCGTATTCACCTTAATCATAAGGCGCATAAAACGACTCTAGACCGGGCACTCGGTCGAGTACCAGAGGCACTCGACTGAGTACGCCTTACTCGACCGAGTGTCTCCCCAACTCGGTTGTGTGAAACCTGGCCGAAACACATTAGTCACTCGGTCAGCCGTAATCGGTCGGGTACAACCCACTTGACTAAGTACTCAAGGTCCAAAAACTCGTAGTATTACAAAATATGTTATTTATATAAATGTTTCTTAATTGTAATTCCGATCTCACTACCTCGGGAAACCGAGATGGTAACTCTCCCAAATACCATAGCCGGATAAATGGGGGTGTTACAAAAACACCCAAAAGATGAAATTGAAGCCCGATGAAGATCATTACCTCCTTGAAATTCAAAGAGAGGAGGTGCCTCCGGCAAACCCTCCTATCACTTATGGGAGGGACCGCCGTGGTCCTACCGAGACCACAATTGAGCACACTTTACCTCCTCCGAACACTCACCAACCTCCATTCCAACAATTCCCGCCTTTTCACCAATTCCAATAAGTTGAGGGGTCGTCTTCTAGTCAACCGCCCCAATACCAAACATTGCACCCCAACTTGGTCGATTTTACGTCACGAATTGAGGTTGGTGTCAACACAATCAAGACCAAACAAGAAGAATACCACGTTCAAAAGAACCAACGTTTCGAGGAGATAGGGAGGTGAGTTGATCAGGTCTATTATGACCCAACGCTAGGGCAATACCCTATTTATGATGATTATTATAGACGGAGTTCGTGAGGCCCAACGGCCGACACCCCTCTTATTTGTTGTGGCCCGATGGTCGATATACCAGGCAAGGAGTCTTTGGAGATCTAAATCTCCAACAACACTATTTTAGTGCACCAATCTTCCCACTTCCGGTACCTAATGAGCAATAGACTCAATTGTTTGATGGTACGAACCCTTACCTTGCTAGCGACGTTGGTGAAGGAAAAATAGTTCTAATAAGGCGAAAAAATAAACAACTTTGTTATGTATTAGAAATGAAAGATCTTAATATTGCAACAAGTAAGAATCAACAACACCTTATGAATTAGGCTTAACAAATGGTACAAGTATAATTGTTATTGTGGCTCCGTCTTAAGATAGAACCTTCTATCGATAGTTCACGTAGTAATGATTAAGAATAGAGGCTAGTCTAATGCCCTTTGTGTGAGATATCTTAGGCATCTTTTGGTAGCCCATTGGAATACAACTCCATAGGAAAATAGAATTCATGGGAATTAAGTTCCCGCATGAAATCCCTAGGATTTTAACAAATCTGTTTGGTTACCTATATAGGAATTCAACTCCATGGGAGTTTGCAATTACCTAGGGGGGCCCTAGGTAATCCAACTCCACCATTATGGAGGAGTTGGAAACTCCTTGGAATATTGAATTCCAACACTTTGCCAAAAAATTGGCAACCAAACAAGTCTTTATTTTGCAATTCATGGGATTTTCCAACTCTCATGATTTACAAGGGGTAACCAAACGAACTCTTAGTAGAGTATTTTGATAACCAAGAAGAGTGAAAAAACCTTTTTATCCTCTTTGTGTTTCATGTAAAAGATGGATGAAAAAGGGGGTGGTTTTCACCGTTTTTATCTAATTCAACCACTTGGGAAAAGATCTAATCTTTTCCTCAAGTAAGGCCTACAAATAAGGGATTCCAAATCATATCATTTGTTCCTCTTTTTAACTATATCCAGATAATATCATTTATATATGATATTATAAGTTATCAACTTATTATATGTCAAACATGACAGTAAGTCGGTCCACGTAATTAGCTTGACACGTCTTAATTATCACTAACTTGTGTGACCCAATAGGATCAGTTTAATGTAGTAGTAAATTAACCCACTAATTTAAATATTGTAATTGTTTTCTAGCAAGACGTTACGATCACCTAAATTTAAATAACAGTTTCTCACCTTATTAAATTGTAAAATTGTTAGGACATTTCCAACAATCTCCCACTTGTCTAACAAGTGTGCAATTTAGAATTCCATTGTCACTTAATGTCTCGTTCAGACATAAGGTAAGTCCAACGTCATCCTTATAAAGCTTGAACATGTTTCTCGAATCTTAGTCGGACTGTTAAAGACAAATGATTAACCAATTAATCCATTTGAGTACGACCATGCATATTACAGTCCCGATTCTCGAGTGGCCTAAAGGGAACAATCCCTTTGAAAATCAAGAGAAGGACAATCCAATCTTGTCCAACTACGTTTCTCCATGCAATTCATGATGATCCGATCATTGCTTTTATATTCCGCTTTTACGGTAGATGTTTGACAACGTCAAAATACATCAATTCTCACACAAGACACAATAATGAACACATGTCGAGGAATTATTCCAGAGTGTTAATGAAAGTTCTTATGATAATTTGAAAGACCTAAGGAACTCCCATTGTGGGCTTGCCCAGTACGTATTCAACAACACGCACCCATACAATAGATATAGATATCCAATGTCTCATGATCTTTAAAACTTAATCATCAATCTACTTGTGTACTAATCACTTAGATATCCTTAATGTCCCAACTTAATTATGTGATTAGGGTCACACCTATTCTATATTTCTGTATATATGAATAGGGTTTCAATAATCAAATCTCATTTGACGGCCTATACTGAATCACTGATTATTTTGGACATTCATTCAATTAAACCAAGACTGAACGAAATAAAATTTTATTTAATCTATCATAACATTTTTACAATTAAGTCGAAACATAAATCAAAATTATATAAGTTAGCACCATTCACCAATGTGCTTAATTCCTATAGCGACCGTATGGCCATCGTGCTTGACTCATGTATGGGGTTTAGTAAGTGGGTCTGCAACATTTGCATTGGTATGAATTTTGCACATCCGAATATCACCTCTTTCAGCAAAATCTCGAATGAGATGATGATTTCTGAGCACGTGTCTAGATTTTTTGTGTGACCTAGACTTCTTTGCTTGAGCAATGACTCCATTGTTGTCACAATATTGATCCAATGCATTAGCAATGCTAGGGACCATGCCAAGCTCAGTAATGAACTTCCTAATCCAGACAACCTCTTTTGCAGCTTCTGAAGCTGCGATGTACTTAGCTTCTGTTGTAGAATGGGCTGTGGTGTCTTGCTTGGAACTCTTCCAGCTCACAGCTCCTCCACTCATACAAAAGACATAACCTAACTGCGATCTCCTGTCATCCTTGTCTATTTGGAAACTAGTATTAGTGTAATCCTTTACACTGAGCTCATCTTCTCCACCATAAACAAGAAGTGATCCTTAGTCCGAATAAGGTACTTGAGGATATTCTCAACTGCTGTCTACTGTGCTTCTCCTGAATTGGACTGATATCTACTTGATGCACTCAATGCATAAGAGACATTCGGCCTAGTACATATCATGGCGTAGATAATAAAACCTATCGCAGAACCATAGGGAATATTAGTCATACACTTTTGTTCATCAGGCTTTCAGGCGCACTGTTTCTTGCTAAGCGTAACCCCATAAGACACAGAAAGAAAACCCTTTTTAAATTTTTGCATATTGAACCTATTCTGTACCCTATTAATATAAGTACGTTGGTTAAGCCCAATCATCCTCTTAAATCTATCTCTATAGATTTTGATGCCCAATATGTATTGTGCCTCACCTAGAACTTTCATTGTGAAATTCTTTCCCAACTACCCTTTTTAGAGTAGTATGTCATTCACATATAAGATCAAGAACACTACTTTACGCCCACTGAGTTTCTTGTATACACAATACTCATCCTCGTTTCTAATGAAGTCAAACTCTTTGACTACTTGATTGAAATGTAAGTTTGTAGATACCTCATTTCTGCACCTCCCGCCAAACCACCCGGTGATGATTGGGCCGCATGTTTGCTACGCCGAACGATTTATGACAGTTCGTAAGTTTATCGTCAAGTGATTGCTCAAATACTAATGTCTACCTCTTAGTTGTCATCTACGTGCCGATACGGTCATTTTGACAGTAATTAGAGTACATTTGGAGTCCGGGCCTAAAACCGTCTTCATTTTCTGATAACCGTTAAATCCCGAGTCAGAATGTTCTGGAACGTTCCGGATATTTCTATTCCATAATTTATAAATATTTCATAATCTTTATCCTTTGGTAAACAATTTCCCGTAATATTTACATAAAATATTAAGGAAAACCAAATTATTTCGTCCTTCCATAACTTAAACACGGAAATCTTTCTTCCGCAGGAGGAAACCACTCGGGAACAGACGCAGTAGGTGTTGCGCCTCTTCCAAGAGACGCAGTGGCTGCTGCGCCTCTTCCCAAGTCCTTTTCTGCGTAATTTTCGTATCTTTTCATAACTTTCCGAGATTCACTTCCTAAGACTCTCCAAAACCCTAATTCCTTCACGTGATTAGTATAAATAGGAGCCTTCGCTCCTCATATTTCTCACGCGAGTGTCCGCCCTTCTCTTCTCCCTTTGCATTCTAGACCTTTGTTCTTACTTTTTGGCGTCTACGTGCTTGAACTTTCGACCACGTAAGCTCGGATCCTTCTGAGTACCAGCCTCGTTTGCATGACCGACCAATTTGACCAACTCCACATCAATCAACTTAATTAATCTAATCGTTTTCCTCTTACGAGGGCACTTTCTTTACATTCGCGTCGAGCATCACTAATCGATATCTTAGTCCTTCTCGTTTCATCAAACATGTAAGTCCGAGGGTGTAAATCTCTCTTTTACTTATTGTTATTTACTTTTTGTATCATTAATGTAAGGTTTACGTCGAAAATATCTCTTAAAACCGATTTCTAAAACCGTGCTTTAAAACCTCTTTTTACGGATTTCCAGAAGACAAACCGTCGAGAAAGGACGCAGCAACTGCTGCGCCTCTTCGAAGGAGCGCAGTTCCTGCTGTGCCTCTTTGTGAGGCTGCCGCAGTTCCTGCTTCCTTTCTTCTTCCTTCGTCCTCTGTAATTCGTTCTTTTCTTATTTGTTTTCGTTTGTTTCTTTAATTCTTTTACATAATAACTTGTTAATTTCACATGTATGTAATTATCATTCATTCACATGTTTAATTCGCCATTAAATTCGACTTAAATCCCTTATAATCTCATATTTGCGGGTTTTCGTCATTAAACTCAATCCGGGTTGTAGAAATTCGATTTGTTCATATCGGGTTTCTGGAATTCGATCTTTGATATATTTTCATCTGTCTTTTGTCGTATTTGTCATTAATTTGTCGTTCATTCATCATGTTTAGTCTATTTTTTTCACCCATGTCATTAATCAATCGTTCATCCATGTAAATAAATTCGTCTTAATTCCGTCTCATACATGTTTTATTGCTTTCATGACCATTGATCACATGTAATTAACCTGATAATCACTTTCATCCGAGTATATATTACTAATCAATCATTAAATTAACCCACGAACATTAACGATTTGCAGTTCCGGCTTCACAGCCAGAACTCACCCTTGGAACAGACGCAGAATCTGGTACGCCTGTTCCAGGTTGAGTTCTGTCTCTGAACTTCGTTGTTGCTTGACCTAGTTTAATTAGCTTACGTATAATTGACTATTATCGGTATTATCATCTTCTGATCTGTTCGTTCATTCTTTTATTTCTTTTTCTTAAACTATCCGTTTTAAAAGGTATTTTCGACATAAATCGCCTAATCCATTGTAATTATTGTAATTTTCATTATGGTAATTTTCCTATTGTATTTATCATTGTATTTTGTATCATTTGTATGTTTTCACATGTAATTGAGCATTAAATTCCTACTTCGACATTAATTGTATGCTAAATTACGTGTCTCACCGACTTATTTAAATTCTCACATGCTAGGATTAAAACATGGATGTTGCATTGCATGCATATAATCGACGATATATCAAGTATAGATAACTTCCCTAATCATTAGTAGAGGCCGCTATCGAGGCGGGCGGGATTAGGTGTTCGATCAAAAGAGCTTCCTAATACGTACCCTCACCCCTTACTCCAGATCTCGGTGAACATCCGTGTTCATTGGTGTCCACGAGAGTCATTCTAGACATAGAATGCTAAGGGTAACGATTGCTTAGTGTTAATGTCATTACTTTGTGTCTTGACATGACACGAGGTATTCGAACGGTTCCAATTTCCCATAAAAATTGGTGGCGACTCCAACAAAAATGCAAACGCTTATTCTCTTCCCCCCAAGCGCCCCCGTGGGCCCCCCGCTGTCCACAGTTTGGCGACTCCGCTGGGGATAATACACTTACGTGTAGCCAAGGGTGAAACTTGAACAAGGTTAGGGAATAATTTGTACAAGACAATTGTCGATTTTCATAACTCGGTCTTCCTAGACCGTTTTATTCGGCCTTCCTAGGCCCAACCTAACCCATTCGACCAATCGTCCCATCTAAACGGTCCTAATTCTTATTTTGGCCTAAGGATGGATAGTGATTGATGTCATCCATACCATGATGCTTACTCTTGTTTGTATCAAGGGCCTTCACTACTTGAGGAAATGGACTAGGAATCGGCTTTACTCTTGTTTGGTACGAGCCTCTCCACAGACTTCGGGTTTGATGGTTCGGTATGGCAACCCACCCTTTAAACCAAAACCCTTTTAAATGCATTCAGCATCCCATTATAATGCATGTATAAATGTTTGTACCTTACGTGATCACCATTTCGAAACGAAACCATGACGATTTTTGTAAAAATCAAAATCCTTTTTTTAATCAAAATTTCGAAAAAGGCCATTTGATTAGCGCAAAACCCAGTCGAAACTCTGTCCATTTGTCGAGTCAAAATCCGGGTCACAAACCCATTTCAAAACCTCACTTCGAGTCCACTCCTACAACTACACTATAGTTGACTAGGATACACATTTTCAAAATTCTTGTCCTTTCTTCAAAGATCACTCAACACAAGTGGCACACACCCACTTTACTAGTCAATACATTTCTTCTTTTAGCAAGTGTGTTAGATTGGTCGATCGTGTTTTGATTCGTCATCGATCTCTTATCCAGTTTTTCGAGATGCCTAAATCCAGCGAAACAAACCTCCACCAAGTTCAAGATGGTAATGATCGAATCCTAGCCGCCCTAGCCCAAATCCAAGTTACCCAAGACCAAGTCCATGATCGCCTTGAGATCATCGAGGGCCGGATCTATGCCGTAGAGGGGAGGTTGCCTCCTCATGAAAGTGAAGTAATAGGTGACTCCGCGGATGAATCCAGGGATGAAAATGCTCCCATGGGACTAACTGTAGCCGAGAAAAGACTCCAATTCTTAGAGGAGCAATTGATGCACCTTAAAGGGGATGACATTTATAGAGAGAATAATCGCAAGTACAAGGCCGTCAATTCGAAATTGCCAACCAACTTCAATATGACGGATATCCCTAAATTCAAGGGGCACGAAAACCCTTTGAACCACATCCGTGCCTTCAAGGATTACATGTCTATCAAAGGCATCAAACCCGAGATGTTCTTAAGGATCTTTCCTTTATCTCTTGACACCATCCCGAAACAATGGTTCTACTCCTTTGAACACAAGAAGGTCGCTAGTTGGGAAGATGCCGCAATCGAGTTTGCTAAGAAATATGCGAATAATGCCGAGATCCAAGTTAACATGCGCACTCTAGAGGTTCTTACCCAAAATGAGAAAGAAAGATTCACCGACTTCCTAAGTAGGTGGAGGAAGACTAGTACCCAACTAGTTGAACGCCCGGATGAGGCTACCCTTGTGGAGAAGTTTATGGATAATCTCAAACCCATTTATGCCAACCATTTGAGATACCAAAACATCAAGACTTTCAAGGACTTAACCGTACTAGGGACAAGGATTGAAGATGACATCCGTAAAGGGCTCTTGTCCAAAATGGTAGGTCGAGGATATCAAGGCTCAACAAGTCGTTCATACGGCTCCACTAGCAAGACCGATGAAATTAACCTTCTCGAGTCATCCAAGAAAAGTACCCTACCAAGGAAATTCACAAATCTTGGGGACACTTACTCCAACGCCCTAAAAAGGTTAATGAAGCAAGGCAAACTTCAACCCATTGGACCTACTCCAGAACCCGAAAGGAAATCCAAGTTCTGGGACGAGAACTCGTACTGTGAATACCATAGGGGCAAAGGGCATGACACAGAGAAATGCTACAAATTGAAAAATGTGCTTCAAGACATGACTGAAGATGGCCGACTACCAATACCGCCAGGAGGTAAACCCAACAAACACTCAGAATCCTCTTGGAGTTCTAGTGATTACAAGTAACGAATCTACCTTAGATTACTCACACCTCATTTCTCCAATTGAAGATGAAATCCATGCAATCGAGAATGAAGGGTTCTACTCTACTATCTCCCCTACCATTTCCGACTTCATCACATGGGGAAGGAGTATGGATAGACAAGTTTGGGAATTAGAAAATGTAGTGAAACCTTTACGTGATCCCAACGCAACACGCACGGAGCATGTGCCACTAATCTTCTCTCAAAATACTACTATGTAAGAAATAGTCGCTGTGGTTGATAAACTAGTCAACCAAATCATACGACTAGAAGATGAAATCATGAGAATGAGGGAACTAGCTACAATCAATGGAGTTTGGGCCGACGATGATGAGGAAGAGTATCTCATTGAGAACTCCCTAGTCAAGGAAATAGTCCAAAATGGTGAAGACCAAGATGTGGACCACCTAACTCGTTCGGGACGTCCATATCAAAACACTACTCCAAATGGTCCAACCAACGTTGTCACACCAAATGATAACAAAGAGGACTCCACTGACCATTTGCTCAAGCAATTACAGAAGACTAAGGCTGATCTTTCAGTCTGGCAATTGGTAGCAAGCTCATTCCCACATCACCAAGCTTTACTGCAGGCTTTGGCCAAATTAAATGTAGCACATAACTCCACACCCGAAGATGTAGTCAACTTGTTCTTCCAAGAATCACTAAAGCTAAGTAATCTTATTACTTTCTCAGACGAAGATTTGCCACCTTTTGGCGCTAGTCAAAATTTAGCTCTTTACATCACCGTCATTTGTCTAAAGAAGAATGTGCCAATGACCTTTGTAGATGATGGCTCTGCGGTCAATGTCATACCCCTCAAAACGGCATACAAATTAGGCATGAAAGAGTCGGATTGGACCCCTACCAATCAAGGTGTGCGTGCATACGATGGTACACGACGAAAGGTGGTAGGACTTGTTAACCTAACCATAGCCACATGGCCAATTTAGCGAAAGGTTAACTTCCAAATAGTGGACATCGAAGCTTCCTTCAACATACTCCTAGGAAGACCTGGGATTCACGCTTCCAAAGCGGTAACATCCACCCTTCATCAAAAGATCAGGATCCCACTAAATGGCAAAGTGGTGACGATCACTTCGTCACCCATCAAGGCAATAATCGAAAATAAGTCGAACAATCAAGTCCTTGCAGATCCCGTATACGAACTTGGGGGCTTCCAAAGCATAAGTGTCATGGAAAGCGAATTGGAACCCTTATACTATGATCCTTACTCCAACTTAGTGGTCAACCACATACTCAAAACCCAGAAATACTTCCCTGGAATGCCTTTGAACCCTACTCGAAGAAACACCTTCGCACCATACAAGGAAGGCAACTCAAAGAGGATACCACTTGGACTAGGTTACAAACCCACTAAAGAAGAGGTTCTCGAGATTCTCGCTCTAGTCCAAAACCGTAAGCATGTAGGAGTCCAAATGCGACCCTATCTCCCTACCCTAAATGGGTACTTTGTTGAGGAAGGAAGCCTAGAACTCTTTCACGGATTTCCCGAACTTTGGCATTATCTCGAGAGGAAGCTAGCCGGAATCAAGATCTTTCACGATTGCTACTTCATCCCTCCAGAAACGGTTCCTAGCGTCAAAACCCGTCAAGCACCTTGCTTAGACAAACAAGCTGTTAGTCTATTGTTCGGAGAAGATCGATTTGTTAGGGCCGCGCAGGATGAGATCATTACCATGATACTTCAAGACAATCGCTTCAACCCCACCGCGTTAATCACAGAAACCAAGGCAAGTCAGCAGAAAGGATGGAGAAAATCAATCAAGTGGACCAACAATCAAGGAAGACTCTTCAAGCTCACCACTGGAGAAGGAGAGATGTTCAAAGGAGAACCAGAAGACGATGAATTCGAGTCAGAGTCGGAGTCAGATTCGGAGTCTAGAGAAGTCATTAGGGAGTCTCCTCCTGTCGTCATCCCCATTCCCTCTGTTTCTCCTAGCTTAGCCTCGAGTAGTCCAGGTAGTTCGGGAAATGTCCCAACCACTGTCCCTTTGCCGCCACTGACCATGGATCACATGGCTTCTTTGTTTCAACTTTACTCAAACCTTAATATGAATAAATCAAGTTCTGTTTACTCTTTGTGTTATCTTGAGTGCAATTCTATTTACGATGATACTGAGGATGACCAAGAGCCAGACTCAATCGAAATATCTCCCTACATAGCCAAAGAAATACTACAGGAAAGGGAAGGGGGACCAGTAATAGAGGACACCGAACCCATCAACGTAGGAACCGAACTAGAACCCCAAGGACTTAGGATAGGGACTACCTTGAGCTCTGCCGAAAGGGCCGATTTCATACCTCTTAAACGAGTTCAAAGACGTTTTCGCTGGGTCCTACAAAGACATGCCAGGGATCGACAGGGATATCGCCGAACATAGAATCCCGATTAAGCCAGGTTTCAAACCTGTAAAACAGAAGCTTCGACGAATGAGAACGGAATGGGCTCTCAAAATTAAGGAAGAAGTTGACAAGCAATTCAAAGCTGGGTTCATCAAAATTTCCGATTATTCTGACTGGGTAGCCAACATAGTACCTGTACCCAAAAAGGATGGGAGAATCCGCGTTTGTGTTAATTTTAGGGACTTAAACAAAGCCAGTCCTAAAGATGACTTTCCTCTACCACACATCGACATATTGGTAGACAATACTGCAGACCACGCATTACTATCCTTCATGGATGGTTACGCAGGTTATAACCAAATCAAGATGGCCATAGAAGACATGCATAAGACCGCCTTTGTCACTCAATGGGGAACCTATTGCTATACGGTCATGCCGTTTGGATTGATCAACGTCGGAGCTACATATCAACGCACCGCAACTATACTCTTACATGACATGATGCACAAAGAAGTTGAGGTATACGTAGACGACATGATTGTCAAATCCAAGGATAGAAAAGGGCATATTGCAAACCTTCGCAAATTTTTCACAAGGCTACGAAAATACAACATGAGGCTCAATCCTCAGAAATGCACATTCGGAGTAACGTCCGGCAAACTCCTAGGATACGTCGTTAGCCAACGAGGTATAGAAATAGACCCTTCCAAGATCAAGGCTCTGATCGAAATGCCACAACCTCAAACAGAAAAAGAAGTCAGAGGATTCTTGGGAAAAGTGAAATATATAAGTCGATTCATATCGAAACTCACCATGATTTGCGACCCTATCTTCAAGAAGCTCAAGAAAACAGACCACGCCATGTGGGATGATGATAGTCAAAAGGCATTCGACCGAATCAAGGAAATATTGGCTAAACCACCAGTGCTCATGCCACCTCAACGAGATCAACCTCTTGGTTTATATCTCACAGTAACTGAAACAGCCATGGGTGCCATCCTAGCTCAGACCGTAGGAAGTGAAGAAAGGGCTATCTACTACCTTAGTAAGAAGTTCTTGGAGTACGAGTGAAAATACTCACAACTCGAAAAGACATGCCTCGCTCTTGTGTGGGCCACGAAGAAGCTACGCCATTACATGCTTAGCTACTCCGTCAAAATATACTGCAAAATGGATCTAGTCAAATACCTCTTCGAGAAACCCGTCCTCAACGGACGTCTAGCAAGATGAACTTTGATGCTCTCAGAATTTGACCTCAAATATGTGCCTCTAAAAGTTATAAAAGGGCGCGCCGTTGCCGAATTCTTCGCAGAAAATCCCATCAATGATGCACAAACAATAGACACTTGGTCATTTCCGGACGAGGATTACTCCAAACTGATATAGACCCCTGGGACCTTTACTTTGACGGGGCATCAAACTTAAGAGGATTTGGAATAGGAGTGTTGCTCATTTCTCCTGAAGGCGAGCACACACCAATCGTTGTCAAATTCAACTTCGAGGTGACAAACAATGCTGCCGAATACGAAGCATGTCTCATCGGATTACAAGCGGCAGTGAGCTTAGGCATTAAAAACCTCCGAGTACATGGGGATTCATCACTGATCATCAACCAAGTTACAGGATCTTAGAAAATTCGAAGCAAAAGCCTAGCACCTTATCAAGCCAGAATAGACCAAGTTGCCCAATTCTTTGATCACGTGACATATCTACACCTACCTCGGGAAGAAAATCAATTTGCGGATGCTCTTGCAAAACTTGCATCTTTGATTAATATGCCAGATGACATGATGGAAATGCCTTTGTGCATCGAACGACGGTCAGAGCCGGCTTATGTACACCAAATCACCGATGAAGAGGAAATCACACAGGAACCCTGGTTCCAAGCAATCCTGAATTTCAAGCTCAACGGTACCTATCCACCCGATATGGACAAGAGGGGACAACTTGCTATACGCCTATTAGCTTCCCAATACGTTCTCATGCAAGAAGAGTTATACAAAAGAACACCTCTTGGTGTAATCCTACGTTGTCTTGACCATTCACAGGCGCGAAAGGTGATGGAAGAAGTCCACGATGGAGAATGCGGCCCTCACATGAGTGGGCCCATGATGGCAAAGAAAATCACACGTCTGGGATATTATTGGACCACAATGGAATCTGATTGCATCAAATACGTAAGACATTGCCACAATTGCCAAATCTTCGGGAATTTACAACACGTCCCTCCTTCATTGCTCTATACGATGATGATATCTCCTTGGCCATTTTCTGCTTGGGGAATCGACATAATCAGGAAGATAACCCCAGCCGGAACAGGAGGTCACTGTTTCATCCTAGTGGCAATCGACTATTTCACCAAATGGGTAGAAGCGGCTTCCTACACTAGTATTACGGCTAAAAATGTGGCAAAGTTCATACAAAACAACATCATCTGTCGATACGGTTGCCCACATGAGATCATCAGTGATAATTGATCACATTTCCAAGCTGAGACTGAGCAATTGCTAGCCAAATACAAGATTAGGCATCACCACTCTTCGCCCTATAGGCCACAGACTAACGGCGCGGTAGAGGCAGCAAATAAGAACGTTGTCACAATTCTCAAGAAAATGATTGACAACTATCGAGATTGGCCGAGCAAGATACCCTTCGCTTTATGGGGATATCGTACATCTGTTAGGATGCCCACTAGGGCTACCCCTTTTTATTTGACTTACGGCATGGAAGCTGTACAACCAGTCGAGCTAGAGATACCATCCTTGCGTATTTTACTCGAAAGTCAAATCCCAGAAGCCGATTGGAAAAGGGGTAGATATGAAGAACTCATCCTCCTGGATGAACGTAAGCTACGCGCCTTGCATAATGTCCAAACATATCAAGCACGTATCAAACAAGCTTTCAACAAAAGGGTTAGGCCAAGAAACATCAAGGAAGGAGACTTAGTACTCAAATCGGTTAGAGCTCTTCTACCTGTTGACCCACGGGGAAAATTCAAACCTAATTGGGTCGGACCATTTTTAGTCAAGTCCATACTTCCAGGGGGTGCGGTTAGAATCACAGACCTAGACGGGAATGAGTTTTCCAACCCAACAAACCTCGACCAACTAAAACGGTACTATGCCTAGAATAGGAACAAAAACGTGCCTCGCGTAACCTCACGTGTCGCTCTTGTGGCACTAAATAAACGGCCCCTGGACAAGCTGAAATAAGCTAATGTCACTTCGCTCTTGCACTTTGGCAATTTTTGTCGTCCTCATATCATCAAATAAACTAAATTTGCACCTTCAGAGTAAGCAGAAGCTCATGCTTATTTTCTAAGTTCGCTACAAGCTCTTGCTTAGAACAATTATTCTTTTACATTTACTCGAACTACGCGCAAGGGTTTGATTTCATTTTTTTAAGTGAATACGTAGGCAATCCTTTACAGGATACAACCCATTATTTTTAAAATGTAAATAGAAGGACATTTGCATTGCATTTGGAATTCGACAAGAATAATAAATAGAAAATCACAACGGTTTCATAACCATTTAACCTTTTTTATTTCATTCATTTTCTAATAGTAATAGTACGCTACATAATAAAAATAGAATAGGCTAGGATTCTAAAAACCCCACCTTTTTATTATAATTATAATAATAATAATAAATAATATATAAAGACTCGGGCTATTCTTCCATCTTCCCTTTGCCCTTGTCATTCTTGTCATATTTCTTGTCACGACCTCGAGCCAGACGCTCTTGCGCCACTTCGGACCTAATCACCAAAGGTCTTTCTCGAGGCCTAGACTTCCCATTCTTGGCAATCACCATCTCTACGACAGGAGAAGTCTTCGGTTTCTTCGAAGGATGAACAACTCGAAACCCGGCTTCTTCCTCTCCCACAGTCAAATGCTTTTCTTTCTCTTTCTCCACCTTGCGCGCCTTGTAGTCAACGGGTTCGCGCTTCCTCAATCTCTCACGCTCTTCCGGAGTAGTAGCTTTCCTCCATCGCAGATAAGAATCTGACACCCATAAGGCATTAGCAGAAGAGTTCAAGAACCATACATTTCTTTGAGCCCATTTAATGGCCCACCCCCTTCGGCTCTCTGTAGTTAGCGCCACAGCAATCTGCGAGACAGTATCAAGCTTCGGGATTGTCTGTTTTAGTCCAACTTGTCTCATCAGCCTTTCCGGGAAAATGCACACCATAAATTCCAGGCCAGAAATGCGCACGGACCGAGTAGGATCTAAAGAAGACACTCCAGTGACTGATTTGAGATGCCACCACGGCACAATCCATCTAATCAACGGGCCATCGTCACTCTTCAGTTTGTTCTCCCAATAATTGCAGACTCGGGTGAAATCCACCATGTAAAGTCTGGTCCACATCGCAATTGAACGAGCATGATAGGAAGGAACATGAACTGGGAGCTCGATCAATCGGAGCCGTTTCATAAGCCAAACCTACCAAAAGCGGGTATTAGACATAAAAAAAAAAACGAAAAAAAGAAAAAAAAACGAAAAAAAAAAAACGATAAAGAAAGAAAGGAAAAGAAAAAGAAAGAACTGTTCTTTTACCTGCAGAATGACGGGACTTCCCAAATACGGTAGGTCACGATTGGCTCTCCTATTATCCAAAACCAACAGGATCTCTCCTAAACATAAACAAGCTGGGCTCCTGCGCAGCTCCATTTGCTCAACAAGGCCCAGAAGACGGGGATCACCTCTCAAGTCTTCATCAACATGCCCTTGGAAGACATACACATGTAACAAGCAAAACCCAAATGCCCTTCGCCTGGCAACATAAGAAACAGTGGGGTCAGCCCTGTTAATAAATCGGTCAATGAAGTCCAACATTCGTACTCCCTTCGAGGTCACTAGACGATCCACCTCGAGTCTAGTCAACCCAAGCAAGTCTCTAAATTTGCTCTTGTACCCTTGCGAAGTAGAAGGAATGGCAGGCAAGTGTTCAGGGTCCCACCCACCAATCGCAGCAATTTCTTCAGGAAATGGGCAAATATCGCCTCCAGGGAACGCAAAAACATGGTAATTCGGGTCCCAATAATCAAGACAAGCATCCAAGAAAGGTTTGACAACCTTGATAAGCTTCAAACTCAGCAGTGATCCAATATTATAGGCGCCCATATCATATTTCTCCAAGTTGGAAAATTCGTTGGTCCACTCTTTTACGCGAACCTCTAAAGTATTCATGATGAAGGATTATTTTGAGAGTTTTATGTAATAAGACGAAGAAGAGACGGAAGAATTGTGTGAATAAAGCTCCATCGACGTCTCTATTTATACTAATTTCTGTTTCCAAAAATCCGCTGTAACAGAACAACACGGGAACAGACATAAAGACCTGCGCCTCTTCAAAGGGACGCAGCTCATGATGCGCCTCTTCCTCAGCTTAACTTCTGTGATTTTCCGCGTTGGATCTTTCCTAATTCCATGACGAATAATTTCCTATTCCTACGGGTTATTATTTTGGTAAATACGTGGAGGTTACCATATTTCGGGTTTCCTAAACTTCCGCAGGCACGCATTTCGAGACGACATCGACATTCTCGTCATTTCACCACACTCGTACAAATTCATTTTAGGAAATAATTCTCATTTGGATACAATTCATTTGAAGAAATAATTCATTTCAAAATTTAAATTTATTTCATTTCTTTTTTTAATCATCTCATTTCTAACTTATAGATTTCTTTTTTTTTCTTTATTTAGGGGGTAACCCTCCCTACCGTCCGGTCATTTCCAGCAAAATTTTTGCATTCTTTTGAGTCATTCGTTTTGCGCTAATTCAGGCCATGTATATATACAAATGTATGTTTTGCATGATTTCTATGTAAATTTCGGCGGCATGACGGCGTAAACCGTCATCTACCAAACCTGTTCAAAGTTAACCTGCAGATATAAGCAGCACAGCCCAGCAACAAAGGCACTCAAGCCATCTTATATACAACCAAAAAAGGGGAAATGTACAACAAACTGGGGGCTCGAGCCCCAAACAAAGTCCAGAATGTTCAAAATGAAGGTCCAAAATGTACAACTGTGCAAAATACAGCCAACAAACAAACAAAAACTAAAACAAAACTACTGCGGGTCGCCCTCCAGCTCTGCAACCCTTGCCGCAAGAGCAGCAATCTCGGCGTCTCGAACCTCTAGCTCCCTCAACAAGCGAGCCGTCTCCTCCCGAGACTGGGTCAACTCTCGCTCCAGCTCGCGGGCCCCCTGTAAACAACAAAATTGGCTCATGTCAAGCAATTACAAGAAAAGTTGGAAATCAAAAGTCAAAAATGAAACAGGCACAAGGTTCATACCTGACGGCCTCGACCACCGACAAGTGCCTCGACGACAGTAGCTCGCAGCCGGTTGGCCACCCTCCATAACGCCACGAACCGAGACGGTGCAACCTACATTTTCAAAAAGAAGTCCTCAATAATTGAACAAACTCAATCAAATGTGTTCTTACACAAAAATCACACAAAATTAGAGGTTTACCCTCCGAATCAGATGCTGCCAGTCGTCCAGGCTAGCATCTGTCACAGCCACGTCAAAGTCGCGTAGCTCGGAGATCGTCGTCCTCCCGGTCGCGTCAGTGTACTCGAGGGTCTCGGGGTACTCTGGGGGCTCGATGCCCGCCGCCTCAACCTCCTGCAAAACCAAATGTTTCTCATTAATCGGTGATCTTTCATCGTAGTTTCAAAAAATCAAGTAAAGAGGAAGAGTAAAGATGCCCACCACTACCGGCCAGTACGCCAACCTCCCGTAGAGGAACGCCGAGTAGTCCTCGCCAGGAAGAAGGATGGCGTCACCACCAACGCCAGCCAAGTCAACCTCCCTCTTTTCCTCAGAAGGCTCCCTGAACATTGTCCTAGGAGGATCTACGGGAACCGTCAACACGTCCCGGCAGCACTGACGATCTAAGCGCTCGCCCAAGTACCACACAAGACCTATCGACGTCCTCAACAGCAGCCGGCTCGAGCTCCTAGGTCGAAGGACCTCAGCCACAAAAGGAGGCGCGTCAGCGTACTCCGCCTAAGGCCTGGGCACCCACTGGGACAAGATAAACAAAGGAATCATTCTTATGATCAATTTAAAGGCAATATAGAAGCAAATGAATATAAGTGAAATTCTTACGTTGTCTAGCTGAAGAGCGTTCACGTCCCGCCAGTAGACACCGTGAGAAGAACGCCTGCTCTTCGTCCTGCACATCACCCAATCCCTCACCACGGGATAGGCCTTCTCCAGCGGCTCCGTCCTCCTGGGCGTGAGGCCCGTAAAGTAGGAGTACACCCACGCCTGTAAAGCAAGATAGTCAATAACGATCTTTCGTGTTTGGATAAAGAACGGAATTGATTTTGGTCTGAATCAAGGTTCATACCTCCAGCAGTAGTCCAGGTCCGACAGCGCTAGGAGAACTCCCCTTCTCCATCAACTCCGGATGAACCATGGCCCTCATGAAGCGGATGAGGACCTCAAAACCAGCAGTGACCCAGTCCCAACGCCCTAGGGAGCTCAGGTCAGAAAGGAAGGGAAGAATCTTTGTCGACAGCCTCTCTCCCTTGTCTCTGAGGTAGATCGAAGACAGAAACCACCAGAGCCACAAACGAACCCTCTGCTCAGCTGTACAGGGAGGAGGAGTCGTCTCCCTCCCGTCAATCGTCACCAGCACCGGGATCTTTCCCGCAAAGTAGTCTCGAACGTAGGAGCTGGGCACCAAACCCGGCACTGTGACAGCCTTTGGCGACAAGTTCCAGCCGATCAACCTCCTAGCTTCGGCCGAGCCCACCCTCATGGCAGTCTTCGGCCACTCCACAGCCTCAGTCCCGCACGGCGGACCAGAAATCATGCCGTAGTCCTTCAGAGTGACTCCCACATCACCAAAAGGCATGTGAAACGTGGAAGTCGTATCCTAGAATCGGTCGAAGAAAGCACGGACCAGGCTAAGGTTAGCCCACAGCTTCCTCTTCGCGATATCCCTCCAGGCCTGCACCAAGGCACCGAACGCTCCACGCTCGATCATGGCGCGCTCCTCCGCCGACAGCCGCTCGTAACACTCCATCGCTGTCGTGTAACCCGAGAACGACCTGATGTTCCTGGCCTCATATTATGATTTGAAACAGAAGCTATCTTTAGTTTTTGAAAAAAAATTGGAAGAGATATGAACAAATGAATGAAAGAAGATGGGTGATGAGTAGTGAATTCCTATTTACCAAGCTCTTCACCGTCTTGTAGGACAGGTGACCCTCTGCGGCCCACAGCAACTGCCTACTCTCCAAGGTCTCAGTCCACGCGGGTGCTCCCCTCAGCTGACGACCTCCTCGTCCAACGTTGGCCCGTCTCGGGGCCTCCTCCTCCTCAATAGCCTCCTCCTCATGGACCTCGTCCCCAGCAGCCATCACCGCGGCGGTGAAGGCCTGCTCTAAAGCCTCCTCGATCACAGCAGTTTCTATCTCCATGAGAGTCCTCCCAGAAGTAGAAGCCTCATCACCTGCAACATTAAAGCAAATTTAGGCCGCGTCACGTGACGACGAGCCTTGGTTAAGGGGTTTTCGAGCCTTTGGAAGCCCTGAAACCGCTCTTTTCTCGTCATCTTTGGCTATATTATCACAAACCCGATCACTCATGTGGTAATTAGGGTCAAGTCAAGCCTAACTTGAAGCCTACTTCTATGTTCAAGTCGAAATTTCGGCAGCATTTCGTTATAACGGCGATTATGCCCTGGAAAAGTGTCCTGAAAAGCCGTCACAAACCAAAATTCTGAGATGGTAGGAAGTTTACCCATCATCCAAGGATCCCAAATATCGAGTTTCATCGCAAATGGACAATCCTAAGGCTATTTTCGAAACAATTTACGGTTTAGCTGTGAAACCGTCTCAAATTCACTCAAATGCTCAAAACTCAACGAAAATTCGAAACAAATACATGGTTATGTTCCTTATACTACCAATTATCCGTTTCTAATGTCAAATTGACAAAGCAAATGCATTTGGGGGAAAAGCCCCAAATTTTTGATTAATTGGGTCATAAACCCTAATTTTTTCGATCCAAAATTGGGACAAATAAAGAAGATTAATGCAAGAATGAGACACATACCTCGATTAGTCATGATTAATGCTAGCTTTTGGATCAAACCTTGGCGGAAATGGTTAGGATTTGAGAGAGAAAGAGAGGATTTATGTTTCGAACAAATGAACACAACCCCTTCTGATTATCGCGTTTTTACGCAGAAAATACACTTTGGGGAATAGACGCAGCAGGCGCTACGCCTCTTCCAAGAGACGCAGCTCTTGCTGCGCCTCTTCCAAATGTTCCCTCCATACGAGTTTTCAAAAATTCGTTATGAGTTCGTTATTTGTGGGCCCATCTTTGGTGCGCCTCTTCCCCGATGTTGTTTTATCCTTTTGGTCGTTTGACGATTCTCTTTCGTTCCGGCCCGCATTTTCCAAGCCAGCAGCAGACTATTGCATATTATTTATTGCTTCCAATACCCTTGCTTGTCGCAACGAGCATTTATTCCTTCACAGGTGTTTCGACACGACTTCATTATATTTCCCCAACGAGAGTAAGCGGATATACTTTCCCTCTCGAGACATGGAGATTAATTCCCGATTATGTTCCCCAACGAGAGTAAGCGGATATACTTTCCCTCTGGAGACATGGAGGTCAACATCAACCCCTGTTCCTTTCCGAAGTTTGTTCGAAGCTGAACGCGAACGGATTACTCCCAGTAGTTCCCGCCTGTGTCCTGCTACTCACAACATTTCTTACTTCCCCTCAGAGTGCGACGAAGGTGTCGTTCTCCATAAGTTCCCAAACCAATAAAGTTCCTACACTCAAACCTGGATTACCCCTTAAGTTGAACTTATATTTGACCTCCTTCCCACCGATGCTTTCCTTTAGGGTCCCACACCCTAGCACAACCCTCATATATCTTTTAGGTCTTAACCTTAGCTCCCATGCACCTCCGGAAGCATCTCGAGAAAGAAGTCTCAGGTATGGTCTCTTCTTATGGCTGGCGAGCCTCCTTACGTAGTCTAATGGACTTTAAACGACCCTCCCCGATAGTCAACAGACTCTAAAATGTTCCCGACGACAGGTCCTTGGCTCAGACCCCTTGAGCCGCCTCGCATCGCCATAGTCGTCAGGTTGTAATCTTCGATTGACCTGATGGCTATACTTTGACTTTCGCCTTGTCCAAGGGTCAGTCAAAGTGGGGGCTCTGTAGATACCTCATTTCTGCACCTCCCGCCAAACCACCCGGTGATGATTAGGCCGTATGTTTGCTACGCGGAATAATTTGTGACAGTTTGTAAGTTTATCGTCAAGTGATTGCTCAAAACCGTCTTCATTTTCTGATAACCGTTAAATCTCGAGTCAGAATGTTCTGGAATGTTCCGGATATTTCTATTCCATATTTTATAAATATTTCATAATCTTTATCCTTTGGTAAACAATTTCCTGTAATATTCACATAAAATATTAAGGAAAACCAAATTATTCCGTCCTTCCATAACTTAAACACGGAAATATTTCTTCCGCATGAGGAAACCACTTGGGAACAGATGCAACAGGTGTTGCGCCTCTTCCAAGAGACGCAGTGGCTGCTGCGCCTCTTCCCAGGTCCTTTTCTGCGTAATTTTCGTATCTTTTTCATATCTTTCCGAGATTCACTTCCAAAGACTCTCCGAAACCCTAATTTCTTCACGTGATTAGTATAAATAGGAGCCTTCACTCCTCATATTTCTCACGCGAGTGTCCGCCCTTCTCTTCTCCCTTTGCATTATAGACCTTTGTTCTTACTTTTTGGCGTCTACGTGCTTGAACTTTCGACCACGTAAGCTCGGATCCTTCTGATTACCAGCCTCGTTTGCATGACCGACCAATTTGACCAACTCCACATCAATCAACTTAATTAATATAATCGTTTTCCTCTTACGAGGGCACTTTCTTTACATTCGCGTCGAGCATCACTAATCTATATCTTAGTCCTTCTCGTTTCGTCAAACATGTAAGTCCGAGGGTGTAAATCTCTCTTTTACTTATTGTTATTTACTTTTTGTATCATTAATGTAAGGTTTACGTCGAAAATACCTCTTAAAACCGATTTCCAAAACCGTGCTTTAAAACCTCTTTTTACGGATTTCCAGAAGACAAACCGTCGAGAAAGGACGCAGCAACTGCTGCGCCTCTTCGAAGGAGCGCAGTTCCTGCTGCGCCTCTTTGTGAGGCTGCCGCAGTTCCTGCTCCCTTTCTTCTTCCTTCGTCCTCTGTAATTCGTTCTTTTCTTATTTGTTTTCGTTTGTTTCTTTAATTCTTTGACATAATAACTTGATAATCACTTTCATCCATGTAAATAAATTCGTCTTAATTCCGTCTCATCCATGTTTTATTGCTTTCATGACCATTGATCACATGTAATTAACCTGATAATCACTTTCATCCGAGTATATATTACTAATCAATCATTAAATTAACCCACGAACATTAACGATTTGCAGTTCCGGCTTCACAACAAGAACTCACTCTTGAATGCACGCAAAGATTCTGCCGCGCCTCTTCCGCAGGGCAGATCGATGCGCCTGTTCCAGGTTGAGTTCTGTCTCTGAACTCCGTTGTTGCTTGACCTAGTTTAATTAGCTTACGTATAATTGACTATTATCGGTATTATCATCTTCTGATCTGTTCGTTCATTCTTTTATTTCTTTTTCTCAAACTATCCGTTTTAAAAGGTATTTTCGACATAAATCGCCTAATCCATTGTAATTATTGTAATTTTCATTATCGTACTTTTCCTATTGTATTTATCATTGTATTTTGTATCATTTGTATGTTTTCACATGTAATTGAGCATTAAATTCCTACTTCGACATAAATTGTATGCTAAATTACGTGTCTCACCAACTTAGTTAAATTCTCACATGCTAGGATTAAAACTTGGATGTTGCATTGCATGCATATAATCGACGATATATCAAGTATAGATAACTTCCCTAATCATTAGTAGAGGCCGTTATCGAGGCGGGCGGGATTAAGTGTTCGATCAAAAGAGCTTCCTAATACGTACCCTCACCCCTTACTCCAGATCTCTGTGAACATCCGTGTTCATTGGCATCCACAAGAGTCATTCTAGACATAGAATGCTAAGGGTAACGATTGCTTAGTGTTCATGTCACTACTTTGTGTCATGACATGACACGAGGTATTTGAACGGTTCCAATTTCCCATAAAAATTGGTGGCGACTCCAACAAAAATGCAAACGCTTGTTCTCTTCCTCCCAAGCGCCCCTGTGGGGCCCCCGCTGTCCACAAAGTTCTAACTCCTAGATGCTTGCTTAAGCCCAAGATGGGCTTATTAAGCTTGCATACTTTCCCAACCTACTTGGGATCCTCAAAACCTTCCGGTTATTTCATATACACATTCTCCTCCAAAATCCCATTTTGACGTCCATCTGCCACAATTCATAATCATAAAATGCAGCAATGACTAGGATAATCCTTGTGGATTTAAGCATTGCCAGTGGTAAAAAAAAGTCTCCACATAGTCAACACCTTATACTTGAGTAAACCCTTTAGCAGCCAGTCTTGCTTTGAAAACACTAGGTTTTCCATCTATGTTATTTTTTATTTTCAAAACCCATTTTTTGTCATAGCTCTTGCGCCATTAGGCAAATCAACCAAATTCCAAACTTGATTTTCATAATGGAGTCCATTTTAGATTTCATGGCTTCAAGCCACTTTCCGGAATCTAGACTTGTCAAAGCTTGTTTGTAGGTGTTGAGTTCATCACTTTCCAAAAGGAGAATTTCAATTCCATCGGTCACGAGTAAATTTAATCTATCTGGATGACGGATTTACCTACTTGACCTACGTAGATATGGAACCACATCTTCAATCTCTTCAACATTTTGAAAAACATCAGATGTTACAGATAATTCTTGTTCTTCCTGACTTTCAGTGGACATGGGAACATCTAGCTTGTGGCTCCTGAACTTCATTAAGTTCAATTTTACTCCCACTCTTTCTTTTAAAAAGGAAATCCCTTTCTAGGAAGAAAGTAGTCCGAGGCAAAAACACTTTGTTCTCATTTTTATTATAGAAATATTAGCCCTTTGTTTCTTAGAATAACCTACAAAGAAACATTTGTCAGACATGGGTGCAAGCTTATCTGAAATAAGATGTTTCATATAAGCTTCACAACCCTAAATCTTTAGAAAAGATAACTTTGGAACTCTTCCTGTCCATATCTCATTTGGTGTCTTTTCCACAGCTTTAGAAGGTGTACGTTTAAGTGTGAGAGCTGCAGCTTGAAGTAAAAAACCCCAAAAGCTAATAGCAAGATTAGCCTCACTTATCATCTATCGAACCATATCCAATGACGTTCGATTCTTCCTTGCAGATACTCTAGTCCATTGGGGTGTGTCAGGTGGAGTCATTTGTGAAAGAATTCCACAACCCTTGAGATGATCATCACACTCTAGGCTCAAGTATTTGCCATTTCGATCAGATTAAAGTGCTTTTGTTATCTTGCCAAGTTGGTTTTGAACTTCATTCTAATATTCTTTGAACTTTTTAAAAAATTTAGACTTATAGCACATCAAATAGACATAACCATATCTACTTAGATCATCAGTAAATGTTATAAAGTAGCCGTATGCACCCCTAGCACTAGTGCTCATAGATCTACACACACCTGTATGTATGAGACCTAAAATATAACTAGCTCTTTCACTGTTTCCAGTAAAGGGTCATTTTGTCATCTTTCCCATCAAACAAGCTATATAGACATCATTTGACTCAAAGCTAAACTGATCCAAAAGTCCGTCTTTATTGATTTTTTGAATTCGTTTTTCATTGATGGTGGCCTAAACGTCAATGCCAAAGGTATGTTTGATTTGAGTCTTTAGACTTGATTTAATTATTGTCTATGTGATAGGTGTGTTTGTCTAAGTCATGCATGTAGAGCCCATTAATAGTATGAACACTAGCGTAAAACATTTTATCTTTGTATATGGAACAACAATTTTTCTTTATTACAAACGAAAATACTTCTAAATCCAAAACTGAAATAGAAATAATGTTCTTACTAATTACAGGAACGAAATAAAAATTATTAAGTTCTAACAAAAGCCATGAGGGCAAAGACAAAACATAAGTGCCTACAACAAACGCAGTAACTCTTGCCTTGTTCCCCACTCGCAGGTACATTTCTCATTTCTCGAGTTTCCTACTCTTCTTTAGGCCTTATGTAATACTACGGTTTTCTATGTCTATGGGTACTCTATCGAGTGGGGTTTACTCTGTCGAGTAAGTATGTTTTTATACGGAACATTAGGCTACCTGATGGGTACTCGATCGAGTATGTTAGGCACTCGATCGAGTAAGGGTCACTTGATCGAGTAAGTGAGTCTTACGGGTTATTTTAGCCGGGTTTTGTTAATAACATGTGATTAGTATAAAAGGGTTTTGTCATCTTCCTTAATCACTTTTTCACCTTTCTAAAACCTTTCAAAAGAAAAAGAATTTACGTAGTTCTCTCTCATCGCATTATTAGCAAATCCCAAGGGCTTGGATCGTCGGATTATCTAGTTCTTTATGCCGTTCAGATCGTCGTGTCAAGGGTAAGCTTCTTGTATAATTTTTATAATGTTTCACTGAGTTTGTTTAAAACCCTAATTGGGTAGATTTGGGGGTTTTCAGTGTATTGTGTTGATTAGGTGATAATTATTTGAATATGTGTTATAGGAGGAGGTAACGTAGAGGAACATTTCCGATTAGCTACTGTGACGGTCTTGTGGTTGCTATTCCAGGTAGGGTTTCCCTACTCGGTTATTGTTTACATTGTATTGTTGGTGGTTGATCATTATTGTTGATTTATATCATATTGGATTTGGTAATTGGTAATTTTTGTGGTATAATGTGGTTGGTCGTATAATTCTCTCTGGTTTGCAAGGTGCATCCTCGGCTGAGTGGAGTCACTTGAGGGAGTGGCTTCACGCCCTTGATTTGCCCTCTGTGGAACCCGCCACAGAGGGAATGTGTACATTTAGGAACTTAGGCTATCGCTCGGATGAGATGAGCGGGGCTTAGGTGGGAACGACTGTGGTCCCCCACTGGCGGTGTGGAATACTTGTTGCGATGAGTATTCTGGCAAGACTACACACGTTAGTGTGTAGTCAGGTGTGTAGAGTTATGATGGAGATTGGTTGATTGGATTGGATTGTTGTATTGTTTTGTTTTATTGTTTTATGCAAACAGTAACTAACCCCGGTTTAAATGTTTGGAAAACTGTTTAAAGTATGTTTCTTTATTGTCTATTTGATATACATTACCTCGGGTAACCGAGATGGTAGAATTCACATGCCTTAAGTGGTCCTGGTCAGGCACTTGGAGTATGGGGGTGTTACAAAGTTGTATCAGAGCGGCGGTTTTAGAACCTGTAACTAATGAACCCAATAAACTTAGGGAGTCAAAATAAAATGAACCCGGGTAGGAGTTGTTAGGAGCTAATGCAAAGACTTGGGAGACGTCCTAAAGTCATAATCTCGCCCTACAACTTTGAACCGGTCACTATAGGGTGTGTCTTGGGTTTGTTATGTGTTTATATATGTAAGTTGCATGTCTATAAAGAAATGTGTTGTATGAATGGGTGGATGAATGCATGTGGAGGATGGAGAATGTTGTGGTGGAAGGTGATATGTAGTATGAGCATATGTGTTAGTATGGATGATGGAATTGCATGATAACTTATTTCTAATATGGCTTATTAGAAATATGTTCAATAGGGTGTTGTTTGTTGTGTATACACGTATGTTTATCGATTTTTATATACATAGTTGGTTGGAAAGTGTTGAGTTAAGCATGCGGGTAGTATACGAGTCAGCATGACTCGATCGAGTGCGGGGCACTCGATCGATTAGGTGAGTGACTCGATCGAGTGGGGTGTATATCGTTTCTGGACAGTGTGCTGTTTTTGGGCACTCGGTCGAGTAAGTAAGGGGACTCGATCAAGCGAGGTCAACTCGATCGAGTAGGTAGTGGGCTCGATCGAGTGAGGTTTTTGATGCTTTCTGTTCATGTTCTAGAGTCAAGGCACTCGATCGAGTAAGTGGGCAACTCGATCGAGTGGCCTCAACTCGATCGAGTAGGTTGTGTTACTCGATCGAGTAGGTTCCGCACAGGTCATATACGTGTTTGAGTTGCGGGATGTGTGTTTATGTTTACCTTTTCTCTTATATAGTTCCAAAATGCCTCGAAAGAGAAATGCGTCGTATGCTAGGGCTGAGAATATGAGTATTCATGAGATAGTTAAGATGCTAGAGCATCAAGACGCGCTTACAGATGCTTTAAAGAAGTTTGGGAAGGATAAAGAGGTTGGGGTGGATTTTACGAAGATGAGTATCAACATCGCTCATTTCAACCCAAAAAAGTATATGGGTACAGGTGCGCCAATCTTGCTTGATAATTGGCGCAGGGAGATGGAGAATATTCTGAATGTGGTTCATTGTCCTGAGGACCTTAGAGTGGAACACGCTGCATTCTACTTGAGAGATGCGGCCAGAGACTGGTGGGATAAGGTTAGGGAGAGTGCCTTAGACCTATATTTGAAACATGGGTTGTTAGCTATACCTTGAAGTGAGTTCAAGAGAGCTATGTGCCAAGATTTCGTACCTGAGCATGTCCGTCGTAAGTTGAGGGAGGAGTTTGATGATTTTAAGATAGCTCCATATATGACAGTGGCTGAGTACTATCACAAGTTCAATGTGAAGTCTAGGTACGCAGAGGATATGGGGCTGAGTAAGGAGAACTTAGCATTGAGGTTTAAGAAGTGTTTGACACCTAAGATCATGGAGAAGCTTCCTATAGGAGTCCTTACTGATGTTAAGGAAGTGTATGAGCGGGCCGAGAGAGCTCAGAGGTTGGTAGAGATGGCTATGGAGAATCGGGAGATTGGTTTTGAGAAGAAGAAGGCTGAGAGCGAGGGTGGTGGTCAGTCTAGTTATAAGAGGGTCAACCATAACCAGGCGAGGGCTTACTCTTCGAGATCGGGGTTTAGTGGTGGAGCTTATTTTGGGCGTGGCCGAGGTGGTGGTAGTAGCAGCTGAGGGATATCTTGCTTTAACTGTGGCGGTATGGGTCACAAGAGACATGAGTGCACCAGTGCTGTGGGCAGAGGTTTTCAGAGACCATCATAGGGGAGTTTTTCTCAGGGTCCATCTCAGAGTTATGCTAGTAACAGGCCGGCTAGGTCATGGAACAACCAGGGTGGTCAGAACCACAACAACAATGGGGCTAACCGTAATGGCGGTAATTCATATCAGAGACCAGCGATGAACAGCAACCAGGGGTCTGCTGTTAAGCCGTCTATTTTTGCTAGTATTGTCTAGGGAGGTGGACAGAAGACCAGTGGCGTGCTTTTCCTGATAAAGAAGAAAGCTGCTGAGGATGATACTCACGTTATCACGGGTACTTTTCTTGTTAATCGTGTCTTTACCTTTGTTTTGTTTGATTCGGGGGTGTCACAATCTTTTGTATCGTCGAGTCATGCTAAGCTTTTGGATTTGAGAGAGTTTGAGTCTGTAAAAGTGGAAGTTTTCATACCGTCGGTGAGTCTGTATCTTGTGGGAGGTTGTATAAGGGTGTGTCTATGATAGTTGGGCAGGTTGACCTACCAGTGGACTTGTTAGAGTTTCCTATGGATGGTTTTGAGATGATAGTTGGCATGGATTGGTTAGGTAAGTATAAAGCTAGAATAGACTTTCACCAAAACAGAGTCTCTTTGAGAGGTCCTAAGGGAGTTAGTGTGTCTTATCGTGGGTTTGTTGTCAAACCCAAAGTCAAAGTAATTGCAGCGGTGACATTGAAGTCCTATCTGAGGAAGGGGTGTCCGTTGATCCTATGCCATGTGAAAGACCATAGTATGATGAGTTCGACAGTTGATCAGATACCAGTGGTGGGTGAGTTTCCAGATGTTTTTCCAGAAGAGATACCAGGTTTACCACCAAAGAGGGAGATAGATTTCAGTCTGGATTTGAAACCAAGGACAAGACCAATCTCTAAGGCCCCGTACCGCATGGGTCCTAAGGAGTTGGAGGAGCTGAAGAAACAGCTGGATGATTTGATTGATAAGGGATACGTTAGACCTAGTGTATCACCGTGGGGAGCACCAGTTCTGTTTGTGAAAAAGAAAGATTGGAGTTTGAGGTTATGCATCGACTACAAAGAGTTGAATAGGGTTATAGTGAAGAACAAGTACCCTTTGCCAAGGATATATCATTTGTTTGATCAGTTGAACGGGGTAGCAGTCTTTTCTAAGATTGATTTAAGGTCGGGTTACCATCAGGTGAAGATTCGGGATGAGGACATACCGAAGACAACTTTTACATCGCGGTATGGTCACTATGAGTATGTTGTGATGCCGTTTGGGTTATCTAATGCACCTGCAGTGATTCTGGATTTGATGAACCGGGTTTTCAGTCAGTTTTTGGATCGGTTTGTTGTGGTCTTCATCGATGATATCTTAGTCTATTCTAAGACTAAGGAGGAGCATGAGGAGCACTTGAGGTTGGTGTTGCAGACTTTGCGTGACAATCCGCTATATGCAAAGTTGTCAAAGTGTGAGGTCTAGCTCGAGGAGGTTGCCTTTCTGGGGCATGTGATTTCAAAGAAGAGTGTAGATGTGGATCCGGCAAAGATAGAGGCAGTCACTCGGTAGGAAGCACTGAAGAATGTGGCAGAGATCAGGAGTTTCTTGGGTTTGGCAGGGTACTACCGTCGGTTTGTGAAAGACTTTTCCAAAATCTCCAGACCTATGACAACGTTGATGAGGAAAGAGAACAGGTTTTGTTGGGATGAAAGTTGTGAGACGGTGTTCCAAACATTAAAGGAGCGTTTGACCACAGCTCCAGTCTTAGGATTGCCTGAAGGGTGAGAACTTTGAGGTATATACAGATGCTTTAAAGAATGGCTTGGGATGTGTGTTGATGCAGAATGGGAAAGTAATTGCCTATGATTCTAGGCAATTGAAGCCTTATGAGGAGAACTATCCGACACATGATCTGGAGTTGGGTGCAGTTGTGTTTGCTCTCAAGATTTGGAGGCACTATCTTTATGGGGCGACCTTTAAGGTGTTTTCAGGTCAGAAGAGTCTCAAGTACATCTTCACTCAAAAGGAGCTGAACATGAGACAGAGGAGGTGGATGAAGCTGATAGGGGATTATGACATGGCTATTATATACCATGAAGAGAAGGCAAACGTGCTTGCTAATGTGCTGAGTACGAAGAGTGTGCATTCTTTATGTACAAATAGGTCTTTGATGAGGTTCAGAGATGAGGTGGGGAAGATGGGGACACATATGATACAGAAAGGAGATGCTAGAGGGGACTAGACTGTTGAGCCAGATCTTTATGAGGATATTCGCAGGAAACAGGCTTGGGATCCTAAGATTGAGGAGTGGAGAGTTGGAGTAGAGAAAGGGAGAGTGCCTCGATTCGCTATTCATACAGATGGCAGTGTGAGATTTGATGGTAGGTGGTGTGTTCCTAATGATGAGGAGTTGAAAAAGGTGATCATGACAGAGGCTCATTGTAGTCCGGTTAAAACTCGTTGTCAAAAGCTACCAAAAAAAACAATATTTATAACTTCACAAACTACTATTAGTGAAGAGACAAGTAAAGGTCGGATCCCAAGGGACGGGTATTGATGTAGGATTTTCAATTGCAAGTAGCTATGTCTAAGGGTGTCACAATTTGGGTTGAGATAGGAGATAAACTAAACTAATCAACAAGATGAATAAAAACAAAGGAAAGCAATCAAGGAGATGTAGACAATTGATTAAAGGCACTAGGGTGTCATGGGTTCACAGGGGATTCATGGGAGTTGATCATACAAACATGTTTTCAATTATATAGCAAGGACTTACTGTTGTTATGGGATCGAGTTAGTGTATATCTTACAATCCCTAAGAAGGTTTGGGTCCCGGAGCCGAATCGATTAGATTGCACAACACCTACAAGTCGACTTAATCCTTCCTATCCAACTATATGCATGGTCTAATGAGGCTCGAGTTGTTGTAATCTTACAAGCCTCATTGAAGAGATAGGGGATGTATAAAAAAATGCAAGGATTCATAGGCTCGCAATTCAGCAAACATAACATGTGCATAAGTGGAAATCACAAGCAAGCAATTTAATTATGAAAACATATTATATTAAGCATAATTCAGTCCCCATGTTTGTTTTCCCTAATTCCCCATTAACCCTAGCTAAGAAAACTAATCACTCATGATCAAATTTAGCTTGCTAATAAGGTTGTCAATCATACTAACAAAGCAAAACATGACGAATAAATGAAAGTGATTTAACAATAATTAAACAAGGGTAAAGAGGAATTATATACCTATGAAGATGATTCCAAATAATAAAGAAAAGAATAATATAAGTACTTGGTGATTGATGGAAGGTTGTCAATCCTCCAAATAAACCCAAATAATCTTCTAATTACCCAAAATAAAGGAAGAACAATAGAGAAATTAAGAAAAGATTAAGATGTGATTAATATTGAGAAATTGTATCACAACAAAATTAAGATGATTAATAATTGATTAAGAGAGCATAAGAATTGATTAAGGGATGATAAGAATTGATTAAGGGATGGTAAGAATTGATTAAGGGATGGTAATAATCTAGGTAGTACAAAGGGGTATTTATACTAAAAGATTAGGTACAAGGATTTGAGTTACTAAGGGCTTAAATGACTATTAAGACCCTAAGAAAAGTTGAGGAAATGCTACTCCCGAGGGAAATGAGCGGATCCTCCTTGCTAGTCCTGCCTCGGTCCGCTCGTCCCGTGGTATGGCACTGGCTGTTCTGCCTTGTGATCCGCTCGGATCCTGGGGAAAACGCTCGGGTTATAGCACTGCAAGCCGCTCGTCCCGGGAACAAGACGCTCGGACCCTGGTGTTCTGGGACGCTCGGATCGTGCATGATCCGCTCGGTTTCTTGGGTAGAGAGCTTCTCTTCTTTTGCTCCTCAACAATCCGCAAGGATCGTGTTGGGGATGCAAGCATCCTTTCATCATTGCCCATTTCACTTTGTTATCTACTTAGGCCTCTAGTGTTGGTCTTCTCTTTGATGCTTGGTCATTAGATACCATCCATTTAGCTCCATTTCACTACGTAAATGCAAGGTTAGCAATCCTTTCCTACCAAGGAGACCAAACCTCAAAGAATATGCAAAATGGGAAACTAAAGATGGTAAATGACCCAATTATGTGCTATAAAGCATGGGAACGAGGTTAATTCGGGGACTAAATATGCTCAAATATGAGTCGCATCAAACATCCCTAACCGAACCGTTACTCGTCCCGAGTAAAGAGGTGACTAAAACTAGGACCTTTATTTAAACTAACCTACTAATATAGCCGATAAGAGACAACTAGCGGGTCTCACTCTGCCCCTTCAACACACAACAAGACAACCATGAGGTAGGATGCCTTCTTGCAAGGCAAGGTGGGGCTTGCCAGAATGGCGATACATCCAAGCATTAGGAACACAAAAGTAAGTAATGGATGCATCTACAAAAAATGAATAGCCACTTTCCTCATCTAAGTGGCGGAAATTATCTAAAAGGGAAGCAATCTAAGTGTACACATTCCATTATAGATACGGTTTCTTCAAACTACTAAGCCTAGAACGATACCAATAAATAAGCTCCAAAGTTGTGTCAAGCTAGGGTACCTTTGTCCTCAATCGTTAAATGCTTTTGTCAAGAGTAGTCTCCCTATGGTGTTAGAAACACTGAAGGATCACGTAATTCCCCTTCTTCCCTAGACAAGAAGAAGGGTCGTCCCCTCTCTACCATGCACAAAAGTGGATTCAATGGATAAAGGGATCAATGTGTTTTGAGTTTCATATGGGAGTTTGCTTTTGAAGTTGTTATTTCCCCCAATTTCTTATGGCATTTGACATTTTTTAGAATAATTTTTTTTTGTCATTTCTTTGATGTTTGGCATTTTTTATACTTGCCAATTTTGAACTTTTTGCATTTTCGAACATTTTCAAAGTCACCCTAATTAGTAATGAGGGTGCTTATATTTGAAGCATGGAGTTCTTATTTTTGTACTCCTCTTTTCTTTGATACATTTTGCAAACTTCTTGACTTTCATTTCAATGTTTGAACTCAAATTGATACTTTTTGTGCCCATTCCCTTTTGTTGACAAAATGTGGAAGATGGTTGCATGGTTTCAACGGTCACTTTGAAATAAACAGTAGCCAAAGAGTTATCACACAACAAGGTACTCATGACTAGGCCTTAATCTGTAGGTCAAAGGATACTAGCATGACACATCCTAGGGTGTTTTAGAAGCATTCTAGTGAGCAAAGTAGAGGCGACAAGAGTGCTTTCAGAAAATGATGCATGTGGGCTGAGCCATTCCCAGCCCAATTCGGCTGGTGGAGAAGAGATTTAGCTCGCCTTCTTTCTTGCTTGTCAATGTTTGATAGCAGCATCAAAACGAAAGTCTGAATTTTCTACGGAAGCCGGCTCGAAATAGGAGAAATCCGGAATTGTTATCCATGATTTTTCCAATAAACGCTTAATGAAAAGACCCCTATGGAGTGGAATTTCCTTGACTCGATTAAGGATTTGAACCTTAATGTTAAGCACTTTTTTAATATAACGAGGAATCTCTCTCGATCTTAACCTTAAAAATGAACCGACGTGTCCCCTTTTCCTTGTGAACTGACTTAGATTAGCTGTTGGGTGAACCGATGAGGAAGAATCTGAGGAACCAGTGGCCAGTATCCTAACTCTAACTGTGACCAATCCTTAATTTAGGCTTGGAAACAGAGACCAAAGTCTCCCGCAATATTAGTTATTGGTGGGGATTCGGTTCGTTTGCTGGGATTTGGGCTCCTCCTGCCAGAAAGGTGTGGAACGAGTGAAAGCCCACAAAAAAGGGGGCCAACCCAATCAGAAGAGATTTCATGTTCGCGAGAAGCATGGGAAAGTCTTAGCTTTGTCTCGTATCGCGTCTTTGTTTTGAAAAATTAAATTTTTTAAGAAAACCGACCTTTTTCGGGGTAAAGGCCATAATTGCCATCATCAGCCGCACCCACATATGCTACTGAAATGCGCCCTGTCTTGCTTTCTCGAGCATTGATGATTGGTGTAGGTAGGCAGGCGTCTGTATATATAGTTCAAGGAAAGTAATTGCCTTGTTTGTTTGCTTCCGAAGTTGCTGTCCTGGTCTTAAGAAGAAAAACTATCTACAAGGGCCTTATATAAACTTGTCAAGCTTCCCAAATAGATGTTTTCACAAAATTTTCCTAAAATGCAACTACATGCCATGATGCAACTATCATTTATACAACCTAATGTATATGCTTCTACCAACTATTATGCCATATAAGCTAAATGCAACTCCTCAGATCACATTGGTGTATACCGCATCAATCAAAATAAAGCCACATAGTCATTAACATAGAGAGGAAAAAGGAGATTGGAAAGATCATATCATGCGGTCTTCATATTTCTCATGCCTTGGATGTGGCGTAGTCGATCAATGTGATAGAAGGATAAACAAATAAACAAACAAACAAACAAGTATATACAAAATATACAATTCTACACTATTAAGGAATGAACATGTTTTTGGTTTTTTCAATTTTTCAAATTTTTATGGTTTCTGTTTTTGTAAAATAAAGGAATGTGTTTTTGTTTTTTTTTTTTAAAAATTCAATTTTCATAATTTTTGATTTAAAAGTCAAGTTAGAATTTCCCATCCCCACACAGGTATGGGCATTGTCCTCAATCGCCAATACGATAGGAAATTATGCAAGCTAAATGAGAATGCATGATTTCTACACTAATATGCAAACTCCATGACATATACACAAGTGATGAATTCTAAGCTACACTATATGATGCATGAATTTATTGGTTGGAGAGCTAATTTAGATTAACTCTCAATGCTTGTGTTTTAACTTCCCCAAACCAAGTAAGACACCATTTCTAGTGTAAAAATGGGGGAGTTCATGCATAAGTATGCAATGCATGAAACTAATTGTCATTTTGGATTTTCAAAAGTGGGAACAATAAATTTATCATCACCTAGATGTTGCTAAGGTGGAATAATAGTCCTTAACTTTTACAAGGACAACCCTAGAAATTGAAACAATCAATTGTAAAACAAGTTAGCAAAGCATGAAATTTTTGACAAGAAAAATGAGGGGGAAAGAAAAGCTTCACCTTGGCCATGGTGAGTAGCGCATGCCCACTCCACCTAGCTCATGAAAATCTACATTAGTTACCATCATCCCCTCCAATATCACTATCCCCTTGTGCTCTCGAATCGTCACTCTCATAAAAATCCATGAACTAGTCCCCCTCGCTATTGACCTCCACCGTGTCATCGCCACTTGACCTTTCTCCTTCCCCTTCTTCATGTCCATGTGTTCCACCGTTGGCATGCTCCGAGTTTGGAAAAAGGATGTCCATTTGAGCCCAAGAGGAAGAATTCCCTCTTCACTAATATGCCCTTGTTGGGCCAATCGGTGAAATTACGGATAAAGAGCATAGTAATTGTCCACCCTTGCTTCAAATTGCTTTTGGTGCATGTCTTTGATAAGACCCGTGACAAAGTCATCTCTAAGAAGGATGAAGGGAGTTGGGTGATTATAAGGTTGATATGGAAATGATTAAGGCGGGATAACAACTTTCTCTTTTTCATTTGTTTAAGGTTCATGTTGTTGAGGTTGGGTAAGAGGTGGGGTTTGATTTGCTTGGTTGGAACGAGTTGGGATGAGGTAGGATGGTACTTGTGAGAGGAGACCCCTTCGAGGTGATCTCCTTGTTAAACCTTCCATTCGAAGAAAAATGGGGGTGCTCCACTTAATCTTTCGCTCAAAGCCTTCAAGGGCTATCCAATGGTGTTGTCGGATAATTAACATTTCATCAATCTTGGTGTTGGCCGGAAGAGGTATATAAGCGTTGTTTTTGTTGAAATTGGGGTTGAAGAATTTTTGCAAGCCTTGTTATAAATCCCCCATTGACAATGTGGATCATACCATCATCATCTCCATTCCAGAACTTTGCCCATCTTTCAAGAAGTACTAAGGGGGAGTTGAAGTGATAACCGCTCCTCCCTTGTATCTTTAGGTAGGACACCATAAAAACTAGATCGAGTTCATTCACCACCACGGGATCACGGCGGGCTAAGAGAGTGCTTGGGATAAACCGGTAAGAAAGCCGAATAATGGGGTTTTGAATTTGAGAGGCCGAGCATTCCTTAATGAAAGAGAAGTCGCGACCCATCATGGCTCGCCATAGAGGTGTTATGCTATAATTCCGACGCTTTGATGTAACGGGGGGCGATACATCAAGACCCAACACACTAGCAAACTCCACAAGAGACATCATTCGAGTTGTGTTCTCTAGTCTAAACTCCACACGAATTGTCTTGTTCAAGGTAGAAATCTTTAGGAAACTCAAGAATTCGAGGACTAAGGGCCGATAAGTGAACTCATGCATGTTGAACATGGTTGAAAGACCAAATAATTCAAAGAATGCCTCGGTTTGATAATAAATGCCTAGTTTCCTTAATGTCTCATGGCACATGAATTTAGTAGGAAGAATGTTCTTACCAAGGAGACAATGAAAGACGAGACTTTGGACATCATTAACGAATTCTATGTTGGAGAACTCATTAAGTCTTGAGAGATCAAATATTTCTTCATTCTCTCCCCTCAATGTGTTGAGGTGAGATGTTGAGGAGCTTCCAATTACTCTTGTTCTTCTTCTATCTCTAGGCAAGGACCCTCTTGATCTTATCCTTTAAAAGTAGATCCAGAAATTTTGCTTGTTGAAGATGAAGGTATTCTTTGTAATTGAGATCCTTCTTGAAACCCTAGGTTTTGGGGGTTTTTAATTTAGAGAGGTAAATGGGTGCTCTTGGTGTGTTTTGAGTCATTTGGGAGGGGAATTTATGTTTTATAAAGGAAGGATGAGGTGTCATGAAATGTGTGGTGGGTAGAAGATTGCATTTGTCGAGAATAGGAGAGCAACACAGGGGGGGATGTGCGGGACGTGCTCGGGACGGGCGGATCCGTGCTTCACAGAAAAATTATAAGAGCAGCTGGGGATGGGCGGATCGAGCTCATGATGCTCGGATCCTCAATCAGTGCACTCTGGAATTTCCAACCCGTGCTGGGATGCGCGGATTTTGCTCAAGACGAGCGGATCACTGCTGGGGACGCCCGGCTTTGCTTGAGGACGTGCAGATTTACAAACAGCGTGAGACCATAGTTTTGTGGCAAGCCAACACGCGCAGCCCGTGCTCAAGGCGTGCGGCTCAGGGCCTGGGACGAGCGTCCTCAATGTGATATGCTATGATTTTGTAACAGAATGTTTTTTTCAATTCCAGCACCCCCAAGACCCGCGTTCTGAGGCTAAGATGCTCGGGTTACTCCCTGGGACGCCCGGATCATCTGCAGTTCCCACGGGCTCAGGTCTGCCCATGGGGTTTCCTCCTTTTTGTTCTTCTTCCTCCTTATTTGATAAGAGTGCTTCCCCACACTTGAATTGCTTAATCCTTCAATCATCAAATGAGTTAGTAACATTCCCTCACCAACTCTCATGTCAAAAATCATGCTTTATTGAAATTATATGTAAAAGCGATAAAGTTAAAACAAAATACAAGTGAGAAGAGTTAGTATATTTACAAATGGTGGTTTGGAGAGGACTCCACCAAACTCTCTCTTTGATGGTCCTTTCATGGTGGGAGCGGCTCGAGGCGGATGACCTCTACTTCTCCGATGAATGCTCCTTCATAATATGGCTTCAACCTTTGGCCGTTGACTTTGAACTTGTTTCCATCTTCTGACTTTATTTCAAAGTCGCCATATTTTCCTACTTCGGTGATTACATAGGGCCCCATCCATCATGAATTTAACTTCCCGGGAAAGATTCGATATCGAGAGTTAAATAGAAGGACTTTGTCTCCCTTGTTCAAGGCTTTTTGCTTGATTCTCTTTTCATGAAGCAACTGTGTCCTCTCCTTGTAGATCTTTGCATTTTCGTAGGATTGTAGTCGGAATTCCTCCAACTCTTGAATTTGCATTATCCTCTTTTGACCACTTAACTTGAGGTCAAGGTTCAGAGCTTTGATTGCCCAAAAAGCTTTGTACTCCAATTCGATTGGCAAATGGCATGCCTTTCCATAGACTAGCTTGTAAGGGGAGGTTCCTATGGGAGTCTTATAGGCCATCCTATAAGCCCAAAGAGTGTCATCAAGCTTCATACTCCAATCCTTACGAGTCTTGTAAACAACCTTCTCAAGAATTTGTTTGATCTCTCTTTTGGAAATTTCAACTTGACCGCTTGTTTGTGGATGGTATCCCAAGCCGATTCTATGTTGAACACTATATTTTATCAAAACAGAGGTGAGCTTATTTTCATGGAAGCGTGTCCCTCTATCACTAATGATTTCTTTATGGACTCCGAATTATGGGAAGATTACTTTCTTGAGAAGCTTAGTAATCGTTTTGGTATCATCGGTTGGGGTAGCAATTGATTCTACCCACTTTGATACATAATCGACGGCTATAAGAATGTACTTATTTCCTTGAGATGATACAAATGGTCATTGGTAGTCAATTCCCCATACATCGAAAATTTCTACCTGCAATATTCCTCGTTGTGGCATCTCATTTCTCCAAGAAATGTTCCCGGTTCTTTGGCAAGGATCACAATGGAGAATAAATTCTCTAGCATCTTCAAACATGGTAGGCCAAAAGAAACCCGATTGAAGTACTTTAGTAATTGTTCTTCGTGCTCCATGGTGTCCTCCGTAAGGTGATGAATGGCATCCTTCTAAAACACCTTGAACTTCCCATTGGGGTTATGCATCGTCGGTAAAGTCCATCACTACATTCCTTGTAAATATTTGGATCATCCCAAAAATATCTCTTCACTTCAAACAAGAATCTCTTTCTTTGATTATAGTTCAAGTTTGGAGGAAGAACTCCTCCAACGATGCAATTAGCATAGTCGGCAAACCACGGTGTGGTGTGCCTCTCAAGTTGTGAATAGATGGCCATCAAGATATCATCGGGGAAAGATTCATTGATCGGTGTCTCTCCCTCATCATTGTGGAATCGAATTCTTAACAAGTGATCCCCTACCACATTCTCGGCTCCTTTCTTATCTCTTATCTCTAAATCAAATTCTTGGAGTAGCAAAATCCATCTCAACAATCTTAGTTTCGCTTCTTTCTTTATCAAGAGATGTCTAAAAGCACAATGATCCGAGAAAACAATCACTATAGATCCAAGCAAATAGGAACGGTAGATAATACATAATCGACGGCTACAAGAATGTACTTGTTTCCTTGAGATGATACAAATGATCATTGGTAGTCAATTCTCCATACATCGAAAATTTCTACCTCCAATATTCCTCGTTGTGGCATCTCATTTCTCCAAGAAATGTTCCCGGTTCTTTGGCATGGATCACAATGGAGAATAAATTCTCTAGCATCTTAAAACATGGTAGGCCAAAAGAAACCCGATTGAAGTACTTTAGTAATTGTTTTTCGTGCTCCATGGTGTCCTCCGTAAGGTGATGAATGGCATCCTTCTAAAACACCTTGAACTTCCCATTGGGGTTATGCATCTTCGGTAAAGTCCATCACTACATTCCTTGTAAATAGTTGGATCATGCCAAAAATATCTCTTCACTTCAAACAAGAATCTCTTTCTTTGATTATAGTTCAAGTTTGGAGGAAGAACTCCTCCAACGATGCAATTAGCATAGTTGGCAAACCACGGTGTGGTGTGCCTCTCAAGTTGTGAATAGATGGCCATCAAGATATCATTGGATAAAGATTCATTGATCGGTGTCTCTCCCTCATCATTGTGGAATCGAATTCTTGAAAAGTGATTCGCTACCACATTCTCGGCTCCTTTCTTATCTCTTATCTCCAAATCAAATTCTTGGAGTAGAAAAATCCATCTCAACATTCTTGGTTTCGCTTCTTTCTTTATCAGGAGATGTCTAAAAGCACGATGATCCGAGAAAACAATCACTTTTGATCCAAGCAAATCGGAACGGAACTTGTCTAGTGCATAGACAATGGCAAGGAGTTCCTTCTCGGTAGTATCATTGTTCACTTTGGTGGCATCAATAGTCTTGCTTATGTAATAGATAGCATGTAAGGCTTTTCCTACCCGTTGGCCAAGAACCGCTCCAACGGCGTAGTTACTTGCATCGCACATGATCTCAAATGGTAGTTCCCAATTTGGTGGTTGGATGATTAGTGACGAGATCAATGCTTCCTTGATTCTATCAAAGGCTTCAACACACTCATTAGTGAATTGGAATTGGGTATCTTTAAGAAAAAGTTGAGTGAGGGGTTTCGTGATTTTTGAGAAATCTTTTATGAAACGGCGATAGAAACCCGCGTGACCAAGAAAGCTCCTCACTCCTCTAAAATTCACGAGAGGTGGGAGTTTCTCTATCATCCAACTTTGGCTTTATCAACTTCGATGCCCTTTTCCGAGATTAAATGTCCCAAAACAATACCTTCATTGACCATAAAGTGACACTTTTCCCAATTCAAGACAAGGCTAACATCTTCACATTTTTGCAATACAAGAGAAAGATTATGCAAGCAAGAGTCAAAATCTCTTCCATAAACGCTAAAATCATCCATAAAAACATCCATTATGGTTTCTAGATAATCGGAGAAGACACTCATCATGCATCTTTGAAAAGTAGCGGGGGCATTACATAGTCCGAAAGGCATTTTCCTATACGCAAAGGTACCCGTCAAGGTAGCAAAATAATTTGTTAGAGGCTAACCCCTCAAGCATTTGGTCAATGAATGGTAGGGGGAAATTGGTGCGTGTATTTTATATAAGGTTTTTAACCCATTTTTACACGCATTTCTGAACTACTTTACGTGGCATTTAGCTACAAATACCCCCGAATAGTCTACTTTGGTTTATCTTGTGTAAATTGCAGGTTCAAACCAAAAAGATGATAAATAGAGCCCAAACTCGTCCCATTTGCATACATTTATTGAGAACAAGGAATCGAAGTTTGGAATCTATCACTTTGAAGACGCATGAGTTGATTTCGCAAGGTGTCATAGTGCCTAACGTGCCAAAATACCTCGATCGACCACTTTTCTAGTCGATCGAATGCTTTATATCATGAATATTTCTAGATCGAGTAGTTCTCATACTCGATCGATAAGGCTATTATTAGGAGTTTCTCGATCGAATGGTTTTTCCATTCGATCGAAGGAATTTGCTACCAAGTTACTCGATCGAGTGGTTCTTTTCCACTCGATCGAGTGGTTTGTCCCTATAATTATGTTTTTACTCCTTTTTTCGTATGGGCTTTTGTAATTAGGCTTTTGGATTAGGTTTAGGGGGAGATTTCGTGTGCTACTTTGAGGAGTAGACTGCGTAACTCTTCCTGACTTCATCTTTACTCACCGCTTCTTTTTCCACTACTCTTTTCTATTCTATTGCTCGAATTCGGAACTTGTAATCGGTACTATTTTCCCTTTTAATTCTTAATTCTTACTCTTAATTGATCTTATTGCTAATACTTCTTTCTCTTCTCTTATCTCTGCGATTGCTTATTTGAATTCCTCTTGTTTATTATTATCATGTTCAATTCCTATTATCTATATATTATTGTTGTTGATTCGATAATGATGTGTAGCTAATTCCCTCCTGCTAAGACTAGGTAATCCATGATTATGAAGGAATAGTAATCGCCACATTAGGTTTTATGCTTGTGTAGTTTTTGTTGTTAATCGCTACTATCAATTGTATCTGTGTAATTGAGTCAACGCAATTAGGTATTTTATCATAGTAAACCTTGACCTGGACCGGAAGGTTGGAAAGGGTGAGACTCGTAGCGAACATTAGGGCACCGTAGTAAGGGCGGAAGCTAAGCTATTTGTGCTTTAGGGCGAATTGAGACCGGAAGGAGATATTCACTGCCCCATAGATCATATTTGCATTGACTTGAGACCTAGATTGCTTGACTGAATGATCATGGTGAACCGACTGTCTTAGCTGCTTCTTCCTTATTTGCTTAATCATTGTTCTCTTGCCTTTTTCTCTTTCTCAACCTCTTTAGTTTAGAACAACCAAATTAAAACCCCCAAATTGGTTACCGTGACGAACTTAGTTAAAGCTGACATTTTTCCATCTCCTTGTGGAGATCGACCCCACTTCCCTAGCTATATTAGTTAGAGCCAGTTGGTTATTTTTGATAGGTATACGACTGTCCTGTCAAATTTTAGCGTCGTTGCCGGGGAGGTGGCGTAATTTTGTTGCTTTATTTAAGTTTGTCTTTCGTCTCAAGGAACTTATTCCTTGAGACTGATCTCTTTTTTACAAAGTTTTTTATTAGTTTGCAGGATATCTTTTCTAGAAAGAGAACATTGTTATACCTGCTCTAGTCTGTAAATTCTATCTGCAAGGATGCCGAATATAGCCAGCCATTCAAGGCCTAACGTGGATTCCCTTCCAAAAGGTTTCTTACTAACCACTACTGAATCGGGAACTTTCGGAATCCACCCATCCCACATTCAGCTGGTCGAGAGAAATCTCTTCAGGGGGGTACCTGAAGAAGATCCGTGCAGGCAAATAGAGTTATTTACAGAGTATTGCTCTACCATTCCTCTTGCTGCTAGGGTGACACAAGATAGAGTGAAGGGAGTTCTATTTCTATTCTCTTTAGCTGATGATGCCCGAGAATGGTTGAGGGATTTAGATAGGGAACCAGCCGGTGTAACTGACTGGAATTCCCTTGCCTTGGACTTTTACAGGCGATATTTTCCGCCACAGCGCACTAATGCGTTCAGAGCTCGGATTACTTCATTTGATAAATTGCCCACCGAAGACTTGAATGGGGCTTAGACTAGGTTCAAGAAGCTCGTCCGTTCTGTGCCTCATCACGGTTTCAAGCGCGGGTTCCTATGTACCCAATTCTACAACGGGTTATATCGAAACCAGAGAGCTATCCTTGATAGTGTAACTAAGGTGAGATTTACGAAAAACGTGGAGGATGATTAAGGGTGGCGTCTTATTGAGGATATGGCCATCTATGTTACCGAATACGGAAATCCCCGAGGATGTGGGCAAGTTAACGAGTTGGTAGCAGCTGAAGTGAAGAGTCCTAGCAAAAGTCTAGGTAATGTGGAGATTACGGAGGCTATGGGTGAGCATGCACAAGTTTGTGCAATTACTGAGCACGTGGAGATATGCGGTAAATGCGGCATGGAGGGGCATGGCCCTATTGGTTGTATGGCGATAATAGAACGCGTCCTTGCTTATCAGAAATACAAGCAAGGAGATCCTTTTTCTCAATTATATGAAGAAATGACAAATGTTTCTACTCCTTCTACACCAGTACCGCAGCCAGACCCCCCTTCTACAAATGGGGAGATTGCCGAACTGAAATCCTTGGTTTTGAACTTAACACAGCAGTTTGGGGAGAAATGCAACAAGGATGATACCGTTATCGTGGAGTTAAGAGAACAAGTCGCGCAGTTATCACTCGCGAAAGACCAAGCTAACCATCCACCGATGTGCGACCCAGTCAACGCCATCAATCTCTGAAGTGGCCGTGCTTATGAGGGGCCAAAAATGGCAAAAGACGGGGTTGTGACAGCTGATAATGCCCCGGAAAAAGGGCTGGACGAGTTTAAGGACGATATCCCTGCTGTATATTGTCCAGGCACTCGATCGAGTGAAATATCCAATCCAGATGATCGATTAAGTAAAAATCTTAATCGATCAAGAGGTGCCCAAATGAAAGATGGTCGATCGAGTATATATTCATCTCGATCGAGTGATCTGGCAGAAGAAGTCACTCGATCGAGTGAAAATTGTGGTCGATCGAGTGAGCCCGAAATACAGGAGGTCGATCGAGTGGCTCAAACACTTCGATCGAGTAGTTCTCAAGATATATTCACTCGATCGAGTGAGGAAAGTGATCGATCGAGTGCCAGAACCAGCGGCGATCCTATTTTGACATCTAATTCCGCTACCGTGTCATCTTTCCCTGCTGTGAAGACGTCACGTGTTGATAAAGGTAAAGAGAAAGTCGCGGGTCCACTCATTGCTACCAGAGTACCTTTTCCAGGTCGTCTGAAGGACGCACAGGTTGAGCGACAGTACGTTAAGTTTGTGGACGTTGTCAAGAACCTCCAGGTAACTGTCCCTTTTACCGAACTTATTACCCAGGTACCTACTTACGCTAAATTCATGAAAAATATTGTGACATGTAAGAGAGAGCTAAGTGAATTTGAGACCGTTTCATTTTTGGAAGAGTCTAGTAATTTACTTTTAAATATGGCTCCACCTAAAATGGAGGACCCGGGTAGCTTCTCTATTACCTGTATTATAGGCAATGCGGTAATTGATAAGGCTCTTTGTTATTTAGGAGCCAGTGTCAGTGTCATGCCCCTATCTATCTGCAAGAAATTGAATATGGATCACCTTAAATTGACTAACATTACCCTACAGATGGTTGATAGATCTGGTAGGCGACCCTTAGGTGTCTTAGAGGACGTGCCTATGAAAATAGGCAAGTTCTTTATACCAGTAGATTTTATTGTTCTAGACATAGCAGAGGACACCCGGACCCCAATTATGTTGGAATATGTGTCCTCCGACAATAATGCGATCACGACTGTTGATCATGATGATCACATGTTTAAATCTCATTATAAAGAATACAATTGGGAAGTAATTTTTACTGTCAACTGGTCAACATATATCGATAATGATTGGCTGACTAGAGTTTGACATTACTGTCGTGCGACGGTGGTGATCAGTTGACCCCCTAGGTCATACCTATAGGGCAACACTCTTAATTGATCATTTAATTAATCGTATAGCGTTACGAGTTAATTAAATTACTTGAAAAATTGACGGACAATTTTGGAAGTAAAATTTACGTATCTCATTGAAATTTGATTAATGAGATACGGTCTGAGTAATTGAATTGTATCATTACTCAGATGAAATTATTGTTTAAAGAAACAATTAAAATTGAATGAATTATTATAAATACAATTTATTGTGATTTGTAAATTGGTAAAATATTTTGGTACAAGTAATTATGAATTACTAAGTCGATTTTTGTATATGACGTATTTTTATTAATACGTTGATTTTTAATATGTTAAAAATACATAACAAATTTATGTAACATATGACATGTGACATAAGACAAATTGACAAAAATAAAATGGACTCCATTTTATGAAAGTGCCGAAATTAGGAGGAGGATTAGGCTAAATATTGTGTTTGATTAAGTTAATGGAAAACACAATCATTTCCCTAATAAGACTAGTCATGCACCTAGTTTACATTGTGAAGATAAACTCTTGCATGCATTGGCTCACTCTCTTTTCTTCCCTCCTCTTTCCTACCCAGTTTTCCATAGGAAAATCTAAGGGGTTTTGCCTTATATTTTTGATAAAACAATACATAATGTTGTCATTGTTACTACACCATATTCATTCATAAAAAATTAAGAATTTTAGAAAGATAAAATACTTCCTCTCCTCTCCTCTCTCAACCGGTTTTTGGCAGATTAAAAACCAAATTATTTTGGGTCAATTTTCATACAAAATTAATATTATCTAGTATCTATAATATTAATTTTAATTAAGAGTAAGCTTTGGGTATAAATCCTTGGGAGAGATCCTACACTTGGGTCTTTGTTCATCCAAAAGGGAAAGCTCAAGAACAAGAGAGAAAGGTGATCTCTCTTGTGCCCATTGAACCGAAAATCCAATGTAAGAATGGATGTTTCTTCCTTATTTTGTTTATTTGTTTGCATACATAAGATCATTAGTTAATTTTATGACAAATTAAATTATAACATATATGAATATGTAAGTATATAGATCTACTTTTCCTTCAATTGGTATCAGAGCCATGGTTATTTGCATGCAAATCGGTTAAAAGTTTTTCCGAGTTATAAGAATAACATATAAAACTTGTATAATTTGTGTTATTATGATATATCACGAAATTAATCCATGCATGATAAAATTTCTGGTCCTAAAATGTTTTAGTATATTTTGGTTATATTTACGGGTTTTTATTGTTCATATTATACAATAATGGCATTTAAATATGATTTTATGAGTAAAAATGTCATTTTTGGTCTAAAATTAGCTATACTTCGAATTTTCCAGTGATTTTTGGATATATTGTCATATATATTATTTTGAGATAACCAGTAAAGTTTCATAATTTTTGGACATGTTATGCTCGAAAAATGGATTTTTCATTATTAAAATCGGTTTTAGGTGAAAAATAGGTTAATATGAGATAAATTTCGAATCTGGACATAGAAATTTAGTATGATGTCACATGAACTTTTACAAGATGTGTGTAAAATAATGGGCTATAGTGAAGTCTTTTTGCATGATTTATGGATTTTTGAAGAAAAATGGCATGAATAGTGACTTAATTAATGAAAAATTAATAAAACATACTCTATGACTAAAGAAAAACTTCATATGTTGCATTTTATTATCTTTTTCAGATCTAAAATTGAAAAGTTAATGAATATAATTTTTCCATCTTTTTATGATTTTTTTGTTAAAAACCGATAAACCGCAACATTGTTTTTCCGGATAAAATTCAAAAATTTTAACCTAAGTTTTTGAACATTATGAGTGTCATGGTATTTTTCCAGAATGTTCATGAGTTTAAATTTTGAATTTTGAATTTATTTGAAATTTTGTGATTTATTTGAAGTTTATAGCTTATTTTTGAAATTTTTAGTCCATTAATGAACAAATTTATAAATATGAGTTAATTATGGTCAAATTATTAGTGAAGACTAAATTTTGAGTCCTAAGAGGTTAGGGTAATTAACTTACGCATAAATATGAATTTATGTAATTTTTGTGATTATAAAATGTTAAAATCACGCAAATCCGTAAAAATCGAGTAATATACGATATTGGCTAATTAAAGGCGATTTAGCATAAAATTGGGCATGTTCATACATATTATAATGCTGCATTTTCTTTATGATTGTCATAATTTAATTTATGTAGTTTTTGAATTATGTAATTTTACTTAGTATGGCCTTAGTTTTAATTGATATTTCCCGAAATGTATGGAAATATCGATTCGGTTGTAATTTTATTGTGATCTCGTATCACCATTTTGTAATTTAATAGATTTAATTTTATTTTAGTTACAAATGTATAATAGGAAATTATGTAATTTATTTTGTAATTTAATTTATCTCGGAGTTCCCAAAGACGGATTTCTTCAAGATGGCGATACATAAAGACGGTGTTACCTCGAGATGCGTGCCACAACCGAAGTTCAAGGGACCAATGGAGTTGGTTTCCGAATATGTAATAGTTAAATAGTTTTTCTATTTTAGGAAAGGCCATATTAGGATTTATTTTATGTTTGCATTTTATTTATATGTCACATGCATCGCTAAATCGCCATAACTAAAACATGTATCCTCATTTTATCGAGTTTATCGACCGTGTCAATTAGAATTATCGTAGTTCACCGCTTTAGTTCACTTAAAACGTGATAGATAATAAATTGACATGACCTCTCGCTAAAACAATTAATTGAGACATAGCCTTACCAAATAGTAGAAACCATGAAAACCTATTTCGCGAGGGAGTGCACTCGGCCCTACCGGGGTACAAAACTTGTTACGTAGGGGAAGTGGGTGATAAATGTCTATCCACCGAATTCATGTTGATAAGGGATGAATCTGCCCTACCGTGCCCGAGTTGATGTGGATTTGGATCATGGACACATTTATTCGAAATTTGGATTGACCTCAACAAAAGTTTTTCGATAAGGGTTTCATCGGCCATACCGTGCCCTTGTCGGATGTGTTTTGGGCTATAGATAATTATTAGAGTAATTTTATCGACCAAGAGTTCTAAAAGTAGAATCGATTAAACGTTAATCCACCGAGTTATATTGATAAAGGATGAATCGGCCCTACCGTGCCTAAGTTGATATGAATTTGGGTCTTGGAATCATTTATCTAGTTGGGTAGAGGTCACTAGAAAAATGCATAAAACTTGTTTAAATTATAATTTTTACGAGTATTATTATTAAAACGACATTTGTTTTACTCCTATTTTGTTTTGTAGACCACTTCTTTTCTCATAACAAATGGCATCACCAACCCCTAATGCCACGCCTCTCGCTAATACATCTTGGCTCCGATCCTTCATGGATCGATGTAAACTTGAAAAGAATGGGTCAAATTTCTCTGATTGGGATGCCCAACTCAAATTAGCCGCCCAAGGTGACGACAACCTTCGTTACCTTACCGAGGCCTCTCCTCCCGAACCTACTACTAGGTCGACCGCCGCCACTAGGGAAGCATATGAGGCTTACCAAAAGGAGTCCGCCGCAATGAAAAATGTCTTGATATTTGCGATGGAGGCGGATCTCCAAAGGAGAGCCTTTAAAATGGGCAATGCAAATGAGATTTACTCCAAGCTTGTGACAATGTTTTCACAAACTCCGCGGATCGTCCAATATGAGGCGGCCGCGGTATTCTTTGATCTCGACTTCAAAGAGGGCCAAAAGGTTAGCTCTCATGTGCTCAAACTTATGGAGCTTGTCGAGACCTTGAAGATTCAAAAGGTTAAAATCCCCGAAGAACTTGTTGTAGATAGGATTCTACACTCCTTGTCCAAAGTCAAAGCATATGTTCAATTCCGGGTGAATTTTAACATGCAAGACAAGGATGTGTCTCTTGAAGAATTGCACAAGTTACTTGTGCAAGCCGAAAGGGACATGGGGTTAAATGTGAACCCACCCAAGGATGTGCTTAACATAAGCACTAAGAGTAAGGGGAAGTTCAAGAAGAATGGGAGGAAGGGTAAGAAGCAAACTCCCACATTCACCAAAGCTAAGACTTGTGAAGCTAGCACTTCAAAAATCAAGAAGGGTCCTCTTGATAAATGCCATTATTGTAATGGTATGGGACATTGGGAAAGAAATTGTTCCAAATACCTTGGTGATATTAAAGCTGGAAAGATTACTCCAGTAGGTAAATGACTATCCTTTCTTTTATGTTTCTAATTCAACTATGGTATTATGATACAAAGTTGTGATAATGTATCTCCCTTTTTATTGTAAATAGGGCCTCCACCAAGCAAAGACAAGGGAAAAGAAAAGCAAGCATAAGATACCATCAAGAAGCTAGGAATAGCTTTTATGGAGCTTTGCTTTTTATTGTCTTATTTTATTCATGTTATGGATTTTAGAACCTTAAGTTTCCGTGTTCGACATGGAAAGGTATTTTGGATAATGGTTTGTATTTTGGATAATGGTGACTTGGTTTGCAACCCAAGTCACCCGTTTTATCATCTTATCCTTTTGTTCTAAAAATTCATGTTTAGATGCTTACTCTTAGAAACATATAACTTAAAGTGATCTAATAGACAAATATAATGACGGGTTTCATTATATGTCCACATGCTTAAGGCTTGTGTATGATCATCTATAAATGGATTTTGAGTCCATGAACTCTCTTAAAGGAATGTCAATCACCAAGTACACTTACGAAATGTATAACTATTAGTCAATCTATGAGATATTTCTCCTTAAAAGTTCAACATCATTATTTGTGTCTCATATGCTATCTTTGAATCTCTAGTGTATTTATTCTAAAGATAGAGTGGGAGAAAAATGAGGACACAACACACGAGGCAAGAAAATTTATGTACTTGTGTAAATGAGATCTACGCAAGGTAGAATGATTTGAATGAAGGGTATATCTATTGACCTAGTATACCAAATAGATGAGATCTATGGTCTCAAGTAAGTTCTATATGACTAAAGAGACCAAGTGAAGTAATCGACAGAACATATTCTTAAGATAACTACACGAGGAGACCAAAAGAAAGTTTTGGAATAAAATGACTAATGTAAAGTCTTAACTAGAGTTTTGACTAAGTTTATGAAATTTTTGACCAATAGTTTCAACCTTGAGATTTACTTGAGAGCCTAAATTAATCAATGTAACATCCTAGTAATAAGCGATATTTATCACTAGAAGTTGCAAGGATTGATATACCGATATCTCCAATAGCCAAAGTTTTAAACCACGCAGATGTCATTACTTAACCTTATTATGAAAATGAATTGGTTAAACATCCTTCTAAAAGGGATATTTTGAAGGATGTGTATTAGATATTACTTATATTTAATAAATGACATTGCCACACATCATTATGACATGAGTGTGTTAGAGAGATTTAAAATCTCTTTCCATAAGGTTAAAATGAGACCTCTTCAAAATAGGAATTTTGAAAGGATATGATGGGAACATATATGGTTTCATCTTAATAACTTTGCAAAGCAACATACATTCCAAATTTTGAAATGTGTTCAATTGAGTAATCAATTTCGAAACATGTGGAATTAAGTGGGAGTTTACAAATTATCATGTGAAGACAAGGGATTTAGTGGGAGCTGTCATCCTCTGAATGTTTTCAACTCATTACTCATTAGGAATGACGAGCTAATATCTTCTTTCATAAAGAAGTATTTGAGTTTTCAATTCTGGATGAAAATGGACTATGATGAATCCAATTACATCAAGGGATGTTGGATTAGTATTAAGAGATACACATCGTATCAACATTCACATAGGTTATTCATGTAGATGAAAATGGAATTGCCATTAGCAGTCATGGTCGTTCATTGAACCTATGAACGATAGATCTCATGATTATTAGTAACTAATGTTTCCGCCATTAGAATAATCATGTACATGTCCAATTATGAATCATATGCATAAGAGCATGATGATTGATTGGTAAGCCATAATAGAAACGTCATGAATTCTCAAGTAGAATCCGATGAGCGATTTCGGTGTTTGACGGAATACTCTATTATGTGTTAAGAGGTTGCACATATTATAGAAAGTTCGAACACATGTAAAGATTTATGAAAATCCTAAACTTTTCAAATCAAAAGGAGAAATAAGAGGTTATTGGAAAGATACTTAGTTGAATAAGAAGTTAATCAAAACTAATCTTTCCTAACTAAGCTAGGACTTGCAAGAAGTGCTAGGCTAATAATCTTGACAAATTGTTGCAAGACTCTACAAAACATGTACCTAGTGCATTGTGTGTGGATGGAGTACTTGATCAGTACAAGTTATATCATTCACCACAAATTCGTTCGTTATGTGATAATCGATAAGGAAGTTCTTTCAAGATAAAGAACCAAAACCGAGGTCGGGAACCTTGATGTGTACTTGGTAAGATTCATGCTATGAGAGAGAACATGAATGTAAAGGAAAATGCGATTATAAGAAGTTTGAACACATGGACACATGGCATGCTAAACTTCTATTGCAATCAATAAGTGTTTACACTTACGATATACATCACAAGGTTGTAATATGGTATTGACTACCCAAGTGTGATGTCGACATTTGTCGTTTGAGTTATAATTAACTCACCTTATACTTTGTTGCATCCAAACGGGTTGTGGAGACAATTGAACCCCGTTAAAGTGAACATGGATTAACATTGTATTTGCCCATAGTTACTTACATGAGGTGACGTCTCGAAGTGAATTGAGTGTGATGCGATTGATGGCAAGTTCAAGTGCCATAGAGTCATATGAGAATGACTAGTCGATCACATAGGCAGACTGTTAGGAACATTTTGTCGGGCCTTATGACCGCTTATAGAGTTCTGGCAAATTTATATAGCCTGGTCGTGGCGAGAGATGCTATAGTATTCAAATGAGTCGATTCTTTTGACTAAAGACTATTCGCCTAAGATGGCACAGTTTCAGATTAACTTTGATTTATGTTACTACGACCTTCGTAAATGGGGTCAAATGGGCATATTTTGGGTTATGATGGTTGTGGCTAATCGAAGGGAATGAGTGCGATAGGAATTGTCCACCCCTAGTCAGGGTTATAACAATATCTCAAGGCCACTCGAGGAGTAATGAACTGGAAATGCGTGGCCACGCTCGGAAAGTATCTATGATAGATAAGTCCGGTCAATTAGTTATTCTCCAGATCGAGGAAACCACTCTCGATATGATCACTTGCAAGTACGACCTGAAAGACACCTTGCATTGAGTGGGAGATAGTAATAGGACAAGAGAATTGGTGACGCACACTTGTCGAGGACAAGTGGGAGATTGTTGGAATATGCGTCCTCCGACAATAATGCGATCACGACTGTTGATCATGATGATCACATGTTTAAATCTCATTATAAAGAATACAATTGGGAAGTAATTTTTGCTGTCAACTGGTCAACATATATCGGTAATGATTGGCTGACTAGAGTTTGACATTAGTGTCGTGCGACGGTGGTGATCAGTTGACCCCCTAGGTCATACCTATAGGGAAACACTCTTAATTGATCATTTAATTAATCGTATAGCGTTGCGAGTTAATTAAATTACTTGAAAAATTGACGGACGATTTTGGAAGTAAAATTTACGTATCTCATTGAAATTTGATTAAATGAGATACGGTCTGAGTAATTGAATTGTATCATTAGTCAGATGAAATTATTGTTTAAAGAAACCATTAAAATTGAATGAATTATTATAAATACATTTTATTGTGATTTGTAAATTGGTAAAATATTTTGGTACAAGTAATTATGAATTACTAAGTCTATTTTTGTATATGACGTATTTTTATTAATACGTTGATTTTTAATATGTTAAAAATACATAACAAATTTATGTAACATATGACATGTGACATAAGACAAATTGACAAAAATAAAATGGACTCCATTTTATGAAAGTGCCGAAATTAGGAGTAGGATTAGGCTAAATATTGTGTTTGATTAAGTTAATGGAAAACACAATCATTTCCCTAATAAGACTAGCCATGCACCTAGTTTACATTGTGAAGATAAACTCTTGCATGCATTGGCTCACTCTCTTTTCTTCCCTCCTCTTTCTACCTGGTTTTCCATAGGAAAATCTAAGGGTTTTTGCCTTATATTTTTGATAAAAAAATACATAATGTTGTCATTGTTACTACACCATATTCATTCATCAAAAATTAAGAATTTTAGAAAGATAAAATACTTCCTCTCCTCTCCTCTCTCAACCGGTTTTTGGGAGATTAAAAACCAAATTATTTTGGGTCAATTTTCATACAAAATTAATATTATCTAGTATCTATAATATTAATTTTAATTAAGAGTAAGCTTTGGGTATAAATCCTTGGGAGAGATTCTACACTTGGGTCTTTGTTCATCCAAAAGGGAAAGCTCAAGAACAAGAGAGAAAGGTGATCTCTCTTGTGCCCATTGAACCGAAAATCCAATGTAAGAATGGATGTTTCTTCCTTATTTTGTTTATTTGTTTGCATGCATAAGATCATTAGTTAATTTTATGACAAATTAAATTATAACATATATGAATATGTAAGTATATAGATCTACTTTTCCTTCACATTATATTAGGAAGACTGTTCCTTTGTACAGGTGGGGCCATTATTGATGTCAAACAAAGGCGTTTGACTCTTGCAGTAGGGGATGACGCGATCACTTTCAGTTTGCCTAGCACTTTGGCTCGGCCAATGATAGAGGACACATGTTATTCTGCTGATATTATTGACGGGTCTATTGATGACTTCTGGTCGGGTTCTTTCATAAAGGACCCACTAGAGGCTCTTATGCTTTTGGATGAGTGTGCAGATAACCCAGATGACGATGACTCTGTGTTGGATTTGCTTAAAGATGATTTAGATGAGCGCGAACTCACCGACGCTGAGGGAGAGCAAGTGGAACAGATGATCAGTACCCTTTGCTCCATTGAGGTAAAGGTACCTGAGCGTAAGCCTCTTCCCTCTAATCTAAAATATGTTTTCTTAGATGATACTGAGCAATATCCAGTCATTGTTAGTGCTAAGCTTGATAATGATCAGCTGACTTCCTTGTTAGCTGTGCTTAAGAAAAATAGGAAAGCTTTTGGCTATTTCTTGGACGATATCAAGGGGATTAGTACCGATATTTGTATGCACATGATAGAGCTGGAGGAAGATCACAAACCTTGCAGACAGGGTCAGCGCCGGCTGAATCAGAAGATGTAAGATGTTGTGGTGGCTGAGGTAATGAAGCTGCTCGACGCAGGTATTATCTATTCTGTTGGTCATTCTAAGTGGGTAAGTCCAGTGCAGGTGGTCCCTAAGAAAGGAGGGACTACAGTGGTTAGGAATGACAAAAATGAGTTTATTTGGTTTGGCGGGTTACTACCGCTGCTTTATGAAGGATTTCTCTAAGCTTGCTAGGCCTATGAATCAACTTTTGAAGAAGGAGACCAAGTTTTTATGGACCGAAGCTTGTGAGAAAGCGTAGAAAGATTTAAAGAGAAGGTTGACTACCGCTCCCATTTTGACCTTGCCCGAGGATGGAGTAGAGTTTGATGTGTTTTGTGATGCTTCTAAGATGGGCTTAGGTTATGTTCTTATGAAAAATAGGAGAGTTTTTACTTATGCTTCGCGACAATTGAGAGTTCATGAGCTGAACTACCCTACTCTTGATCTTGAGTAAGCCGTTGTTGTTCGTGCCTTAAAGATGTGGAGACATTACCTCATTGGAGTTCATTGCCGTATCTACACCGATCATAAGTGTTTGAGGTATATTTTCACCTAAAAGGAGTTGAATATGAGGCAACGACGATGGTTGTAGTTGGTGAATGAATATCATGTGGAATTTTTATATCATGAAGGAAAGGCAAATGTAGTTACTGATGCCCTTAGTAGGAAGTCTACTCATCCCTTGAGTGCCCTTCGTGTGCTTCCCGATGACCTTTGTACCGAGTTTCGTAAGCTAAGTTTACAACTTGTGGAGAGTGGTTTTGATTACCTTGGTGCTATGGTTGTCGAACCTATTCTTCTTCGTGAGATTCATGGTAACTTAGTGGATGATGCTACTTTCAAAAGATTTCAAGCCAAGCTTCTTAAAGGAAAAGCTAAAGATTGTGAGATTGATGCTAGTGGCTATCTTCGTTTTTAAGGCCTCATGTATGTCCCTGATGCCGTTGATTTGAGGAAGAGAGTTCTTGATGAAGCTAATCTATCCCATTATTCAATCCATCCCGGAGTAGACAAGATGTATTAAGGATTTGAAGCTTCCATTTTGGTGACCTAACATGAAGAATGACATTGTGACTTATGTTGGGAAATACCTCAATTGTAAACAAGTTAAGATTGAGCATAAGAGACCCATAGGTTTACTACAACCCTTGGATGTTCCTTTGTGGAAATGGGAGTCCATCTCTATGGATTTCATTATGGCTTTGCCTAAGACCGTTGGTGGAAAGTATGCCGTTTGGGTGATTGTGGATAGGTTGACCAAGTGTGCTAGGTTCATTCTTATCAAGGGGACTTGGAGTTTAGATCGACTTGCTAGTGCCTACGTTGAGTAGATTGTTCGTTACCATGGTGTTCCTAAGGAGATCGTGTCGGATCGTGACCCAAGGTTTTGTTCGAGATTTTGGAAGGCCTTACAAGATGCTATGGCTAGTAAGTTGTTGATGATTACCGCTTTTCATGCCGCTACCGATAAACAAACCGAAAGGATGATTCAAACCCTTGAAGATTTGTTGCATGCTTGTGCCCTTGACTTCCATAATAGTTGGGAGAAGAGCTTACCTTATGAAGCCTTATATGGAAGAAAGTGCCGTAGTCCGATTTGTTGGAATCAAGCAAGTGATGTTCGTGATCTAGGACCCGACAAGCTAGCCGAGACAAGTGACCAAGTGAATATCATCCGAGAAAGAATGAAAGCCGCCCAAGATCGCCAAAAGTCTTATGCCGATGTTCGCCAACGACCCTTGGAATTCGAAGGTGGTGATAAGGTGTTCTTGAAAGTATCCCTTATGAAAGGAGTAAAGAGATTTGGAGTCAAAGGAAAGTTGAGTCCAAAGTACATTTGACCCTATGATGTTGTGAAAAGAATTGGTGTCGTGGCTTACAAATTGGATTTGCTTCCGAGTTTGGGTAAAGTTCATGATGTTTTCCATGTGCCTCAACTTCGGAAGTACATTAGCGACCCAAGTCATGTGTTACAAAATGACATTCCCGAGCTTGAGCCTAGTCTTTCTTTTGAAGAGAGACCGATTCGCATTTTGGATAAGAAATTGAGGAGTAAAGTTGTGCCCTTAGTGAAGGTGTTGTGGAAGTGTGGTAATGTAGAAAAAGTGACGTGGGATCCGGAAACTACCATGCGTATCAAGTACCCTAGTTTGTTCCCATAAGGTAATCTCCCTTACTTCAAGTTTCGGGGGCGAAACTTTTTAAAAGGAGGGGTGATTGTAACACCCGCTTTTTACTAAACTCGCTTTAAAATATATTATCGGTTTATTTAAATAATTATATTTTTGAAATCTAATTTTCATAAAAATATATAGTTTTAGTTATATAATAATAATAATGATAATAATTTCCGACTCAAGTTATAGTAGACTTGAGACATATTTTCTGCAAAAATCGACTCAATTTGGGTGTTTTGGGCCTAAATCGACTAATGGACATTCCCCTTATCTCAACCCTTCTACCGATCATTGGAGATAACCCTATCTTCTCATTTTGTGCTCAAGATTTCAGCAACTCAAATGGCACAAACACCACCATTGAAACAATTTTCCTTCCTTCACTAAAATCTTCATAACCCACTCATTTGTTAACCAAATCGACTCATTTTTGCGCCAAATTCTTCCTTATTCCGTCCTCCACATTTCTGCTTAAGAAAACCTCCATCTTTGCACGAGATACACTCTGGCTTTGTACTCGGAAATGGTTACTAATGCTTGCTTTCGATGTATAGGTATAAACTTGGACAACCCGGACGATTCAGTCGAATATTGAAGAGCTAAGAAGGTAACGGTGATAGGTTACTCGATATTATGCTAGATCTATGTGCGTTTATATGGTAGTTTACTCCTTTGTTGAATAAAGTTTGCATTTTTAGTTGTTTTGTACCATTGTGAATGAGACGGTTTTTATACAAGATATACATGGTTAATTTGAGTAAAGTTTGTGTTTAGCTTCCTTATTAAATGAGTGAATGAATGTAGTAATTTAAGTGGGTGAATATCGTCTTTTACATGCTTAAATTTCCGTCTTAAAATGGTTTCACAAGTAGCATGAAAACCGAGTGTATGGACTGCTTTAGCTACGTTTGTTTGGGTGAAATCCATCTTGTATCATGCTTAAATTTTCGTCTTAAGATGGTGCAAAAATCTGTTAGAAACCGAGTCTAAGGAGTGTTTTAGCTGCGTTTTTGGCTACTGTTTTGAGATTGTTTTCTTGTCGATTTGAACCAAATTTTTAGTTTCCGTCTCATGTGTATATACATGTATGAATTGACTTGCTTGTATGGGAAAAATACCGTCTTACTCATGCTTTAAAAGCCGTCTTAAGGTCCCCTTACCATAGCTTGTAGCTAGGCTGTTTTAGGCAGCTTGTTGGCACTGTTTTGGAACGGAATTTGGGTGGTCGATGGTACTGTTTTAGGGTGGTGTAAATGGTCGTTGAGGGCAGTCGAGTGGTGGTCGTATGGGAGGCTATTTACAGCTGCCTTTGGCCTGTTTTGGCGGCCTGCTTGCAGCTTGTTTTGGCAGGTTGCCTTGGGTCTGTTTTCGCAAGTTTAACAGGTGCTTATGGGTTGTGTGGGGACAGTATAAATGGTGGTTGTGGGCAGTGATGCCCGTCGTTGTGCACCAAAGATAAATTTATAATCCTAACTACAACTATAGATAGCGGTAGCAGGGTCGAACCACAGAGAGGCAGATGTAATTATTAGTTGTTTAATTTCAGTCTAAGGTAACAATTATGTGGGGTTTGTTTTGAATTGGCCTATAAATAATGAGTAATAAACTAAAGAAATGTATAAAATCAAATTTAAAAGGAGTACTAAGATGATCGGTTCACTGTAGTTTCGGCAGCAGCATACTAAGTATGTCTAAAATAAACACATGAGGCGGGAAAACAAGAGGTCCTCTCGGTCCACTCTCAATAAGTAACGTCTTTCGATCTCGCTACAGGTCCCTAATATCACTAGTACTGACTCTCATCCTGAAAAGTGACTAAAAATCTAAACTTCACCTATCTTTCGATCTTAGCATAGTTTAGTCATTTTAATTGGTAGTCTAACAACTTTCCCTATCTTTCGATCTAATGGGTCGGTCATTTCTTGAGCATTCAACTAGTCGCGTGCACTCGATTCATCAAATATAGGATTTAAATCAATTAAAACGAAGCAAAACCTCACGTGGCCAGTCGATCGACCAGGGTGTGCGGTCGATCAACCGTGGCGCGACTCAGGTCGTACTATTCTACTGCCGCCTAATCTACAGATTCCCTACATCCTAGTACGAGTTATTGAGCTACTCATAATATTGGTAAAAACAACAACAAGATTAACGAAATAGACTACTAAATTCATGCTTAAAGTAACGGAATAAAAGATTAGCATAAAACGATAATTATGGCTTTGGGAAACTAATCTATCAATTCTAGCTACGAACGAAATAAAGCAATAAAACTGAAATAATGAATAAAGGAATACCAGTAGAAGAATTGCAGGAAGAAAAGCAGGAACGAAAGAAATTGTATTGAATGATTCAACTCGGAAACCAAACCCTAATTAATGATAAATTAAAACTGGATGCAAGCTCAATGAAAAGTCAATACCTAAAGCTTAATGTCAGGTTACGTTATATAGGAATCTAACGTAACAACTTATTCCTAAACCTACAATACATTGGGCTTTCCTATTCTCGATCTTTTAATTCACGTCTGAAATAGCGGGTTGGTCGATCAACCACACAAGGCAGTCGATCGACTGAGGTATGCTGAACAGGAGTTCCTGTTAGTCGGGCTCTGGTCGATCGACCATAGGGTCCAGTCGATCGACTAGAGTAGCTGATAATCCGCTTTTAGTTCTTCATAAAGTTGTCTTTCAAGCTTCGAAACGCGCACCAAGTTCATCTCTCGAGTCTCTACTTCATGTCAAACGCAATGCAAGGTACTCAGGGACGGATTTAGCTCAATATCTACTCATTTGCACATAAATCTGCAATATTACATAAAAATACGAAAGTAGACGAAATGGGGCAAATAGTAGCATAAACTACACAAATGAGCTCTGAAATGCGTGCAAAATGGAGTGTAAAACATCATATTTAAGACACGTATCAGGCAGTCAAAAGGGTGGTTGTGTGGGGCTGTCCATGGCCTGCAATGGGTCTGTGTTGGTGGTCGTTTTCACCCTGTTTAGATGGTCGTTCATGACCTATTTTGGGCAGTCTGTGTGGTCTGTTATGGTGGTGTTTTTGGGCTGCTTGGCTGGGCATGAATGGAGGGTACGGTGGGCAAGTGGAATGGGTGCCGTGGATGGGCAAAGGAGGCTGCAACCTAGGCCAAACCAAGCCTTGCACACGGTGGCTACTCGTGTGGCTGCTTGCATACGAGTGGTTTCTTGTGCACGGCTTTGCCAAGCTGACACGTCTGTCGCGTACCTGTCAAAAATAAAACCTAACGGTCTCAACTAAAATGTAGTAGAGGCAGTCGAGTATCGAATCCTCAGGGAGGTAATGCAACTACAGCTATCTATTTTTAATCCTATGGTAACAATTGGGGTTGATTGAATTTTTAGTTTCTAAACTACGGAGTTGGAAGGAAAGAGAAATAAAGCGGAGAGCAGTAAAGCAGGAAAATGAAATAAAACTATCAATAAGAGGGGGACATGTCGGGAATTCGGTTCACTACGGTAGTTCAACAACTTAGCAAAGAAATGACTCGCATTTAACAAATGCGAGACGGATATTAGAAGGTCCTTTCGGTCCACTTCCCACCCTAAAATACCACTAACTTAACTTTCGTCCTCATTAGGGTAGTCTACTGTTTATAGCAGGCCTATTTAGTCCAATCTTTCGATCCAGGATTAATTGTAGCGATTTAATGGGTGACATAGAAGCGTGCACTCAACTAGGTCGAGAATTACGTTAAATTGCTATAGTGACGAGTCTCTTAATCAATTCGTCCAATTCATTCACTACGTCGTCATTATTCTACCGCAGATTCCCTAATCCCAACATGAAAGGGTTTAGCTACTCATATTCTTAATAAAACTAACAGCAAACAATTTCCCAGCAGATGACATAACGAAATAATAATAAAAAGCAATAATGATAAATTAGGGCAAGAGAATAAATAAGCAAACAAGGAATAACGCAACAAGAAGGTTAATTATTATTAAAGGAAGAGAGGAGATTACAATCTAAGCGATTCCGGCGTAAAGAACAACCGAGTCCGAGAGAAATAATCCCACAATGAAGTAACAGTAGAGAGAGTTCAAAGCAACGTAGCAAAATTCTACTGTGGAAACTTAGAGAGTAAAAAAAGAGTGAATAATAGATAATAAGATGTCTATTAACCTAATTTACTTAGGTTTAAATAGAAAGTAAAACTGAAAACTTGCGAAATAAAACATCCACGGACTAATTAAAAGCCCACGCCTGTGAAAACCTCTCGATCGAGTAGATTAGACCACTCGATCGACCATTATCTCAGCAGAAGGCCCTCGATCGACCAAACAGAGGTTACTCGATCAAGGCCTGGGTCATGTGCAGCTTACTCGATCGAGTAAGGAATAGCTCGATCGAGCCTCAGGGAGCCTAGGAACCACTCGATCGACCACCAAACAGCTCGATCAAGCACTTGTATCTTCAATTCAGCTCACATCTCCACCCAAACGCCTCGTAATGCGTGCAACGACACTTCCAAGTGCAATATCTTACTCTGGGACGATCCCGTCTCCTCTAAATGCATGCAAAAAGGACAAAAAGGAGTATGGTTCTGCTACTTCCGCGATCATTCCTACAAAAAGGACCAAATACACCAAAGTAGCCAATTCGGGGCAAAATACTATAAAAAACAGTATAGAAATACATAGAAATACGTGCTGAAATAGGCCAAAAAGACTATACATTAGGCACGTATCAAATCTCCCCAAACCAAACCTTTACTCGCCCTCGAGTAAACTCAAAACTAAACTAATGGAACGGAAATGATAACTCAGAGCTAGCTCAACTTGTCTACTTGAACCGATTCAATGCAACATAAATCAACAGTTAAAGCCAAGCAGTCAGTACGCAAACGAATTATAAGCTGTTCAGAAATAAAGCTGACCTATCGACCTTGCAAGACCAATAAAACTGGACTCTCACGTGGTCACTCTTCTCTCATGAAGCAAAGGGCAAATGTAATATGTAAAAGAGAGAAGAAAAGACAGTCACTCACCTAACTGCGACCTACATAGCATGCATGCAACAAAAATGAAAGACAATTCAAGTACTGATGCACACACTCCAACCAATAATGTCCGTCACAGCCGAGGATTTGCAAATAATATGGGAATAGTGAGGTTCAGGTGAGAAAAGGCAAAACAAGTTATGGAAATGTGGAGGTAAAAGCGTCAAGCTAGTTCCTAACAGGACCATAATAAACCATCCGGATCTCAAACTGACTGAAAAACTAAGTACTAGTGCCCTTCACTTGGCACAAAACTCACTAGACTCAAAGCACAATCTCCTCAAAAAAATATAGAATAAGAGTGGAGGAGTCAGACGGTCACAAAGTTCCCTTTCTTAAACACATCGTCTGAAGCAACTAACTGAAACAACCAACCCTCTTGTCGATTGTACATCTTCGAACATCTTCTCAACTCTGACAAGAGGGGACAACTTTTTACACAATCTCTATTTCTTTCTTTTGCATATCAGCTCCTTTTTCCGTTTTTTCATATTTTTTTTCATTTTTCATTTTTTTTTTTCTGTTCTTTCACGTTTTCCTTCCTTTTTTTTTCAATACTTCTTTTTTTTTCTTTCCTCCTTCCTTTTTACAAACACCAACTCCAAACAAGATGACAGACCAAACTGCAATGGAAAACATACCACAAGAGGACAGACTAACTAGCTTGACTAGGCAGGCTTAGTTTGGAATGTAGCTAATGGGTCAAAAAGGCAAGTTTTGGCTAATGTGGAGCTAAATGGGTGAAAGATGTAAAGAAAGGGGAATTTGCAAGACCCTCCCTGCATGTGACACCAACCACAAACCCGAATATGTGCATTTGACGAGAAATTGAATGTCATAAATGTGAAAATGAGACAAACATGCTATGCAAGGAGTACTACTCTCAAAATTCCTAACGAACTGGTCATGAATGTCACCAGTTATGGCTCTAAAACTCAGAATTTTTAAGTAGTTTGCCAGTTTATAGGTCAAGTCTAGACAGTCAGCTATTATTTGAACAGAAATTCGTAGATTATGCGTATGACAAAGCTAAAAACTATCAATAAGGTGCAAGGCTCAAGTAAATTGACAAGTTATAGTGCATTTTGATCATGGAAATCTACCGTTCCGACTCAACCTAAATGCAAAAATAAACGTGAAATTTTTTGAATTTTTGGAATTTACTATTTTTTTTGGATTTTTTGAATTTTTTTTTTTTTGGAATTAAACAACAAATGCAAACTGAAAAATTAAACGTGACTGCAAAAGAAATGCAGATGCAGACTCAAAAGGATGCAATACCCTCCCCAAACCAAAACGGACAACGCCCTCGTTGTCCTCCAGCATACACCAGCAGAAATATGGGGGATGGGGGTATACAACCAGCAAAATAATAAAAAAAAAAATAAAGGAGACGAAATAAAAGAGTAAGGTACATACAAAAGCGAACTTCCCCAAACCAGCCAGAAAACTGGGGAAGTGAGTAGACCAGTAGCTACTCGTCGTCGGCACCGCCGTCTCCCAGGTACTCGACTCAACAAAACGGTCTCCCAAACCAAAGAACAAACAAGGGGGAGACTCGGTCGTCATCTCCACCGATCCTCCGGACCAGTGCACGAACGGAGGGTCACTCTCCTCCTCTCGGCGGCTCATTTGTGCCGCCCGCTTCGCCCATAACCGCACCTCTCGTGCTACCGCTGTCTCCTCTGGCTCCTCCTCTGAGTCAGAAGGAAGTGGAGGGTACCCGTCCGCTGGGTATCGGTAGAAGGAGGGATGTGGCCACCCCTCTGGAATCGGTCGCCGGGCTCGGATATGGAACTCGTAGAGCGGGAATACGGCCAAAGCCATATCCCGTCTCATCTCGTAATGTACCCGCACATATCCGAAAGCACGGCATCACGACGCCCTTGGTCCATGACCTCGGGCGCCTCTAAGACAGGAGGGCAGACAAAATTGGCCGGAAAGGCCGGATCGAAAGGAGGTGGAGTGAGTGAAGGTGTAGGTGTGGGAGTCTGTGTGGGTCCAGTCTGAGTCTGAGACTGGGTCTGGGTCGGAGCCGGAGTCTGAGAGCTAGAAGATGCTCCGGCCTCCCGCTTCCTCTTCCAAGAAGAAGAAGGAGGGGTAAGTGTAAGGTGGTAGGTGGGTGTAGGTGGCCTCGCTCCTCAGCGGTAGGGGAGCGGTAAAAGTGGCGGAAGGGTAGAGAGCACGGCAAGGTAATGACGTGGAACCACAAATCTTCCACGTCCTCGCGCTCCCCTTCGCCTTTGGGAACCAGGCGAAGTCGGTCATGGCTCCCTGTGTCAAGGTAGGCCTCCCTATCGGGTGCAATAAGTGAAGGGTCAGTGGGGTAAAGGTGGCGGGCAATCCTAGTCACTAGCCCGCCACTGACAACGGCCGGTCTTGACCGAGTCCCAATTCCGTTCCAATCCGAGCTACCGGATAGGCAATGTTTAGAACAAACGGGTACAGGAGTCAATGTTGAGGTACCCGCGAGAATCGCTAGCTCGGTGTTGGTCACGTTATTGGGCTCAGGTCGCCCAAAGATGGTCTCTCCTAACTGACGCAAGTAGTAACGGGGCGCAGGTAAGTGAACATGAGCTCCCTTCCGTGAGGGGAAGGGAGTGTGAGTAAGCGCAGCCCAAAGTGGCTGAAGGAGGTCTCGAGGTGGGGCGGTGGGACCGTCACTAACTAGGCCTAAAACCTGCCCAAACTTGGCCAAAGTCCAGTGGTGCGACTCGTTCATGAGTCGAAAGTGAATGCAAGAGCTGGAGTGATCAGCATCATAAGAGTCGGTGTCAAAAGAATAGGAGCTAAAAAACTCGTATGTAAGGGTACGAATAGTAGCTTCCTGCATGGTGATCAGACCCGACATACCCGTCCCGTTCAACAAACTACAGACCTCCTCATAAATGCCTAAGGTCTCTAGGTCGGTCCGTGCAAGGAAACGGGTGGAGGAGAGGGGGCAACGAAGTAAAGCGGCTAACCGAGTCCGGTGAGCCGTGGAAGTAAAACGTACCGTGGGCATCCGCTGTAAAGGGGTGAGAGCGCCCTCTCCCGTAACATCAGCCTCAGAAGGGCTGGAAGTGATGGCTAACTGGCTAGCTTGCTGGTTCGGCCTCGGTGGCACCATACCAGGCTGCGGGAGACGAGGGGTGAATCCGCAGTCCAGCAAGGAGAAGGGCCTGGTAGGAGTAGTGGCTGGTGTAGCCTGAACCGAGCTCCCGGCTGAGCTAGCCGCGGAGTAAACTGTCCCTGCAGCTGAGACAAGGAGAACCGGTGCTGCAGTGGTGACTAGGGCTGAAGTAGTGGTGACAGCAGGGACCACTGACTCGCCCACGGATGGACTGGAAGTGGTACTAGTAGAAGGCAGCGAACTAGTATCCATCCTGCAATCAATTCAAGGGCTTAATAAGAAAGAAGGGCTGCTAACCGTGGCTAAAATAAAGCGTTAACCAGCATGTGACAGCAAAAGATGGCCCTATCAGTCGATAAATTCGACTTCCAACATATAAAATCCAACAATCCTCAACAAATTCGAAAGGCAGCATGTGAGTGGTGGTGATATGATAATACAATGACTGATAGAGGGGCTAACACGGCATGAAAACCACATATGGGAGCATGTAAGACTCTTATCAGTCGAAGATTTCTACTCACAGTACGAGATTTCCAGTAATTCACATCGATTAATGGTGATAGGGGACGGTAACAGCAGTTAACAACAGTGATAAGTGAGAAAGAACTGAAGTTAAGCAAGCAAAGCAACAGAAAAAAAAAAAAAAAACCGTCTGACAGTCGACATATGTCGACTTACAGGCCCTAATCGCGGAAATCTTGTGCGCATTCGAATTAATCATGTAGAAACAGTGAGGGATAGGGATAAGATCATCAACAAGCTAATTAAGGACATATAAACACAATTAAATCGAAACAAAATCGACTAGGCATGGATTTTCGAACCCTAATTCAAATTCACCTCATGAAATTCGAAATAAATGAAGAGAAATTGCAAAGAGTGTGAAAGAAAACTTACTTGATGATGATTATCCTATAATAAGCAATTAAACTTCAAATAACAAGCAACAAAGGCGGATTTTGATTGAAAAACCGTAAACCCTAATTCCCTTTGAAAACCGTGAAAAAGAACACAAAAGAAGGGGAAAACAAGGGGCTATTGAAGAATTAAGTGCTAGTGATAGAATGTAGGTGACGGATTTGATAATTTTGGGCAAAAAAATGGGGATTTGGGGGAAATGGGAATCGCAATAAGGGAAGGGGTTTAGACGAAATTAGGGTAGAATGAAAATAAAATTAGGAAAATTAAGAGTTTAAAGATAGAAAAACTCCCGTCCTATTCATACCACTCGATCGAGTGGTTTTTGGGTCACTCGATTGAGGACTTTTGATGTCCCTCTTCTCGATCGAGTAGACATCCTCTCGATCGACTTGTTCCTCTTTGGCCTTTCTCGATCGAGTAACCAGACAGCTCGATCGAACCAACTTCCACTCGATCGAGTACAAGAAGTACTCGATCGAGGACTTCCTCTTGTAGGCTCCTTGATTTCCGTCTTTACTTCCTCGAAATGCGTGACATTTCCCCAAACCTGCATAAAATACATCCAAACACATCCCAAAATACCAAATACGCGGAAACACAGTCTATAGTCTCAGTCTAAGCTAAAGGATTGTCTAAACTAATTGTCCTAATTTAAAACGTAATAAAGAAATTCAAAAGAAATTCAAACAAATATCTATTACAATTTGTTACACGGGGCATTTCCCCGTTTAATTCCCATCAGCTTTCAGTAGCCCCTTCGTGGGCTTTTGACTGGAGGACGTCACTTCAGCGATACTAACCGTCCTCTTTGATTTCCATGAGCTTGAATTACTCTTTGCAAGAGGGGGAGGAGCATAGTTCCAATCTATGTAGGTTCGAACTGTCTTCGTTCTTGCCCCTCTGTCATCTTCTTTGGCATCCTTGGCTCCAGTTTGATTGATAATGGTCGCACCCTATCCCTTGACAACTCCTTTCTTGCCTTCATCTGTACCTGCAGTAAGGAAAACAGAAGAATTTTCCTCCTTTTGCTCTCGGTATGAGGCGGAGGGTTAGCAATAATAAGCAATATTCTCCAAATTTTCATCCGGAGTGTCAATAATAGGGTCAACAGAAGAGAGGGCATTGCAAGGCTGAGCTTGCATGGGAGCCCTCGGAACTTGGACCGATGGAAAGTCAGCTCCTCGTCCCCTACCTCAAAGGTCAAAGTCTTCCCCGACGTCTATTACCGCACGGGCGGTGGACAAAAATGGTCTCCCTAAAATGATAGGGGTGTGCACATCTTCGGGGATATCTAAGACGACAAAATCAACGGAAATAAAGAACTTCCCGATCCGAGCACGTCTTCTCGCTACACCTAGTGGCCGTGATAAACTACGGTCGGCCATCCGGGATCATGTTGGTGCAACTCAGCTTTGTCACACCAAGTCTCTTAGCTAGAGACAAGGGTAAAACACTTACGCTAGCGCCTAAATCGCATAGCGCATTATCAATCAATTGCATACCGATGTGACAAGGGATCGAAAAACTACCCGGTCGATTGCTTAGGAGGTAGCTTATTTTGAGATAGGTGACCCCACCTCCGTCAAAGCTACGGTCTCATTATCATTAATAGTCCTCTTACGTGCTAAAATTTCTTTCATAAATTTTAAATAAGAGGGTACCATGGTCAGCAATTCAGTGAACGGCACGGAAACTTCCAAACTCTTCAAAAGTTCGACGAATTTGCCAAACTGTTGATTAACTTTGGTATTCTGCAGCCGCCTCGGGAAGGGAACTGTAATTGGTATTTCGAGCCCCTTGTTTCTCGCTTCGAAAGTGTCTTCCGGAGCAAGTTCGGTGTCCTTTGGACGCTTCTTACCTCTCGAACGAGGCCTTTCTGGTAATTCCTCGCTTAAACGAGCACTAGCAGGCTCTCGAATAAGCTTCCCGTCAGCAATATCGCTCGATCGAGCAACGTGCTCACTCGATCGAGCAGTTTCTTCACCAGCGTCAGTCGATCGAGAAAACTTACCACTCGATCGACCAACCTCATCTTCTGCTTCACTCGATCGAGCAGGAACTCTACTCGATCGACCAGATTCTTCACCATTTCCACTCGATCGAGCATCAGACTTCAGTCGATCGAGTAACTCACTTGTCGTGAGTCCTTTTCTCTTAACAGAGCACTGTTCATCATCGCCGACATGCCTTCCCCGTCCGATTTCGATTTGTACTTCTGTCCCTCATAAGAAAGACCGCTTCTCAACTCTATCGGATGCACCGTCTCATTTGGGTTCTTGTCATTTTGAGTCGGTAAATGACCGGGCTTCCTTGAAGATTGATTTTCAGCCAGTTGGGCAACTTGAGTCTCAAGTGCCTTGAATCTTGTGTCCTTCGTTGTAATTGCTTTGCAATGGATCGCATCATGGACTTTAACTCACCTATCTCACTCACCCCACTAGATGACGAAGCACCTTGGTTAGGAGGGTTGAAAGACGGAGGCTTCTGATAGCCTTGTTGCTTCTGGTGTGGAGGAATATAGGGCTGTTGCGGCTGATTTGGAGGGGCGGTGGGGTTGAGTACGTTCTGGTTACTCCACCTCAAATTGGGGTGGATATTCGGCTCGTAATGAGTGTTGTTTTGCCTGTAATGTTGAAAGGCAGCACATTGCTCATAAGGACTAGGACAATAATCAGAGACATGTCCATCTACCCCACACCTTGTACAGACGAAAGGACCGTCTGTCATAGCATTAACCTGGTACATCCCTCCCTTGAGAGCTCCCCCTAATTCATACTTGTCAAACCTCGCGGTAAGGGCTTCTAATGCGGCTCATCGAAGAGGACTCAGCGGCTCTCCTTTGGTTTCCTCTTGAATTCCCATATTCAGCCCTATGAGTGGCTAAATCATCTATGATTTTCCATCCCTTGGTCGCCCCCAAGTTGTCAGCAAATCGACCATTGGCTGCTGCATCTAAGATAGCCCTCTGATCATCATATAAACCATTGTAAAAATGGTTGCACAAACTCCATTTTTCGAAACCATGATGTGGTATGGTCCGCACTAGTTTCTTAAAACGAAGCCATGCCTCGTGGAAGTTCTCGTCAGGCCCTTGTTTGAAACTTGTTATCTGAGCTCTAATGGCGATGGTTCTCGGCGCAGAAGTACTTCTTGTAAAACGCCAATGCTAGCGAATTCCAATCTGTTATGCCGTGAGCAGCTCGGTCTAAATCCCTGTACCACTCCCTTGCAGCATCGCGGAGTGAGAAGATGAACATGGTTTCTTTTATCTGATCAGCTGTCACGCCGGTAGGTGGAGGTATGGAGCAGCAGTAATCAATGAAGGTCTCCATATGCTGAGCTGCATCTTCAGTTGCAGCTCCCCCGAACTGATTTTTCTCGACCATATTGATGTATGCAGGCTTTGGCTCGAACTTCCTAGCATCTCCCGGTAATTCGAACCCTTTATAGAGATTGTCAGCCGTGGGCTCGGAGTGACTAGCAATGGTTGCTTCCTCAGCCATTTCGGGAAAATCTGGGAAAGTAATAGATTCAACTGATGAATTGGAAACTGGAGAAGACGGTGGATTGTCTTCGAAAAGCTCGTTCTCGTAAAAGCTACCACGAGAACTAGGCTCTTCCTCTGCCTGTTGTTCTTGAAATAGTCTCCTTTTTACGTGCAGAGATCTCTCAATATCGGGATCAAAAGGTAGTAGTGGACCACCTTGCGACCTGCGCATAAGAAGAAACTACAGACAAGATATAAGAATAGTCTAAGGAACGATGTTCCTTAAACTAAAAGAAGAATTAAAAATAAAACAGCTAGTAAATTGAACAATTGCCTCCCCGGCAACGGCGCCAAAATTTGACACGTCTGTCGCGTACCTGTCAAAAATAAAACCTAACGGTCTCAACTAAAATGTAGTAGAGGCAGTCGAGTATCGAATCCTCAGGGAGGTAATGCAACTACAGCTATCTATTTTTAATCCTATGGTAACAATTGGGGTTGATTGAATTTTTAGTTTCTAAACTACGGAGTTGGAAGGAAAGAGAAATAAAGCGGAGAGCAGTAAAGCAGGAAAATGAAATAAAACTATCAATAAGAGGGGGACATGTCGGGAATTCGGTTCACTATGATAGTTCAACAACTTAGCAGTAAATGACTCAGACGAACTAATGCGAGACGGATATTAGAAGGTCCTTTCGGTCCACTTCCCACCCTAAAATACAACTAACTTAACTTTCGTCCTCATTAGGGTAGTCTACTGTTTATAGCAGGCCTATTTAGTCCAATCTTTTGATCCAGGATTAATTGTAGCCAGTTTAATGGGTGACATAGAAGCGTGCACTCAACTAGGTCGCGAATTACAGTTAAATTGCTATAGTGACAGAGTCTCTTAATCAATTCGTCCAATTCATTCACTACGTCGTCATTATTCTACCGCAGATTCCCTAATCCCAACATGAAAGGGTTTAGCTACTCATATTCTTAATAAAACTAACAGCAAACAATTTCCCAGCAGATGACATAACGAAATAATAATAAAAAGCAATAATGATAAATTAGGGCAAGAGAATAAATAAGCAAACAAGGAATAACGCAACAAGAAGGTTAATTATTATTAAAGGAAGAGAGGAGATTACAATCTAAGCGATTCCGGCGTAAAGAACAACCGAGTCCGAGAGAAATAATCCCACAATGAAGTAACAGTAGAGAGAGTTCAAAGCAACGTAGCAAAATTCTACTGTGGAAACTTAGAGAGTAAAAAAAGAGTGAATAATAGATAATAAGATGTCTATTAACCTAATTTACTTAGGTTTAAATAGAAAGTAAAACTGAAAACTTGCGAAATAAAACATCCACGGACTAATTAAAAGCCCACGCCTGTGAAAACCTCTCGATCGAGTAGATTAGACCACTCGATCGACCATCATCTCAGCAGAAGGCCCTCGATCGACCAGCAGGTTACTCGATCGAGGCCTGGGTCATGTGCAGCTTACTCGATCGAGTAAGGAATAGCTCGATCGAGCCTCAGGGAGCCTAGGAACCACTCGATCGACCACCAAACAGCTCGATCAAGCACTTGTATCTTCAATTCAGCTCACATCTCCACCCAAACGCCTCGTAATGCGTGCAACGACACTTCCAAGTGCAATATCTTACTCTGGGACGATCCCGTCTCCTCTAAATGCATGCAAAAAGGACGAAAAGGAGTATGGTTCCGCTACTTCCGCGATCATTCCTACAAAAAGGACCAAATACACCAAAGTAGCCAATTCGGGGCAAAATACTATAAAAAACAGTATAGAAATACATAGAAATACGTGCTGAAATAGGCCAAAAAGACTATACATTAGGCACGTATCACAAGCCTTGGACACGGCTTTCCTATCTCGTATATGGTTCCACGAGCTTTCTCCCCGTTTTCTTCCTTCCTTGTTCATGTCATTGTATGCCTCGTATATTTTTGGTTGCCTATATATTATAATGTATGCTTAAGAATAATTCACTTATGTTCATTTACGTTCCATCTCATGCCTCTCCTAATGTAAATAATTCATTTCTCATTTGCTATATTTGTTCAAGTGTCACATATGAATGAAATGAAATGCTTATCCATATTATACAAGTATGGATTGACCTAGGACATTTAATTAAGGCTAATTCTTACTCCTCTATTTGTGTAACATATTTCAAGTAAAATAGCTGACAAAGCTGTCGTGTACCTATCAAAAATAACTAACTAAACTAACTATATAGCTAGAGAAGTCAGGTCGATCTCCTCAGGGAGGCAAGATATCTGTAAAAGTCCGTCTATTTGGTCACAAATGGGGGGTGTTTATAATTTATTTTCTAAACTAATTAAGGCTTTAAAAGAAAGAGAAGCAAGGAAAGAGCGGTAAAGGCAGAAAAAGGGTGATAAACTATCAATAAAGAGGGGACATGTCAGGATTTCGGTTCACTACGGTAGTCCAGTGACTCAACTATAAACAAATTAGATAAATTACTGCGAGACGGATATGGAAAGGTCCTTCCGGTCCACTTTCTATCCAAAATTACCACTAACTTAACTTTCGTCCTCGTCAGGGTAGTCTACTGTTCATAGCAGGTCTATTTAGTCCAATCTTCCGATCCAGGAATAAATTTAACCAGATTAAAAAGGTGACTCAGAAGCGTGCACTCAACTAAGTCGGTAAATACAGTTATATTGCTATGGGGACAGAGTCTCATAATTAATTCATCTAACCTATTTACTACATCGTCACATTTCTACCGTAGATTCCCTGATCCTAACATGAAACAGATTAGCTACTCATGCTATTAATATTGTCAAAACTAATAACGATGAATGAACTAACAATAAACATAATGAAACGATAATTAAATTGCATAAAAGTAATTAGAGCAGAAAGTAAAAGGAACAAAACAAACAATTAAATTAAATAAAAGGGAGATTAATATTAAAAAGGGAGAAAGAGATTACAATTGCAATAATCCGGCGTAAAGAACTAACAAATCCGAGCAAGAAAAACCGAAAGCAAAAGTTACAGTGAAGAAGAAAAAGTAACGCAGTCCTTTTTTGTGAAGATGAATGATAGATAAAACTTAGATAGAATAGAATAGATAGCTAATGAGCTTGTAACGTGCGCTTAAATAGAAAAACTACTAAGTCCAATAACTAAAATAAGTTCACGGACTAATTAAAGCCTACGCCAGCCAAAACCACTCGATCGAGCATTTCTCCAGATAATCTACTCGATCGAGTAGAATTGTTACTCGATCGAGTAACTCCAAATTTCAGCACTTCTTCGTCGAGTATAATACTTCTCGATCGACTAAATCCAGTCATAGAAACCACTCGATCGAGTGATAAAACAGCTCGATCAAGTATTCTTCCTTCAAATCAGCTCAAACTCGTGACCGACTGCCTCGTTGACCGTTCCTTCACGCATCCCAATGCAAGGTCCCACTCTAGAAAATCCCGTCTCGTCAAAATGCATGCAAAAAGGACGAAAATGGTACGATTCTACTACTTTCGCGTTCATTTCTACAAAACAGACAAAACGAACCAAAGTAGCCAATTCGGGGGTAAAATGCAATATAAACAGTACGAAAGTACATAGAAATACGTGCTAAAATAGGCTAAAAAGACTATACAAAATGCACGTATCAAATCTCCCCAAACCGAACCTTTACTCGTCCTCGAGTAAACTAAAATGCAACTAATGGAACGGAAATGAAGACTCAGAGCTAGCTTAACTTGTCTACTTGAACCAATTTAATGCAGCAAAAATTAACAGTCATGGCTAACCAGTCAATACGCAAACGAGTTATAAGCTGTTCAGAAATATAGCCAACCTATCGACCTTGCAAGACCAACACAATCGGACTCTCACATGGTCACTCTTCTCTCATGAAGCAAAGGGTGAATGTTATATGTAAAAGAGAGAAAGAGAAACAGTCACTCACCTAACTGCAACCTACATAGCATGCATGCAACAAAAATGAAAGACGATTCAAGTACTAATGCACACACTCCAACCATTAATGTCCGTCACAGCCAAGGACTTACAAATGATATGGGAATAGTGAGGGTCAGGTAAGAAAAGGCAAAACAAGTTATGGTAATGTGGAGGTAAAAGCGTCAAGCTAGTTCCTAACAGGATCATATAAGACCGTCTGAATCTCTACTGACTGAAAAATAAAGTACAAGTGCCCTTCATTTGGCACACAGCTCACTAAACTCATACACAATCTCCTCAAAAATTTTGAATAAAACGGAGGAGTGAGACCGTTACAAGGTAAAAAATGAGCATATACGGTCTCAATTAAACTTAAATACAAAAACTTCTAACATTTTTTTCCCTTCCACTGTGAACGTGAATCACATTTGTTTTCCTTTCTTTTTCTTTTTTTTTCTCTTTATTCACATTTTTCTCATTTTTTTTCTTTATCAATTTCTTTTTTTTTCTTTTCTTTTTTTTCTTCCTCTAATTTCACCAACTCCAATCAAGTGATACGAACCGAACTGCAGACGGAAAATCATACCACAAAAGGACATACTAAACTAGCTTGACTAGGCAGGCTCAGTTTGGGATGTAGCTAATGGGTCAAAAAGGCAAGTTTTGGCTTAAGTGAAGCTAAATGGGTGAAAAATATAAGAAGAGGGAAAAATTTGCAAGCACCTCCCTGCATGTGACACCGACCACAAACCCGAATGTGTGCATTTGACAAGAAATCGAATGTCATAAAAGTGCAAAAATGATGAACATGTTATGCAAGGAGTACTACTCTCAATTCCTAATGAACTGGTCATGAATGTCACCAGTTATGGGCTCTAAACCTCAGAAATTGTAAAGTAGGTTGCCAATTAATTAGGTCAAGTCTAAACAGTCAGCTATATTTGAACAAAAACTCGTAGACTATGCGTATGACAAAACTATTAACCATCAATAGAAGTGCAAGGCTCAAGTAAAATGACAAGTTATAGTGCAATATTATCACGGAAATCAACCGTTCTGACACAACCTATATGCAAAAATAAACGTTGATATTTTTGAATTTTTTGAAATTTTCTAATTTTTTTAATTTTGTTTTTTGTTTTTTAATGAAATAAATAACCAATGCAAGCTGAAATAAATAAACGTGAATGCAAAACAAATGCAAATGCGGACTCAGATGGATGCAATACCCTCCCCAAACCAAAATGGACAACGCCCTCGTTGTCCTCTAGCATACACCAGCAGATATATACAGGGGAACAGGAATATACAACCAATAAAGAATAAAAAGCAATAAAATAAAAGAAGACAAAATAAAAGAGTGAGATGGACTTACAAAACACGAACTTCCCCAAACCATCCAGAAAACTGGGGAAGTTAGTAGACCAACAGCTACTCGTCAGCCTCCTCGTCACTATCACGTATGTCCTCCACCGTCACCGTGAAGTCCGGATCTACCTCCTGCTCTCTCATCCTCCTCTGTTCAGATCGAGCTCTTTCCGCCGCCGCTGCCGGGTTCTCGTCCTCCTCCTCCTCAATATCAGACTCCGGGTACCCCTCAGCTGGGTACCGGTAAAAGGAAGGGTGTGGCCAACCCTCTGGGATCGGACGGTGTCGCCGCTTGTGATACTCGTATAGAGGGAACAAAGTCAAAGCCATGTCCCGCTCCATATGAGCCTGTGTCTCTGCAATCTCAACTAACAAACCATCACGGTGCCCTTGGTCCATGACTGAGGACGCCTCAAAGGGTGGTGGAGGTAAAAAATTAGCCGGTAGGACCGGCTGTGTATGCGTCTGGTCGGCGGGTGCAGGAGTAGGAGTAGGAGTAGGGATCGGGGTAGGTGTGGCCGTGGAAGTCTGGCCACCCGTGGAAGGTGCGGATCCCTCTCCGGTCTCAAGTTTACGCCGCTTCTTAACGGCGGGTAAAGTAGTAGGTGGGAGGACCTGGAGGTGGTACTGAGGTAGATGTGGTGTCGGGCGCCCCGTGCAACAGTAGGCAGAGGGGCTAGACGAGGCAAGGTGTCACAAGGAAGGTCGAAGGACAAGGAACCATCTATCTTCCATGTCCGGTAGTCTGTGGTCATCCAAGTCTGAGAGTGCATGGTAGCTAGGCTCAAATACCTATCAACGTCTATGTAGGGTAAGTCACGAGGCAAGACGGTGAGGAGAGAACGGGCAAGAAAGGTGGCTATGCCACCGCAGACAATGGTGCCTGTAACCTTCTCCCCCTGGGCCTGAAAGTATTGGACAGTCAAATAGGCGATGTTGAGGGTAAAAGGACCCCCATAGTCGATGTTCAGGTAACCGCCTAAGATGGAGAGCTCGTTGTTGTTGATGTTGTTTGGCTCCCTTCGACCAAAAATGGTGCTCCCCATCAGTCTAAGAAAGTAACGGACACGGGGAAGGTGGACCTGAGCGAGCTTTCGCACGGGAAAGGTGGTCTGGGCCAAGATCCGCCAAAGCTGAAGAATGACCTTCCTAGGGGCTACCGTGGCGCCCGTAACGGAAAGGCCGAGTCTGGTACCAAACTCCTCCAATGTCATAGAAAAGGTCCGGTTATATAACCGGAAAGATACAGAAAGACTAGTAGGGACAGCGTCGTGTGCCCCTGAGGAGAAGGTGATGGAGCTGAAGAACTCAAGCCTCAGCTCCCTGAAAGTGTGGCCGCTCATAGTGATGAGTTTGGCAATCCCCGTGCCCCATAAAAGCTCACAAACTGGCTCGTAGAAGACGAGCCTTTGAAGTGCCGGACGGTCTAAGAATCGGGTAGGGAGAAACTCACATTCAACTAAGTTATAAAATCGCTCACGATGAATACCATTTACAAAAATTACCTGAGGGAACCGAGGGTGTGAGTCAAGAGAGTCATCCCCTCGAACAGTGACCATGCCAGAAGGAGTAGCAAGAGTACTAGGAGCAGGTGTAGCACGACCGTGGCTGAAGTAGAAGTTGTGGTTGCAGCTATGACCGCCTTTGAGGAAGAAAGGCTAGCAGCAGTGCTAGCAGTAGCAGTGGCTATGACTAAGGTGGTGGGTGAAACAGGGCTAGCAGCAGTGCTAGCGGCAGTAAACACAGTACCGGCAGTAGAAACTAGAAAAACAGAGGTCCTGGCAGGTGCGGAGACGGTAGTAGCAGCAGGGACTACCGTCTCAGACAGAGACAGGGACGAACTGGCAGCAGAGCTCGAAGAGGGAATCGAGCTAGAATCCATCCTAAACAAATTGGATAGGGGAATTTGATAAGAGACATCAGTTTAACAGCATGAAAAATAACGTGAAATCAGCATGAAAATTCCGTAACAGTCGAAAAAAATTCGACCTACAGCCCAAAAACTCCCAAAGTTTCCTCAAAAATTCGAATGGTAATAAGTAAACAGTGATAGGGGAAGGGTAGCAGGCATCAATGGCAGCAAATGAAGCAACATCTAAGGCGAATTAAGCATATGGCAGCAGCAAAACCCAGTTTACAGTCGAAAATTTAGACCGTAATTAGCCCTAATCGCAAATTTCTCGAAAAATTCGAATTAAACAAGAAAATATCAACGAGGCAAGGGAATTAAGCATCAAGTAAGATGAATTTAGCATTGAAACAGAATTATAGTCGAAATTTCGGCCTACAATAAGGACCGAAACCCTAATTCTTGATTATCCTCATAATAAGCAAAAATTAAAGAAATTAAAGGATAAAGAAGAGTAAGGATCACTTACTTGATGATACAACACCCACAAAGGACAATTAATCGAAACGAAACAAGCAAAATGGGCGATTTTTGATCGAAAAACCGAGGAACCCTAATTCCTCTAATAGACCGAGTAAAACAGCACAAATCAAGGGGAAAGTAGAGGGCAAATGACGATTAATTAACAATAAACACAATGTAGGTGGTGGATTTGGCAAATGGGCAAGAAAAATGGAGGAATTGGGGTTTTTTTATCGCAAATAAGGAAGATAGTCGAAAAAGAATGATGAAGAATGAATTAGAAGTAAAAAGAGGGGAGGTTAAGGAGACTCCCTGCGTGGGCTTTGCAAAATCACTCGATCGAGTGGTTTAAAACTACTCGATCGAGAACTTCTAGCATGAATCCACTCGATCGAGTAAAAAGTTACTCGATCGAGAACTCCCCTGTATTGCTTTAGTCGATCGAGCAGAATGGAGTTATTCGATCGAACAAAATTCACTCGATCGAGTACAAAAAGTACACGATCGAACTCTTCTCCTTGTGTAAGCTCTTGAATTTGCTACCATTCCTTTGAATTTGCGTAAAATTCCTCAAACCTGCATAAGAGCACTCGCAAAAATATCCCAAAATACCAGATACGAAAAGTAGCTGTCTATAGTTTCTAATCTACGCTAAAAAAATGTCTAAATTCTAATTGTCCTAATTAAAAGGATTAAATAAAATTTAACTGAAATATTAAAAATTGTTTTTACAATTTGTTACACGGGGTATTTCCCTGCTCACTTCTCGAAGCAATTCAGTAGCCCCTCGGAGGGCTTCTGACTGGAGGACGTCATCTCAGCAACATTAATCGTCCTCTTCAATTTCCACGAGCTTGCATTGGAATCATTAGGAGGAGAATAGTTGACGTCCACATACGCACGAACATTTCTCATCCTTACTCCTTTCTCACCGGCTTTAACATCGTCACTCCCACTTTGATTGACATTGATTGCACAATACCCTTTGACAGCTCCTGCATTATTTTCATCTGTACCTGCAGCAAGGAAAACAGACGAACTTTCCTCCTTTTTGCTCTCAACCTGAGGCGTAGGGGTCACAATAGCAGCACAATACTCCAAATGCTCGTTTGGATTGTCAATAGGAGGGTCAATAGAAGAGAGGGCATTGCAAGGCTAAGCTTGCGGGAACTTAGACTGATGGAATATCAATTCCTCGTCCCCAACCTGAAAAGTCAATGTCTTGCTCCATACGTCTATTACTACAAGGGCATTAAATAAAAATGGTCTCCCGAAAATAATAGAGGTATGGGTATCTTCGGGGATGTCAAGTACAACGAAGTCAACGAGAATAAAGAACCTCCCGATCTTAACAGGTATGTCTTCTATGACACCTAGTGGCCGTGATATGCTACGGTCGGCCATCTGAACAGTCATGTTTGTGCAATTAAACTTGGTCAAGCCAAGTCTCTTAGCCAGAGACAGCGGTAAGACACTCACGCTAGTGCCAAGATCGCATAACGCATTATCAATCAAACGGGTACCAATATGACACGGAATCGAAAACTACCCGGGTCTGACTGTTTGGGAGATAACTTATTCTGAAATAGGGCCGTCCCTACCTCGGCCAAAGCTACCGTCTCATGGTCGTTAATGTGCCTCTTACGCGATAAAATTTCTTTCATAAAATTAAGGTAAGAGGGTACCTGTGTCAGCAGTTCGACGAATGGCATAGTGACTTGCAAGCTTTTTAGGAGTTCGGCAAATTTGTCGAATTGTTGATTAGTCTTAGTACTCTACAAACGCCTCGGGAAGGGCACCATCATGGGTATCTTGAGTCCCTTGTTCCTCTCTTCTAACGTGTCACGCGGATCAAGCTCGAAATCCTTCGAACGCTTCTTTCCTCTCGAACGAGGTCTTTCAGGCGATATTTCACTCGATCGAGCACTACCAGTCTCTCTATCTAGTTGTTCTTTATCTACACTACTCGATCGACCAAAAATACCATTCGATCGAGCTGTTTCTTCAACAAAATCACTCGATCGACCAAAAATTTCACTCGATCGAGTAGAATCTTTTTCCTGTTCACTCGATCGAGTAGAAATTTCACTCGATCGAGTCCTTTCTTCAGCACTTTCACTCGATCGACCCCCAGAAATTAGTCGATCGAGTACTTTCTTTGTCGTCAGCTCCTTTTCTTCGACAGAACACTGTTCATCAACTGTAATTACCTTCCTCGGGTCTGATTTCAACACGTCCGGTCCCTCATATGAACGACCGCTCCTCAAATTAATTAAATTTACCGTCTCATGTGGATTCTTATCAGCTTGTGACAGTAAATGACCCGGTTTCCTTGTGGACTGGTTTGCGGCTAACTGGGCAACTTGAGTTTCAAGTGCCTTGATAGATGCATCTTTTTGTTGATCACTCAGCTGCCATTGCTTTGTCAAAGACTACAACATTGTCTTCAACTCACCTAGCTCACTTACTCCACCAGAAGATGATGCACCTTGATTAGGTGTAGGAATGGAAGGAGGCTTCTGAAAGCCTTGTTGAGCCTTATGAGGAGGGAAATATGGATGCTGCTGCTGCGGAGGATGGGTAGGATTGAGCACATTTTGACTTGTCCACCTCAAATTGGGATGGACTGCCCCTTGGTTGTTAATGTAGGAACCCCCTCCTTGCCTGTATTGTTGAGAAGCAAGGACCTGTTCCTTCTCCGTAAGACAGCCAACAGTAGTGTGACCATCATTGCTCCCACACCTCTCACATGTGACAGTCTCCCCTCTAGTAAGCAAATGAACCGTCTAAGGCTCCCCAGTAGAATGCAGCTCCAACTTCTCAAATCTAGCATTCATGGCTTCCAGCTAAGCCACAACTTGCTTATCGACTGCATGAACTGTTCTAATACCATCCCTCGGGGTTCCATACTCAGCACAGTGGTTCGCCATCTCTTCAATAAGGGCCCATCCCTTATCATCGTCAGTGTTGTCTTGGAATTGTCCGTTAGATGATGCATCAAGTATGGCTCTGTGATCATCGTACAACTGGTTAGACAGAAACCACGGATCAAAACCATGGTGAGGAAGAGACCTCACCAACTTCTTGAAACGGGACCATGCTTCATAGAAAGTCTCATCAGGTGCCTGCTTGAAACTTGTGATCTTTGGCCTCAGCTGATTGGTGCGCTGTGGAGGGAAATATCTCTTATAAAAAGTAAGAGCAAGGGTCTCCCAGTCTCTGACCCCCGCGGTCATACGGTCCAAATCAGTCAGCCACTCCCCAGCTGAGTCAGTCAAAGAAAAGGGAAATAGAACCTCCTTAATCTTGTCTTGAGTAACCCCCTTTGTGGCGGGGATAATAGAACAGTAGTCCGTAAAGACCTCCATATGCTTCCTCGGGTGTTCACCTGCCACACCTCTAAAGAGATTTCTCTCCACCAGATTGATATAGCAAGGTCGGATGTCAAATGTATTCCCATCCTCAGTCTGGAGATTGAAACCCTTTGGAATTGATGATGCTTTAGGCTCCAAGTGACTAGCAATGTTCGGCATCTTTACTGGTTGGTTTACAGAACTAGAAGTATCTTCTTGGAAAGATGGATTTTCTGTAAAAAAGAAATGCTGAAGCTCTGGTTCGAAAGTACTCAAGTCTTCCTTTCGTGATTCTCTTTGCAGACGGAGTCTATGCCTGAACAGTATTTATGGCTCAGAATCAGCTGAAATTAACTCAAATCTGTCTGACCTGGGCATACACAACACTGAAAGAAAATAAATAAGAATTGCCTCAAGAAATAAAAATTCCCTGAGACGGATAAAATAAACGAAACAAAGACAGATAGGGAAATTGCCTCCCCAGCAATGACGCCAAAATTTGACACGGCTGTCGTGTACCTATCAAAAATAACTAACTAAACTAACTATATAGCTAGGGAAGTCAGGTTGATCTCCTCAGGGAGGCAAGATATCTGTAAAAGTCGGTCTATTTGGTCACAAATGGGGGGTGTTTATAATTGATTTTCTAAACTAATTAAGGCTTTAAAAGAAAGAGAAGCAAGGAAAGAGTGGCAAAGGCAGAAAAAGGGTGATAAACTATCAATAAAGAGGGGACATGTTAGGATTTCGGTTCACTACGGTAGTCCAGTGACTCATTTGTAAACAACTTAGATAAATTACTGCGAGACGGGTATGGAAAGGTCCTTCCGGTCCACTTTCTCTCTTAAATTACCACTAACTTAACTTCCGTCCTCGTCAGGGTAGTCTACTGTTCATAGCAGGTCTATTTAGTCCAATCTTCCGATCCAGGAATAAAATTAACCAGATTAAAAAGGTGACTCAAAAGCGTGCACTCAACTAAGTCGGTAAATACAGTTATATTGATGTGGTGACAGAGTCTCACAATTAATTCATCTAACCTATTTACTACATCGTCACATTTCTACCGTAGATTCCCTAATCCCAACATGAAACAGATTAGCTACTTATGCTATTAATATTGTCAAAACTAATAACGATGAATGAACTAACAATAAACATAATGAAACGATAATTAAATTGCATAAAAGTAATTAGAGCAGAAAGTAAAAAGAACAAAACAAACAATTAAATTAAATAAAAGAGAGATTAATATTAAAAAGGGAGAAAGAGATTACAATCGCAAGAATCCGGCATAAAGAACTAACAAATCCGAGCGAGAAAATCCAAAAGCAAAAGTTACAGTGAAGAAGAAAAAGTAACGCAATCCTTTTTTGTGAAGATGAATAATAGATAAAACTTAGATAGAATAGAATAGATAGCTAATGACCTAATAACGTGCGCTTAAACAGAAAAACTACTAAGTCCAATAATTAAAACAAGTTCACGGGCTAATTAAAGCCCACGCCAGCCAAAACCACTCGATCGAGTAGTTTGAAACCACTCGATCGAGCATTTCTCCAGATAATCTACTCGATCGAGTAGAATTGTTACTCGATCGAGTAACTCCAAATTTTAGCACTTCTTGGTCGTGTATAATACTTCTCGATCGACTAAATCAAGTCATAGAAATCACTCGATTGAGTGATAAAATAGCTCGATCGAGTATTCTTCCTTCAAATCAGCTCAAACTCGTGACCGACTGCCTCGTAGACCGTTCATTCACGCATCCCAATGCAAGGTCTCACTCTAGAAAATCCCATCTCCTTAAAATGCATGCAAAAATGACGAAAATGGTACGATTCCACTACTTTCGCGTTCATTTCTACAAAACGGACAGAACGAACCAAAGTAGCCAATTCGGGGGCAAAATACAATATAAACAGTACGAAAGTACATAGAAATACATGCTAAAATAAGCTAAAAAGACTATACAAAATGTATATATCAATAGCTCGTTTTAACTAGCTACTCGAGTTGAGTTATATTCTTGTGAAATTGCCATCATGCTACACTTTTTACTTGACTTATATTTACGCCCTATTTGTGTTGTTCTGGTAAGTAAGGGTTTGGCCCACTTCTGTTGTTCTGGCAATTGAGTTTTATCTTAGTCTTTTCAGCCACTTATGTGCTGTTCTGCCATATGTCGAATCCGAAATATTTATTCCGAGAGTCTGGCCAGTTTTAGACTAGGACCCTATTATTATCGTAGTCCTACCCGGAGAAAATTATAGTCTAAGAGTAGTAAATGTCTTGCATTTTGGATGGTTGCATATGTCATTTTTACTTGGGATGCGTGTCCATGACTAATTAACGTTAACTTTTTTTCTTTTATTCAAATGTCCCATATGATTAGATGAACTTATGATATGCTAGTATTAGTTACTTTGATCTCTTTATTTTTTTTGACAAGTTTTATCCCAAGGCATTTAATATTTATATTGCTTACAATCATTTTCTATGCCTTGCTTAACTGAGTTCTTTGTTACTTTTTTTTTGACATAATGTGGTTGGGAGAACCTTGAGTTACTCCCCACTGACTGTGGCATTCATGTTTTATGAATGATAGGTATTAGTTGGTGCTTATATGGGGTGAAGACATGTGTGATCTAGCGAGTACCTTGACCGTTGGACTTTATTTATCTTTTTTCTAAACTCACCTATTTTCGTCTTGTCATTCGTGTTATATGTTTTCCCCATTTTTGACTATTACGTTTGTATGAACCTATGTTTTATTTCCGCGTACTTTTTCTCCGTTGAATTTTAGTGAATCCCACATGTTAAACCTTATCTATTAAATAAAAGTTTCAAAAATTTCACATTTTCGCTTGTATTTATTAATTTTACTTTCCGGTTTATAGCGGGGTGTCACACTTTTGTTTAACCCACTTGAGCCTTAGCATTTCCTTTTTGGCATACCTATTATACTCACTACATCCCAAAAACAACCAACCTTGATAAATAAAGTTGTTGTAATACCCATCCTTTTAGGGACCCGTTAACCGTCGTTGACTGACCTTAGACACATGTCTAGACCTTGGGAAGCCTTACGAGTTTAGTCTTGCGATATAGTAATCCTCTGAGTTTAGGAAGCTCGATCTAGCGAAGGCTACTCGATCGAGTAGCTCAGTCACTCAATCGAGTAAAGGCCAATCGATCGAGTAAGTTACATGCTCGATCGAGTAAGAGGAGATCAGCGGTAAAATATAAATCGTGGAATCGTGAAACCAAAATCATTTCATTTTATTTCTCCTAAACCTAACTGGCGTCACATCTATCTCCTTAACCATATTCAACCCTTTGGAGCCCTTTATGAGTTGAGATACCACAGGGATGGAAAGCATGAGTCGGGTAGTGGTCTTGTCGCCGGAATGCTATGTATAGATATGTTGTAATCATCATCATCGTCTTTCTTAGTTTTAGTTATGGTTGTGGTAGTAGTAATAGGGTTGTCATACTATTTCTAATAGATGGTTATGGTAGTTGCTTGTCGTTTGTAGTTTATGCGGTATTGCTGCGGATTGCTAAAGGTAGGTTTTCCTAAGCAGTACAGTTGGTTGTCTAAGATATCGATTGTATTGTTTACTTGATTTTGGTATGGTTGTTGGTAGTGTAGATTGGTTGTAGTTTGTGGTTGTGTGTTGTCTCTGGTTCACGAGGTGCGTCCTCGGCTGAGTGGAGTCACTTGCGGGCGTGGCTTCACGTCCTTGATTCGCCCTTCGTGTAACCCGCCGCAAAAGAGGATGTGCACATTAAGGAACATGGGTTTGCGCTCGGTATTGATGAGAGGGGATTAGGTGGGAACGGCTGCGGTCCCCTCCTGGCGATGGGGATTACTGGTTGCAGCCATAATCTAGCAGGACTCGACCTTCAGGCAGTCAGAGAGTGTTGGTGATTGGAAGAAGTGTTGGGTGTATGTGTTGTATCTAGTGTTGTGTGTGTTCCTTCAGTTACTGACCTTGTGTGGTGTTGTTTGTGTTTTATTCTTGTGTTGTGTCTGCCATGATCCATTATGGTGAGCAGTCGTTCTTAGCAGGTTGATATGTGGACCTTAGCTGGGTGCTTTTGAGGGACGAGTCTTGGCAAAGCTAGTTTCACGTCATTGATAGATGTCATCATCTGTATCTTTTTATTTTGTTAAGTAACTGTAATAAACTTAATTGTTCTTTTATTGACGTTTGATATTTAATATTCCTCGGGCAATCGAGATGGTAACGCCCTTATCTGCGGGGGAATGTCTTGTTAAGGCTCCTTGGTAGATGGAGGTGTTACAAAGTGGTATCAGAGCGGCGATTTTGGAACCTGTAACCAATAAGCCTAATGAATGTAGTGAGTCTAATAAAATGAACCTGGTGTATGTGTGTTGGGAGCTCCGGCAATTGCTTTATTTTGAGTGGGAAGGGGCCCTCATTCAAAAATCTTGGCCCCAATATGCTTAAGCCAGCCACCGAATGGGAGTATTGAGTCAGGAATTGTATATGTATAGTTGTGTGTGGTATATAAAGTGGATATATGTGTATCGGAGTTTGAGGTAATGTCATGTATGTGCAAGTGGTAGCGTAAGAATGTGTAAGTGTTTTGAAGCTGGGAATGCGTGTGTGTATGATGAAGAATGGCGGATGTGTGGAAGTTTGCATAAGAATATCTGACAATGTGACAGTTGGTAATGAAATGCAAGTCTCAATATGTGCCTTAGATAGTATTAATTGTCAGGTGGTGATGTGGAATTTAACAGGTAAATGATTTTGTATACCCTTGTGAATAAGTATAACAATGTGAGTATATCTTGTGATTGTTATGATATGTCGAACAATAGAGTATATATGAGTAATAAGTGCTAGTTAAATTGCTGAATGGAATGTCTAATAAATTGTAGTCACATGTTGGATGATAGAATTTGGATGTGCGTAAGTAAAAGTGGCATATTGTTGTTGTTGTTGTTATAAGAATATCTGTATATATATATATATGTATATATATATATATACATATATATATATATATATACATATATATATACATATATATATATATATATATATATACATATATATATACATATATATATATATATATATACATGTGAGTTGAAATATGTCATGGTTGGAATACATTGTAAATTGTCTGATACATGGTAGAATAGTATGCATAGTGTTCGGTTGAGATAATCGTGTTCTATAAGAGCTAGTGTTAATAGATAGTAATTAGATGGGAATAATCGGTGACGAGTTCCAAGTATACCCTGGACTCGGAACGAGTTATTGTTTTGAAGGATCCGTTAACCGAATTCGTAATCTCCGACATGTTTTAATCTTATTTAACCAAGTACGAGTGCCTACACGGCCTAGTAGACCTTATTCGATCTACTAGTTGGGTCACTTGATTGAAATCGTTGGATCTGCCAGTGGAAACCCGATTGAGCAACCCCAACATGATCGAGTACAGGCTACTCGATCGAGTAACCAAGTCACTCGATCGAGTAAGTACCTACAGTACCCGGGTTATAACGGGATTCATATACCCTATTTCATTCATTCTCTTCTATTTCTTCTTATCACTCAAACCCTAAATCTCTCTTAAAACCTTTCCTCTCAAAGTTTTTGGGTAAATTGTGCTTGAATCTTCTTGGAATCCTTCTTGCTACTTCACTCAATTCTTTTGCAACTCATTCAAGGTAAGATTTCTACTCTTTTTCTTTATTTTTAATCAATTAGTAGCATGTGAAAGTGTCAATTTTTCTGAAAATTCGATTTGTACCCATGGATTTTTTATTATAGTTGTTGTATTTTGGTAAAAATCGCATTAAATCATTGTTATTGATGCTAGAAATTGCAAAATCAAACTGATTTGTGAGTATGTTTGGGCTTAAAAGTGCCCCAAAACTGAATTTCGCCCAAATTTTGTAATAATACTTTTTTTGTAAACTCACTTTTGAGGGATTAAGATCCCAATATTCTTAATAATTGTTGAAACTTGGTGTTTTGAAGCTTTGAAACCGTCTATTATGAAGTATGAGGGTGAGGTGACTTGGAAAATTTTCGTTTGTCTTAAAAGGTTTGCTTTAAATTGTTGTTCTTCTATCCATGAGTATCTTTGAAAAGTTCATTTTGATCAAGTAAGAATCCGATTTGTGTGGCTAAAACATGTTGAAACAAATGCCCAGAGCCACAGCTGTAACCCGTCAGAACAAGAGATCGAGGGCAGCTGAGCCTGAGGTGGGAGAGGGGAGTCAGGGGCCTACTATCCCACTAGTTTCTGAGTACCCTACCATAGTCTTTGCTGACTTTAAGCAAAGAAAAGCCTTTGTTGAGTTAACAAAACGTCATATGAAACACACTAGGTGCATCGACATGAGCATTCTTGATGACCTGGAGATAGAAGTGGATGTGTGACATATCATTGAGACCCTGGGTTTGGCGGGGTTGTATCATCTTAGGAAGCACTCTTACCCTTTCTTGACCATGGAGTTTATGAGCTCCTTTTCTTAAGATGCGGTGGTGAAGACCGTAGAGTTCCATCTTATGAACACCAGCTTTCTCTTGACTATGGACTAGTTTCCTTCTCACCTTAGACTGGCACGACCTAAGAAGGGATTTCTAAGAGATATCTCGACTGAGTGTAGGGCTAGTAGCTACATACCATGTTTCACTGGTAGGCCTGCTCCCACTTCGAGTAACATGTTGATTAATGATGTCTAACATGTCACTCTAAAGATCTTCCTCCGAGCTTTGACTTGTTTGCTTTATGAGGGATGTGAGTAAGTTAAACTCGCATGAGGTTATGTTGCTGGTCACCTACATGAACCCCACCCGAGCGCAGCGAGTCTCCTTTAGTGCCCCGACCATCGTTTGTGCTAGTTTGGCCTTGATGGCCACATCTTCGACCCGGTACTTGAGTTGTGGTGCTATTGCCACCCGTTTAGCTGAGAGATTTACTTACTTTGAGGCCACTTCGGCTCTCAAGCCTATGGTCCCGGTTGTGCCCACTATGGACAAGGCTTATTTCATCGACCATAAATGGTTGAGGACTTTGGAGGCTGGTGGATTAACTTGGAGGGTGTGAGGTATGAGTTGGATGAAAGTACCTGACCCAGAGCATCTTCCTGTGACTGAGTCGTTGACCGCAGTGGTGGTTACATCGGACTCAGATGACGATAAGGCTGCTCATACTCGAAAGTACTACCTTATAGATGAGGGACTTTTGGAGGTGATGCCGGAGCCGACCAGGGGAGACCAGGCTAGACCTGAGGACCAGGTACCTAGGGTGGGGAGAGGTCCCAGACGGGTGAGAGAGAGGGTTGGTGAGACTCACCGAATTTTAACACTGCACGATTATCTACACCATACATGTCATACTCATCTGGTACAATTATTCTATTTAATCATCCACCAATTATTCGATATTTGTTCTTAGGCCAAATTGCGAGAATGAATAAACTAAGATGATGGCTTAAAATTGTGTGACATCTTTATGTCCATGATAACTAACATTCAATCTATATGAGTCAATTTTCATGCATATTAGTAGGTGGTTTGGTTTAGGCGGAATATGATGCACTAATTAACATGCGAAGAAAAGCAACGAGAATGGAAAAACGTAAAACAAAAACAAAGTCCTAGTGTGGCCTATCTACCAAGATGAACATAAATACAACTTTGGAATCCTTCCTAGGACCCGAGAAGCTTGTCTTGATGTTCCATCTTGGTCCATGTAGCGGGAGTGAGCAATCCAATCTCCATCTTTAGTCTTCTCAAAATTACAATTAAAAATTACGAAATACACCTATTTACATTCTAATTTCAAAACATAATACTTAAAGAAAACCAAAGGAGATACGAGATCTCAAAATTACATCAGGATTATGTTTACATCATTACGAAAACATAATCAACTAAGGCCACACTAGGTAATACAAATTAAAATCGATTGCAAAAATACATAAATAAACCATTCAACAATTCATACAACTAAATAAAATGCATCAACTATAAATTAATCATTCAAGACATAATTCCTTAATTATGTAGAGTAATTTATCCAAACCACCTATTTTATAATTATCAAAATTATGTGACAATTCCTCAATTACTCACAATAATTCCAATCTTAATTCACATTAACTAGTGATATGAATTAATCCAACACTATTTTAAACCTCTTTAAAATAATTGGGTATCAAAAATTTGTGAACTTTTTCATAACAAACAATCATACATTATAAACTTAATGTATAATGTTTATCGGCCAAAACACAACATTTTTTTTTTTTTATCATTATTCTCGGCATACCAAAAAAACAAAAACAGTTTTTTTTTCTTTTTAAAATGCACTCGGCATTCCTTCCTAAAAATCAAAAACAGTTTTATATTTTTTTTTATTTTTTTTTAAATGCTCTCGGCATTGCTAAAAAAAACAAAAAAAACGGGTTTTTTTTAATTATTTTAAATGCCCTCGGCATTTCAACCCTAAAAAAACAAAAACAGTTTTTTTTTACTTGCGGCATTATGCCCTAAATGTCGAAAAACAGGTTTTTTTTTTCCTTTTCTTATCACGAAAATTGACCTCTTTTATGAACAAATTTGTTTAATGTTGCTAATATAACAAGATTGGCATAATCATCAACTTGTAATTTAAATATAGATTCAAACTAGATGATTCAATTTAACCTCTTAAAAAGAATATCCAAATTATGATTAAATCGATTATCCGAATATTTGATTCATCACAATTGATTTAAACATTATTAAATTTAATGAATCATGATTATAAACAACAATTTAAAACCATATATGCCAAAAACTATATAGCAAAACAAATGAACAACATCAATCAAAACGATTTCCATTTACATTTCAATTTAATTCTTCTTAAATCAAAGCATCTAGAAATTTATCATATTATCATCTTAACATATTAAAATAACAATATCAATAAATCAAAATGGAACAAAACATCAAAACAAAACAAAAAATCATCTCGGCAGAAAAACTTTTAATGCGGCCGAAAAATTTTTTCTTCAAATTTTTTTTTTTTTTTTGTTTGAATCCATTTATGAAAATCATATAAAATAATTTCCTGGCCTATTCTCTGATACCACTTGTGGGAAATATCGGTATATTTCATCAAGAAAATTTCGGATTATAACGAAATTATGAAATATGAAATTGCTAGTCATAAACGAATTGCATAAACAAAAGAATAGAGATTAGAATTAACCTTCAGTCCTAGCAATTTGGCCTAAGAACAAATATCGAGATCGATATTCTCCTAATCGGTGTACCCAAAATGCTTTGAGAAATGCCCTTGTTCTTGCTAGAAAGAGATCACTAATTGTTAATTATTTTTTTAGGGTTTTGTGATGAGAGTTATTAGGTCAAAAACAAGTGAAGAAAATGATTCTCCCCTATACCCTTTTAACCGTCCGAGAGGAGAGGAATAGGGAAGATTTTTTCTTCCTTTTTTTTTCTTCACTTAAACCATGCGGCCCAACCAAAAATAAGGAGAAAAATCTTTTTATTTTTAGGTTGTTATCAAAATGTATATAATGTGTATATTTATAAATTGTCAATTATGTCAACACGTATTTAATAAGTCCACACACAACAGTTTGTAGTCGATTTATTAATACCGGTCTGTCAATTATTTATTATGACAATGTCGTATAATATATACATTAATTATAAATATCGCATATTTATAATTTTCTAATTAATATAACCGTTTACGTTTAATTACGAATTAACATCTTAATTCGTTTAAGCTAACATTATATACATTAATTAAATATAACAGTTTATATTCAATTTATGAATTAACAATTAATTCGTCTCAGCTGATATTATTTAATTGTATTAAATAATCGTCTCATCATCACATTGACTAACGTTTTAGTCAAATACATGGACTAACCTTTTAGTCATATAAGGCATCAATGTGATTATATTTTCATACAATCACATCTCTCAAACACATCCTTTAGGTGTGACTTTTAGGGACCAAGATTAATTCGCCATCGTATGATAATAACGTCAAACTTCTAGCAAGCCAACCGTTATTAGTAAACGTTAATCAACTGATAAAATAATAAGTATACCCTGTGAACCTATAAGAGATTTATACATGTTATCACACTAACTGTGGGGGACACTAGCTCCAACAAAGTAACAGTTGGCGTTAGTGTGTTTTCTCGTTGGTGTTAGTGTGTTGGTTGACGACTCGGTAGGAGGTCGTATTGGATGGTTATGTTCGCAAAGGTAGATGATGATGAATAGTGGGCGTAAACCAATGGGTTGTATAAGGGAATGGTTGTGTTTGTTCTTTTCGGCATGAGTTGTCGTCAGTGACCTTAGTTCGTGTTACACCTTGAGCAGTGGGGAATGATGAGTTGAACTTCAGGGACGAAGTTCTTTTTAAGGGGGAAAGACTGTAATACCCGTACTTTTCGGGACCCGTTAACCGTCGTTGACTGACCTTAGACACATGTCTTGACCTTGGGAAGCCTTACGAGTTTAGTCTTGCGACATAGTAATCCTTTTGAGTTTAGGAAACTCGATCTAGCGGAGGCTACTCGATCGAGTAGCTCAGTCACTCGATCGAGTAGAGGCCACTCGATCGAGTAACTAGATATCAGCGGTAAAATATAAATCGTGGAATCGTGAAACCAAAATCATTTCATTTCATTTCTCCTAAACCTAACTGCCGTGACATCTCTCTCTTTTACCATATTCATCCTTTTGGAGCCTTTTATGAGTTGAGACACCATAGGGATGGGAAGCATGAGTCGGGTGGCGGTCTTGTCGCCGGAATGCTATGTATAGGTATGTCATCATCATTATTATCGTCTTCCTTAGTTTTGGTTATGGTTGTGGTAGTAGTAATAGGGTTGTCGTATGATTTGTAATAGGTGGTTATAGTGGTTGCTTGTCGTCTTGTGGTCGTATGCGGTATTGCTGCGAATTGCTAAAGGTAGGTTTTCTTACTCATTAATGTTGGTTGTCTAATATGTCCATTATATTGTTTACTTGATTTTGGTATGGTTGTTGGTAGTGTGGATTGGTTGTAGTTACTGGTTGTGTGTTGTCTCTAGTTCGCGAGGTGCGTCCTTGGCTGAGTGGAGTCATTTGCGGGAGTAGAGTTACTTACGGGAGTGGCTTCCACCCTTGATTTGTCCTTTGTGGAACCCGCCGCAAAAGAGGGTGTGCACATTAAGGAACATGGGTTTGCGCTCGGTATTGATGAACGGGGCTTAGGTGGGAGCGGCAGCGGTCCTCTACTGGCGGTGAGGATTACTGGTTGCGGCCGTAATCTGGCAGGACTCGACCTTTGGGCAGTCAGAGAGTGTTGATGATTGGAAGAGGTGTTGAGTGTATGTTTTTTGTATCTGGTGTTCTGTGTGTTCCTTCAGTTACTGACCTTGTGTGCGTAACCGCCCTAATGCTTTTGTACCTGATGTCGATAATAAGGTATGCTCACCATGACAAGCAAGTGTATGATTTTTATTTTTGAAAGTGTATATATTGTCTATGCTCACGAGTCAGAAACAATATCACACGTTACTAGAAATAACATCACACCTTATACAAAACAATATCACTATCACACAAGTACTTTATATGCCTCTAATACTAGAACCTCTTAATGTTTTTTGTGTGTTTCACTTTACATGTTATTCATACATAGTTTTTTGTTGATTTTCAGGGGAGTTCAGATGAGGATGATGCTGATGATTTCTTGATGGGCTGAAGGACTTTCTTGTTGATGGAGCTAGGGCTGAGCAAAACCGAATATCCGATCCGGATTTCAAAATCGGACCGGATATCCGAAATTTTCATTTTTCGTGATCCACATCCGATTCGAATAATTCGAATATCCAAAAATCTGGAATCCGAAAATTCGTAAATCCAGATTTCGGAAACCGGATTCGATCCGGATTTAAAAGTAGAGTCAAAGTTCCACCGAGTATTGCAGACTAAAACTAATGGCATTGTAACTTAATGTCATCTGCTATTGTTCGCGCCTTCTTAGTAGAAAAATGCTCTTTACCAGCATTATCATCTTCTAGATCGATAAATCTCGCATCACTATTGTCATCGTAACTTGACGTCATCTGCATAAAACGAAGAAAGAAAGAATGAAACAAAAAATTAGATGACTTGCGAGGTTTACGACAAACAGAAAATTTGATTACAGTGAAACACCAAAAGAGGGAAAATAGAAAGTAATTAACATGCAACAGAAATAAAAAATTAAACGATGCTTTCCTATTTCTGAGCTTACATGAATTATTTATGACAAACTATCCTCTGTTAAGATTTCGTAGTGTGATAAAAAATTAATTATTTTAGATTTTAGATTTTGGAGGTGTTGAGATCAGATTCTTCATCTTATTTATGACAAACAGAAAATTTCATTGACAACAAAAGAGAAGCTTACAAGAGAAGCATATGCAAGGAGGCGTATGCAATATCGATTTAAGATGAGCGATATACAACATGTGGGAGTACCGAAATCAAACAAATGTTATCAAAAACAAGAGAAATAAATTACCTTAGTGATGAACTGATGATTGATGATGAGCGATTATCGATTTGAGATGAGTGATTGATGATGAGAGATAGAGATCTGAAAGAGAGTAGGAGATGAATGAGAAGGAGGCAAGGAGGCGTTACTTTAATTTTTAGGGTTTGAATAAAATGTGACTCACTGAATCAGTGAATCGTTGGCTGGTTTTACTCTTTTCATTTTTACGTTTTCCGGTTTTTTTATTTTTTTTAAAATTCGGATCGGATTCGGATATCCGGTTTTAAGAAAATTGCAATCCACATCCGATCCAGTTTATTCGGAAAAAACCAGATCAGATTTCCAATTTAAATGGTATCCATATATTCGGATTTTTTTTTTCCGGATTTCGGATCGGATCCAGAAAAAAAACAGATCGGAATTTTTTCGCTCAACCCTAGATGGAGATTTCGGATCGGATCCGGAAAAAAAACAGATCGGAATTTTTTTGCTCAGCCCTAGATGGAGCTCATTAAATATAGCAACATCATATACACTTACTAGTATATCATATACACCACAAAATTCATTATTAGAGTATAGATTATACATGCTTTATATAGATGATTTTATTCTTTCATAGCTTCATTAATATAATTTAGAATATACTCAGTTATAATTTTGGATCATTATATTTTTTTTATCTTAAGTTGTCTTATTTTTGTATATTTTTGTGAAACTGAGAAACAATATCACATGTTATTTTAAGTAATATCACACCTTATACTAAACAATATCACTGTTTCAGAGGTACATTACATGCCTCTCCTTTTCTGTGTGTTGTAAAAATATATCACACCCAGTGTATAAAAATATCACAAACAGTTAAAAAGAATATCACACTTTACCAAGAAAATATAATACTAGATTTTGAAGATTGTTTATACATAGAATATCACATTATATATCAAAACAATATCACACTTAGTTATAGACAATATCCCTTGTGTGATATTGTATACAATACCACAAGTCATTAGAAATAGTATCACAGAGACTGTAACAAAATATCAGACAGTCTGTGAAACAGTATCACAAACATCAAAAAAAAATATCGCAGTTCATAATAAACAATATCACATTTTGTTAAAACATCATCATTGTTAGCAAGATTTATTATGCCTCTGTAGTTTTTGTGATTTTGAAAAACAATATCAACCTGTGTACACAACAATATCACAACATTCTGAATACAATATCAAAGTAAAAAGGATTTTAAATTCCATATCCACTATTTTTATTATTAAGAAGCAATACCACAACAGAATACGTGATATTGTTTAGCAGACTGTGTGATATTGTTTTAGTGAATACGTGATTTTGTTTAGCAGATTGTGTGATATTATTTGGAAGCAATATCACAACAATTATAGCAAAATATCACACGACACTTGAAAGAATATCACACTTTATCAAGAGTTATATCAGATCCAAAAGATCCATCACTACTTGTTTACCATTAGAAAATGTTTACCATTAGATTCCTTGTCCTACAAACAATACATCCATTTACTTCAAATTACAACTTTGTGCCAACAAATCTAGTAGTCCTAATTCCTTCCTCTACCTCTACCTGGGTTCTTAGGATTTGCAACGGTTTTAATCGTTTGTTGGGTTGTTTTCTATCATCTTTTCCACAATCAGCTCCTCTATAAAGCAAATAAGTAATAACACTCAATTATTATTTTGGACACTTTTCTTGTATAAAAATATTCTACCATTTTGCATATTAAAGCCAGCTACTATAAAATAAGGCTTTTGGTTTTTACCCTTTTCTAGGAGATTGCCGAAGAATGGGTAATTTTGTGTTAATCTTCGGTATCCCAGTACAATCCTTCTTCGCTGTCGGCGGAACATTTGCTTTATTTGCCTCCTTGTGAACTACATCGACCTTCTCTTTTGTTGGAACTTCTACATTTGGTACTTCCTCCCTCTCAACAGTATTCTCCTTCCCCTTTGTCTGACCACCCTTCTCTTTTACATTTTCTTTGTTATTCCTGCTGTAAATTATTTAACCTTTTCGATCAAAGGTGTCATGTTCTAATTTATGTCAGCTAATAGTAATGCTGCAGCCATTTCTAGCCATTAGTAGTGCCTATACACTTTCAGGTTCAAGTCCGCTTCAAACATCTCTCACTCATACCGAATCATGTGCATCATTAAGAAGTTTCCAGACTCGGTATTGTTTATCTCCGTCTTTTACCAAGGGAAGTTGATGTTGACAATATCAAACGTTATTATATCACCAACTCTTTCAATATTCTTCTTTCCTAGGTAGTCACTCATGTGATCAGCCTACAATATTAAGCAAAGCCATTAGTGATAATTTCACAAACAATGAAATCCATTATTTTAATATTAATATACACCCGACAATTTAAGAAATATTAATTAATCATACCACCAAATCTCCAGCCTTATATATTTCTGTTTGCTCCCAGTCGTCGTACTCTTTGTTGTCAAGCACTTCCACTGTCTCGGTTTTGTAATTTATACAAACATAGAAATAATGTTCTTTATCGGAATATAAAAAGATCTCCATCTAGGTTCGTTACAGGGAACTGTGTTTCTTCTAATGAATTCGTCCAATGCTCCAAAAATGTTTTCTTTATTACTTTCTCAGTTTCTAGTTCCTTCCGATTTTACTCCTTGTTGTGTATATATATGATAAAAGTCCTATTTCTTTAATGGTTATTACATTTAATCAAAGCGTGAATATGTATAAATCAAAGTAAAATGATAGCTTACCATTTGTCAAATCCTAAAAAATATTAAACTTGTTTCACATTTTTTTTTGTGCTCAAAGTGGTTCAGAATTAGTGACCAACATTCAATCACATTGCTACTGACGTGCACATCTGGAAGCAATGGCAATATATCGTCTCTGATAAGGTATTGATCATCACTGAAGTTGGCAACAACCTCACTGCTCCAAACATTAACACAATTTTTTTTTTTAAAAAAAAAAAATCAAGACTAGTCCAAACAAAATCACACTACTCTAAATATTGCATCACACCAATAATGAAAAAGTATCACAAAAAAATATCAGTACTGATCTATTCAAAGATTTTAAAGAACCATACTCTAATGCGAAAATGAGGTCATCGAAAAAGCAGTAGTCAAGCACTCCTTTTCTCATCGTTAACATCTTTGTACATAGTGGTTTGTTAGCCTTCATAAACCTTGAGACGACCTCCAATTTAGCATCTGGCACACCATAGTTGTACGTGCTTCCAAAGCCATCCGATTTCCCCTCCTACTGCTGCCCTCGACACTAGCAGAACCATCATATACCATAGAAAGAAAAATATATATTATGTTATTCAATACATATTGAGTATTTATAATGAAAATAATTAGGATCGTATAAGTTAGTTTTAAAAAAATAACCTTTTATTTTTTATTCGGGCGTCTGAACATTCTTTTCCCACCCCTTCCTCTCTTGTTTTTGTTTGCTCTTTTCCTTTTCGTCACCAATTTAGGTAACAGTGTACTTTTGATGGCATTAAGGTTTTTAACCTTTTTCAGTACCTCACTCCTTTTTTTATTTAAATCACTCAAGACGAGCGTGGCTGCAACTCCCCCCCCCCCCCCTCCCCCCCATATAACTGTCTCTTCTTTGCATCGTACAATTCACATTTAAAATCCTCACCAACAAAAAACACCATGTGAAACATCATGAATAATCCACAATCCAAGTTCAACTCTTTCGTTTGCCAATCAAAGCCCACATTTGCCAACACATAGTCCTCTAGTTTTAGCCCACTTTCATTACCTTTAGTGTTGACGTAGTGACCCTAAATACTCCTATGTATATGTTTAAAGTAAACAACGATCCAATATCAAGCTTAGCTAACAAAATCATTATATCATTAGTTCTTATTTTCAATATAGTACTTACAGCCAAATGAGCCAGGTGTGTACATGCTCCTCGTCTTGGAAATCATCATAGTCTCGACTGTCTAAGTAGAGCATTTTTTCCCTCTTGAAGTCAATACAGACACAGATGTAGAGCTGTTGATATAGCAAATGTATGAACACCTATAGAAATATTATAAAAAAAAAATAGCCCAAGAAGTGCCATTCATTTTGATTTTTAGAAACAATATCACAATAACGAGTAATAATATCAAACAATATGTAATACAATATCACAACTAAAATATTAATTTGATTTAAAGAAACAATATCAACACTAACTTTTAACAATATCACATAGTATATAAAACAGTATCACAACTAAAATTATTATTAAAGTCTTGCCATATTTGAATTTAAATTCAGTGGCTCCTTATACGGAGTTGACCACATATCCCATGTCCTACATACGCCTGCCTTAAGTCTCGCCAATTCATCAACATCTTCTTCATTTACATGTAAGATTTTCTCCACAGCACCCTGTTGTTCATAAGGGCAACTGATTTGTCTTCTTGATACACATTTTACACTACCTAACTTAAAACACGATAAACACATGAAGTTTATGTTTTCCATACCGAATGGGCTAGGCCGTAGAAAATCGTTGTCGGTCTGTCGCTGTCCTTTTGTGCCATTTGAAACTGATTGAGCAATATTTTTTTTTTCAAGAAAATATCATTTCATTCCATTTGAAAAGAAATTACATTTTTTGCAAATTCTTTCCACTAACAAATATCCAAACTATCAAAGTGTACAAACTAGCTAACTTTTAAGAGCATATCTATCATCCATTAGTCTATACTCAGGATTTGTTTCCTAGATAAACATTCGAGTTGCTCTGAAGAGTTTTATCTCCCTGGCTAACAAAGGAATGGAATACTGCTGCCTTGAAAGATGCGTTTGTTGCGTTCAAACCATGGCTCGTGGACTGTAGAAAGTAAAGTAACACCAAACCAAACTTTATGATTGAGCAATATTGCCCATGACTCAATAACCACTCCTTCTATCTTAGTGTTAGGCAGCAAAGACTCAATATAGCTCTTTTGTGTAAAATGGTAAATTCCAAAGTTGCAGACAATTTCTCTGTACCATTTTCAAAAAATATTAGGATATTAGTTTTTAAGTATTAATATGGAGCAGATTAATTCATGTCTTACATTGAAAAGAAAAACTTACGACTTCTTAATTGTATGGTTGGTAAGAAAGCAATAATACATGACATCCTTCCAAACCTTCAAGACAGGATCAAATAAATGGTCTTGTCTTAACATTGATTCTCAAACAAGTTGAAGCATCATTGTCCGGCAAACCACAGTCCAAAGTACACCCCTTAATTATGAGGTACCATACCTGCTGAAGCAGGTACTTTATCCAATTTTTCTTTGTCTGTGTACAACAAATACTCATTGATGCTCCCTGTTCCCGTTGCTCCCACTGAACATTTGTTACAACCTCCTTCAATTAAGTCTCCCCATTTTTATCCTGAATCCTTTTCTCCGCCACTTTCCCACCACCCTCCATTTGTGCTTTCTTACTATGCCACAACAGATACACCCTTATTCTACCACTTATGAGCTGTATCATGACTAACTTCCTCATTGTTTCTCTCCTAATGTGAAACACCCTCTTTCAATTGAGTTTCCACATTTGTATTCTCATTACTTTTATCAGCCTCTCCATCAATGCCATCCACATTCATTTTCTCAACATCTTTTTCAATTCCCTCATCAACATCCGGTACATCGTCAACATTTGGTGTATCACGATTAACCTCCTCAACATTTGGTACATCGTCATCCAAATCAGTCAACATATTTCTATCCTCATTCCTTTTTCCATCCTCTTCTTCAATGGCCTCCTTATTCATTTTGTGAACCTCTTTTTCAATGCCCTCATTTGGTGTAACAGTGTTAACCTCCTCAACAGCCTTCGTTTCTCCTAAACCAACATTCAATACATCGTCATCAACCTAAGTCAACACATTTGTATCCTCATTCATTTTTTTCACTCTCTTTCAATACCCTCTTGATTAGAAAAATATTTGATGACCTGGATAATGATTTAGTGTATCACGATTCAACTCTTCATTGAATTCCTCCTCTACGAGCCTTCTTACTCCTAAACCAATATTTGATATTACATTGTTGAAATTTGAATCCAGGTCATTATCCAGCCCATCATCTTGACTTTTATCAGCACCACTGTCCAAGTTAGTAACATCATTAATATCCGCATCTTGTTGTTCATCATTGCATCCCTACTCATCATCACTGTTCTGAAAATTTTTATTCGTACATCCACAATATTTATTGTGCAATTCTTTGTATTACACTGTCAACATTTCAGTCCGTACATCAAACAAGGGTAGCCCTTGGTTTGCTTTCTCCATTTCATACGACCTCGCTATCAACATGTCCATTAAGTTATGATACCCAAGATCTTTCATCAAAAGGTAGTCTTTGAGTCTCTGAGGTACATTTTTCATGATTATCAACCTCTTCTTCAGCATCTTCTTCTGCAGTAGCATGTTCTTTAACACGGTCTTCTTGAGCACCATCTACCTTGGCACCAGCTTGTGTTGATTTAGTTAGTTCACCCATTGGAGTTTTTTCTTTAATAGTGATGAGCTTCCTCATGTTATATACGTATCTACCAATAAACAATTCATTGTCCCTCTTCATACTAACATAAATTTCTTGAGCACTCTGCCAAAAGACATAATAAATATATTAAACATATATAGACTCTTTGATATATGATAATATGGACATGTCAAACAATAATGAGGTTATTCAATATCAATATCAGAACAAAATACAACATACTGAAAACAATGTCACATAATTGGAGAAAGAATATCACAATAATTTTTAATCAATATCACACCAGCATATGAATCAGCATAATACTGCAAGTGTAACGAAAATAATATAGCGAGTCATTATTGATTACATCCATTGCTTTTGCTCTAATCTGTTTATCAGTTTCAACACCACTATGCAACTTCACCATCATATACCCCTCTTTTTTTTTGGAAGAAATCAGCTTCTCATTAGAAAAATAAGAAATCAACCTCTTACAAGAAAGCCCCTAATTTCCAAAACTAGGAAATCATATGAGCAACAATTTCATCTAAAAGACTATCACAAACATTAGCGTATAATCTAACCGATACATAATATTTAACTTGCGCAACAAGTTGGTCAATCGTTCTGGAGCCCCCAGTGAAGACCCGCCGATTTCGCTCTTGCCAAAGAAGGTACACCGCTGCAGCAAGACAACATCGGGCCCATTTCTTCCTCTACTCTTTGCCTTTGTATTTAGACAAGCGTATGAGTTCTTATCTTAAACACACAGGCCTCCTAGAAATCCCTAACCAAATAAGGAGTTGTTGCATTACCGCCTTAGAGTAAGGGCAAGCAAAGTAAATATGATTAATATTCTCCAAATCAGCCCAACACAAAGAGCATCTGTTTACTATGACAAGCCCTCGTCTATTCAGATTATCCACTGTTGGTAACCCGTTCTGGACAGCAATATAAGTCACCACAGCATGCCTTGGCATCACCACACTATCCATAAGAGGTTTGGTCCATTGAAGATGAGGGTGCTTGCCATGGAAAACCGAGTAGACCTGATGAAGATTTAATTTACCAGTCTCACTCCATTCCCTCAAGAGCCCTTAGCAGTAAAGAATCGAACCAACCCGAGCAACAAATTCATCTCTAGTACGCAGCAGAGCCTTCCAGATTGTTGAAGAAAGAGTAGCTGGCAGCACCTCCCAACAATTAGCTCTCTGAAGATGGTAACTCTGACACCAACGAACCCAAATTGACTAAGTATCAGTGGACAATCTCCAGAAAAGTTTCATAAGCAAGGTTTTATTCCAGCTCAAAACCTCCTTAATATCAAAGCCCCCTTGTTTTCTAGACCGACAAACTTTGTTCCAAGCAAAGAAAACCATCCTCTTATTCGTTTGATAACCCCATAATAAACCTCTACAAAGCATGTCAATTTCTTTAATAACCCTTTTTGGCAGAAGGAAGCTAGTTCACCAAAAATTTTCAATACCAAATATTACTGAATTCAGCAATTGAACTTTCCCAGAATAAGACAAGAAAGTGTTTGCCCAATGATTAATCTTGCACTTTATTTTCTCGAACAGGGAGTGATACATGTCTCTTGTCAACCTAGAAGAATGGAGTGGAACACCAAGGTATCTAAAGGGAAAGAATCCTTCCAAATAACTTGTGTCACGAAGGATCATCTCTTTAACCTCCTGATGAACTCCTCCAAAGTAGATGTTAGTTTTAGAGGGGTTGGGGGTATAAACCTGAATACTCAGCAAATAATTGTAGACAAGCCTCCACTTCTTTAATAGAAGGATAGTCACCCCGAGCAAAAACAAGAAGATCATCAGCAAATATAAGGTGAGACAACGCTATCCTACAACATTTTGGATGCCAGCTAAAGTTGGCAGTTCCAGGTAACTTCCGTAAAATCCTAGACAAAACTTCCATGCAGAGGACAAAAAGCAAGGGAGATAAAGGGTCTCCTTGTCTTAGGCCCCTTTTCCCTTCAAAATAACCCACAGAAGAACCATTAATGTTAAGGGAAAATCTTGTGGTAGTCACACAGGTAATGATCCAATGACAGAACTTTTCAGGGAACCCAAACAAAGGCAGGATCACTTTCAAAAATTCCCAATTCACAGAATCAAATGCTTTTTTCATATCTACTTTAATAACAGAACGTGGAGAAGAATTTTTCCTACCATAGGCAGACACAAGCTCATGAGCCAACATGGTATTATCCCCTATAGATCTATCCCTGACAAAGGCAGCCTGTTCCAAGCCAACCAAGTCAGGCATGACAAGCTTCAATCTTTTGGTTAGGATTTTACTAATGGTTTTGTATGTTGTAGAACAACAAGAAATGGGTCTAAAATCTTGAACAGAGCTGGGATTAGTATTTTTTGGAATAAGGGAGATAATGGTAGAGTTTACCTCCTTCAACTGACTTCCGGTTGAAAAAGTCTTGGACAAGCTTTAACAAACTCCTTCTTTATAATGCTCCATGATTGTCTGAAGAACCCAGAAGAGTAACCATCAGGCCCAGGACTCTTGTTTATGTCAATTGAAAACAAAGCATCATGAACCTCATTTTCAGTGATCTCAGTAATTAACCCTTCACACCTACTACTATCAAAACAAGCACCATCTAAAATAATGTGATTATCAAAAGCAGTTATATCAGAAGCAGTCCCTAGTAACCCCTTATAATAGTCCAAAAATGCCTCTGAGATATCAGGAAAGGTAATACATTCTCTTCCATCCAGCCTCTTGATCTTACTAATATGACAGTTGCTGCGTTTAGCTGCCATTTTAGCAAAGAAATAAGAAGTGTTAGCGTCCATCATGTTAATATCAAGAATCTTAGCCCTTTGATACACCATACTAAGCTCGTCATTTTTAATAGTGCAATACTTCTTAGATAGCTCTTTTTCATGAGCATCAGGTCATTGTTCAGGGGATCCCCTTGAAGAAGAGTTTGACAGTGAAGTAAATCAGCCTTAACCTCCTTAACCCTCTCTGCAACATTGGAGTAATGCCCTGTATGTAAAGCTTTCAATTTAGGCTTAACCATCTTGAGATGACTTACCAGTTTAAACATATGACAACCCCTTATATCCTCCTGCCAAGTAGTTCTAACCAAATTAGGAAAACTAGGATCCTGCCCCCAACAATTTAGGAATCTAAATTTCTTAGGACCTTGACTTTCAAAATGCTGAACTTTGACAACTAGAGGGGAATGATCAGATAGGCCAGCAGCTAAAGCATCAGCAGAAGAAGTAGAGAATGTAGTATGCCAGGTAGAATTAACTAGCACCCTATCCAACTTCATCCATTTCCGTTCCCCCTCCTCTTGTTTATTAGTCCATGTATATATTGGCGTACTGAGTAACCAAGTCCTCTAACCCAGCCCTGTAAATAACATCATTAAATTGATCAATAGCCAGTAAATTTGGTGTAGTATTACTTATCCTCTCCTCAATGCTTCTAACACAATTGAAATCCCCAAGGCATATCCAAGGGCCTTGTGGATGACAATTTCCCATAAAATACCAGAGACCAGACCTCCCATCTATGGAATTGAGCCCATACACAAAAGAGACCTGGAAAATAGGACAACCAGGAGCTTCTACCTGAACATGAACCCATTGATCACCCATAGATAGAGGAGTAACCACTAAACTATCTTTATTCCAAATGACCCACACTCTACCATTAGAGTGATAATCATAATTATTCAAAATCTTAAAATATCTAAAACCTTTCCTGCTAATGTAATTAAAATTACGTCTACGCACCCTTGTTTCAGTGATGCCCATAATATCCAATTTATTATCCTTAAACAACTCCACTACTTCACGTTGCTTAACCTCTTTATTCATACTTCTTATATTCCAGGCTCCTATATTCATGGGGATAAAGGAGGTGGATCTTCAACTACATCAATATCCTGCTCCTCAAAATGAAGCTGAACCCTATTCCCCACCACTACATTCAGAATAGGAACAATCCGCTTAGTCTGGAGAATAGCCAGTCTATCTGAATATCCTTTTGAAGTACCATAGGATCCGCATCCTCTCCCATATTAGTTTGCTGAGTAACCTGAGGTGGAACTACCGCAGGAACTATTACAATCTCAGGAACTATCTCATTATCAAGGTCAGTACCTGCTACTACTGAATTGACAACATGTGCAGTCGTTCCCTTAGGAACTGGTTCAGAAGCTTCCACAGACCGAGGAACAACATCTGCCTTCTTAGAAACCTTTGGCTTAAGCAGCCTACATTGCTTAATTTTATGACCCAACTTCTTGCAGTGAGTACAGTAATAGGGGAGCCACTCATACACAACTTGCTGCAAAACTTGACCAAATGGTGTGTACAAAACTATATCATCAACCAACTTCTGAGATACGTCCACTTCAATCATTAACCTGGCAAAAGATAACCTCTCCTTATGCGTAGTGACAGGATCCGCATACAAGGGAGTTCCAATTTTACTCGCAATGTTACTCAAAGCTTTCTCAGACCAGAAAATAGGATCCAAATTAGGCAGAGGGACCCAAACTGGTACCCTAGAGACTGAATCCAATTCTTTTGAAATTTGTGGAGTCCATCGCTTCATTACCAGAGAATGATTACCCAAGCTCCATGTACTTCCTCTGAGAATGGTATAAAGATCCTCTTCCTTATGAAAACGAAAGAAAAACCACCCTTTCTTGTGGTACAGCATTTCAGGTGTTTGAACATGGTTCCAATGTTTACCCACAAACTCCCTAACTTGTATCAAAGTCGGTTTACCCCCAATAAATTGACCCACTAGAGTATTATTCCAATAAGCTATCTCATCCTCAATATCAGTTTCATCAATAACCACCCCAGAATCAGGTAAATCCTTAACCAGGTGTAATTCCATACCCACAGGAGTCTTAGCAATACGCTCCGCCCAAGTAGGCTTAGTAGCTGGAATAGCAGGCATTCCAGCCACTAGAGAAGGCACAGGAAGTGTTACAGAGTTAGGCGGTGAGATCCTAGTAACCGATTGCGATTTAGGATTCCTCGATCCAGACGCATCAAAAGCATGAGAAATACAATCATTTAGAGAAGTTACCTTTGGAGTTGGTAGCACCTCTTCAACTGTGTGAGCAGATCTTCCTCGCCGAGGAGGAGCAGTCGGAACGATTGGTTGTTTAGGTCGAGGCATGACCGGAAAAGGGGAAAGAAAATCGCCCTAGAGAGAGCCTCTCAAGCATCCGGTATAGTTTTTTTTAGGTTAGAAATAACTCCAGGTCATGTACCCCTCTTTTGTTTCCACTTCAGCTTCAGCTTCATGATTAGAGGCATGCGTAAGTCTCATTTCCAGTCCTTCTGAAAAGTATATGTTATTTTTATGATCTGGTTGTTTTTGGCAGATGAGGTACTGAATATTTGATATTGGAGCATTCCCCAAAGATCCAGTTTTTTTTCTCATCATCCACTCTTTTTGTCAATTTTTTATCATCCCAATTTTGGATGAGTGGTAAAGTGTGTGGCAAAACATCGCCCTTAAAATCAAACATATGCATATACGCTAGTATAAGAACTATTATCCATCCACGGACAATTGACTTTGGACCTTCGTTGAACACCTAAATACTCTTAACCGTTTCGTCAAATACATATTCACCCAAATCAAATTTTCTTATCCTTGTCACATGCTCAACAGCCTTTACCAGTTTCATGTCTAGTGATTTATTTGAAGACGGTGCTAGGAAAATAGATATGCTGTAACGAACATTCTTTTAAATTCATCTCCAGCATCATTACATTCCATGAATTTGTCATGCACATGCTTCATTTTAATTGGAGCGGAAGTATTCTTCAAATCAAACTTTGCCCTCCATGCATTTTTCAGCTTTGTGTCCGTCACAGCAATTGTGTTTCCCATGTGTGCAACGTCCACTTTAATACCTTCTCAAGGAAATTGAAATATGTCATGCACATTGTAACACCCCCTCATACCAAGGTACCTTACCAGGACCACCCAAGTATGAAAGACTGTTACCATCTCGGTTGCCCGAGGTTAGTACATATCAAAAGCGTCTGAACTGAGCACATTTATTAAAGTAATGTAAAATGCAAAGTTTACAATATCCAAAACCAAATACTGTCTAAAGAAATACAACTTCAAAGTCTTAATAATAAAAGAAAACTCGCTAAGACTCAGACAGTGATGCTATGACTCGTGGTGGCAATTCTCCCAATGAAATCCCCAAGCTCTCACTAGCAAAACCTGTCAAGCCTGCTCACCATCCCCGAGTGGATCACCGCAGATTACACAAACAACAACGGGGTCAGTGTTATGCAACAACAAGACAAACAAATGCAATACTCGTCCGATCATCGTCAACTCCCAATCACCCTGTCTCACATAGTAACCGACTACACACTAAAGTGTGTAGCCCTGCCAGATTACCCATCGCAACAGGTAATCCTCGCGCTTGATGGGTGACCGCGGCCGATCCCACCTAGTCCGGCTCCTCAACGAGCGACAATAATCCCCGTCCCTTAATGTGCACATCCCCTCCCGTGGCGGGTTCCACGGAGGGCGAACTAGGTGTGAAGCCACTCCCGCAAGTGACTCCACCACAATCACAATCACATGACATTACCGTCATCTCAATCCCCTCACACCAACATTGTCACAACAATCTCCATATTGCGATGATCAATAGACAACGATAAATACAATAATATGTCATGTAAAGCACAAAGAATCGAGTAGGAAACCCTACCTTAGCAATCACAGCAGTAAGCAACACGGACAATCAAAAAGGCTCCTCTACGAAGTCTTCTCCTATACAAGGATCATACAACACAATTACACTTTGAACAATTCCAAACATCCCCTTCCATATAAATGTATAGCAACCCGAAACGATGCAATAATTACAAAGATGTACTTACCAACAGTGCAACAAGAACCTTGACGCAAGAATCGCCGCAAATTATCGACACAAAGATGCTACGAAATGCTCAAAGGGATGATTAGGGAATGATTTGGGTAGGATTAGGGTACGTAGCAATGTTAACTTATTTGTGAAAAGTGATATTAGAAACGACGCGGAATTATAAAATACCCTAATCATTCCTTAATCAAACCGTCGAAATATAACTTCGCCAAACCAGGACACTCGGTCGAAAGCAACACTCGGCCGAGTGTCCAATACTCGGTCGAGTATTCGCTATACTCGGCCGAGTGTTCCTCGGCAGAACCGAAATAACACGCACTAAGAGCACTACTCGGCCGAGTAGGCTCTACTCGGTCGAGTAGGCTCCAAAGAAGATCCGTATTGTTACAATCTTTCCCCCTAAAAAGAACTTCGTCCCGAAGTTCACACTCGCTATACACAAGCACAACACCACGACACAAGACTCACAACACCACGACACAAGACTCTAACACTCACATGAGACAACTCCAAGGAACTACACAAAACGCACCTCCCGACACGAATCAAACAAAGCAAAGAAAGCACAAAACACTATCGCGACCATATCCTACCCCCCTAAAAAGACAACGGTTACGTCCCCGTAACCAAACATACCCGATCAAAAAGGTTAGGAAAACGTTCTCGCATAGCTTCCTCGGGTTCCCATGTTGCTTCCTCCACATTATGATTAGACCAAAGGACCTTGAGTAAGACCGTCTCACCATTCCGGGTCTTACGAACCTTGCGATCAAGAATCTCCTTAGGAATCTCGGCATAGGACAAGGATTCATCAAGTTCGATGTTCTCCATCTCGAGGATGTGCGACGGGTCACTCACATATTTCCGGAGTTGAGACACATGAAAAACATTGTGAACTCTATCCAAAGCCGGGTGGTAAAGCTAACCGTAGGCTACCTCGCCAACACGGTCCGAATTTCATAAGGACCTATAAACTTTTGGCTTAGCTTACCCTTTTTCCCAAACCTCATAACACCTCGCATAGGTGACACTTTCAAAAGCACCTTGTCACCTACCGCGAACTCAATGTCCCTGCGGTGTAAGTCGGCGTAGCTCTTTTGGCGATCTTGAGCTGCTCTCATCTTTTGGCGAATCAACTGGATTTGCTCAACCATATCCTGAACCAATTGTGGCCCTAAAACCACTGTCTCGGAACTATCATCCCAACAAATTGGACTTCGTCATTTCCGGCCATACAAAGCTTCAAATGGTGCCATCCCAATACTTGTATGATAACTATTATTGTATGAAAACTCGATCAAATCAAGTCTGTCTTCCCAACTGCCTCCAAAGTCCATAACACATGCCCTTAGCATGTCTTCTAAGGTCTTGATGGTCCGTTCTGTCTGACCATCGGTTGCCGGATGAAAAGCTGTACTCATCTTCAGCGTTGTGCCCATCAACTCTTGCAGTTCTTGCCAAAACTTTGATATGAACCTCGCATCGCGATCGGAAACAATATCTTTCGGAATACCATGTAACCGAACCACATGCTTTCTGTAACCCAAAGCCAGCTGCATCTTAGACCAAGTATCTTTCATTGGAACAAAATGGGCTGACTTGGTTAGCCGATCAACAATCACCCAAATCATGTTGTTACCTTGTTGTGACCTAGGTAACCCCACAATAAAGTCCATAGAGATCGACTCCCATTTCCACTCGGGCCTTTGTCGGGGACTGAATCTTACCTTGAGATCTCCTTTGTTCACCTTTGACCCTTTGGCAAGTCAAACATCTAGCCACAAACTCAGCTACCTCCCTCTTCATGTTCGACCACCAAAAAGTCTTCTTAAGGTCTCTGTAAAGCTTGTCACCACCCGGGTGAACTGAATAAGGAGTGCAATGAGCCTCAGACAAGATCATTCTCCTTAACTCGCATCGTCGGGGAACACACCATCTCCCATCAAAACGAACACTCCCATCTGGATGTATAGAGAACCTAGATCTTTGCTCCGCTCTCTACCGTTGACTTCCACTCCTGGATTTTAGGATCAAGTTGTTGCTTACCTTTGATGTTTTCATACAACTCTGGCTCGATCGTCAAATCCCCGATGGTATTCCCCTCTCGAATCATAAAGATCCCCAATCTAGACATCTCATCTCTCAACTTCAAGAAGGACATAGCCTGTACATAGCGAATGAACGCTCTTCCTACTCAAAGCATCTCGCGACAACATTAGCTTTACCCTCGTGATAGATGATCTCCATATCATAATCTCCAATCAGCTCCATCCACCGCCTCTGTCGCATGTTAAGCTCCTTTTGAGTGTAGATATACTTTAGACTCTTATGATCGGAGAACACCTTAAAAGTTGCGCCATAAAGGTAGTGCCTCCAAATCTTAAGTGCGAACACAACCGCACCTTGACTCCAAATCATGAGTAGGGTAGTTCTCCTCATATTGCTTCGGTGCCTCGAAGCATAGGCTATCACTCTTCCTCCCCGCATCAAGACACAACCCAAACCGTTCTTTGAAGCGTCGGTATAGACCTCAAAGTTCTCACAACCCTCTGGCAAGGCTAGGATAGGAGCCGTGGTCAAGCGTTCTTTTAAGGTCCGAAACGCCGTTTCACAACTCTCATCCCAAACAAATCGACTTCTTTCCTCATCAAGGATGTCATAGGCCGTGCTATGGTAGAGAAATCTTTCACAAATCTCCGGTAGTAGTGCAAGGCCTAAGAAACTCCGAATCTCAAGAACATTCTTGGCGATTCCCACTTGGTAACGGCCTCAATCTTACTAGGATCCACAGATACCCCCTTCTTGGATATTACATGGCCTAGAAAAGCCACTTCCTCTAACTGTAACTCACACTTGGATAATTTGGCATAGAGCCGATTTGCTCTCAAGGTCCGCAAAACTATCCTCAAGTGCTCTTCGTGCTCTTCTTTAGTCTTGGAATAAACCAGGATATCGTCGATGAAAACAACCACAAACTTATCCAAAAACGGTGTGAAGATCCGGTTCATCAAATCCATAAAAGTCGCTGGCGCATTCGTCAACCAAAAGGCATCACTACATACTCGTAGTGACCATAGCGAGATCGAATCTGTTTTAGGAATATCCTCGTCCGCTATCCTCGGTGATGATACCCCGACCTCGAGATCAATCTTAGAGAACACACCAGCTCCACTAAGCCGATCGAACAAATCATCAATCTCTAAGAACGGATACTTGTTCTTCACAGTAACCCGATTGAGCTCTCTGTAGTCAATGCACAATCTCATACTCCCATCTTTCTTCTTTACAAAAAGAACTGGAGCTCCCCACGGTGACACGCTAGGCCTGATATAACCCTTGTCTAACAACTCATGTAGTCGCTTCTTCAACTCAGCCAACTCTTTAGGTGCCATACGATAAGGTGCTTTAGATATAGGACCCGTTCCCGGTTTAAGCTCCATTTGAAATCGACATCCCTCTTGGGAGGCAAACTTGGTATCTCCTCAGGAAACACATCTTCAAATTCTTTCACCACGTAAATCTCGTAAGAAGTTGTCGGCGACTCTACTCGGTGATCTCTCACATGACAAAGGATTAAGGGACACTTTTTCCTTAAACATGACTTTAAAGTCATAACCGCTATAAACCTACACTTAGGCTTTACCACAAACCCTCTATAGGACACCTTAACACCCTTGGGACTCTTTAAAGACACTCTCTTCTCTCTACAATCTATCCTGGCATCATACCTACCTAGCCAATCCATCCCAACGATCACCTCAAACCCATCCTTAGGAAACTCTAACAAGTTTCTTGGTAAATCTACCCCTCCAATCACCATGGATATACCCTTATATAACTTGAGACACGACACGACTCCCGAAGGTATAAACACATCATCTTTTACAACCTCAAACTTACCCAAACCCATAGACACAGCATGACTTTTAGACACAAAAGAATGTGTAGCCCCGGAATCAAACAAAACAAAGGACGGTACATTATTAACAAGAAAGGTACCGGTAACTACATGAGCATCATCCTGTGCTTCCTGCTTATCCATCATGAAGAGCTTTCCACTATTCTTCCGTCCTCCACCCCGAATCGAAGCATTGGAGGTACTAGGCTTAGCCGCCGAATCCTGGGTGACACCTTTATTCGACGCCGATAAGATCCACCACCACCGCGGTTGTAACCGCCCGGCTACCCCGTCCACCTCTGTTGCCCCATGAACCTCCCGGTCGGTTACTAGCAAAACTCGAGTCGGCCCCGAGAGAAATTTCCCGATCGAGCTCCCGAACCATTGCGGGCTTGTAGCTCGTGCATTCCCGCCTTTGTGGCCTATACCACCACAGTTGAAGCACGTAAGGTTGGTGTTGTCACTTACAACCCGACCTCCATTCTTTCCCCGCCCACGAGAACCTCCAGAGAAACCAGCTCCACTAGAGAAAGCTTTAGCATGGTTGAAATTCCCTTTCTTGTTGGTTCGATTGTTGTTCCCACTATCGGCCTTCCTCTTTTCGGTGGGGATCCTCTCCTCAATCTCCTTGAGAGATCCACCATTCTCTCGCCTTGACCCGCTCTCTCGATACACTTCCTTGAGGTCGTAGCAACCCCAAACTCGGATACGACTCACGATCTTAGCAGACAAACCCCTCTCAAATCGGAGAGCCAAACCTCTCTGTCCAAGCTGCAAATCTTCCACATAACGAGAAAGCTCCATAAACCGATGATAGTAATCAGTGACCGTCATCTTCTCAGACATAGTGAAAGATTCAAAGTCAGATCTCATCTTGTGTCGGATATGCTCGGCACAAACCGTTCCCTCATAGCACTCTTCAACCTGGACCACGGGATAGCCCCTTCCTCCCGGTAGTAAGCTCTAGCATCATCCTTGACGTTCGCCACCAAACTGCAGCCTTCCCCTCTTAGGTAGTATACAACCACATTTCCACAATCATATCCTCGGGGCACTTAACCATTTCCATGAGAGCTTCAATCTCACGGTGCCACTTCTCGAGCAGCTTTGGTTCGCCTACCCCGTCATATGTGGGAGGGTGGAAACGAGCGATGTTGATGCTAAGTCGGGTTGCATCCACATTTCTCTCGTTTCCTTTTCCCACATTTTTGAGAGCTTCAAGGAGAGCCTCTTGTTGCTCAATCATGCGAGCAACCTCATCACCAGACATCTCCGAAGCTTGGATCGCACGGAGTTCTTTTGGGCGGCATTTTGAGCCGGTAAAAATGAAAGAAACGTAAACATATGCTCAAAATATAACATCCCTCCGCCATAAGAACACTCGGCCGAGTATAAATAACACTCGGTCGAGTAAAGATCACTCGGTCGAGTATCCTCTCGATACTCGGCCGAGTATCGACTCAGAGACAAACATCAAAGCACAAAAAGAAGCACTCTGGTCGAGTATAACAACACTCGGCCGAGTGGACCATACTCGGTCGAGTGTACCCCCATGCTCGGTCGAGTTACCATAAACAGTAGCGATTGCTACTTTCCTTCAAACAACACTCGGTCGAGTTCCCTTATGCTCGGCCGAGTACTCAATACTCGGTCGAGTGCCTATCATGCTCGGCCGAGTAACACTATTTACTGAGTTAACACTTTACGATCCCTCTATCATACTCGTATTCTCATAACAATACGTAAGAAAGCAAAAGCCATGTTATAAACATATCAACATGCAATGCATATATCAAAATTTTAATGCCACATTGTAAACATATCAGCATACTATTCATGCTTATTCGATTTCTAACATAACAATTATTTACAATCCATCTCTTCTATCATTTCTCCCTTCATCACCTTCACAACTTTAACACATATTTACATTCAACTATCAACTTTTACTAGCCTTCATCATCACATACATGTACATACAAAACCTACTCTCACCACTTTTCCCCATGTTACCGGTTTGAGTTAGTGAGGGCCAAGTTGCGACTCCGGGACGTCTCCCGAGTCTTTGCGGTAGCTCCGGACAACTCTCCCGGTTCATTTTATTTAGACTCCTAGGTTCATTAATTCATTTTGTTTAGGTGCCGGAATCTTGGCTCGATACCACTTTGTAACACCCCTCATACCAAGGTACCTTACCAGGACTACCCAAGTATGAAAGATCATACCATCTCGGTTGCCCGAGGTTAGTACATATCAAAAGCGTCTGAACTGAGCACATTTATTAAAGTAATGTAAAATGCAAAGTTTACAATATCCAAAACCAAATACTGTCTAAAGAAATACAACTTCAAAGTCTTAATAATAAAAGAAAACTCGCTAAGACTCAGACAGTGATGCTATGACTCGTGGTGGCAATTCTCCCAATGAAATCCCCAAGCTCTCACTAGCAAAACCTGTCAAGCCTCGCTCACCATCCCCGAGTGGATCACCGCAGATTACACAAACAACAACGGGTCGTGTTATGCAACAACAAGACAAACAAATGCAATACTCGTCCGATCATCGTCAACTCCCAATCACCCTGTCTCACATAGTAACCGACTACACACTAAAGTGTGTAGCCCTGCCAGATTACCCATCGCAACAGGTAATCCTCGCCGCCAGTGGGTGACCGCAGCCGATCCCACCTAGTCCAGCTCCTCAACGAGCGACAATAATCCCTGTCCCTTAATGTGCACATCCCCTCCCGTGGCGGGTTCCACGGAGGGCGAACTAGGGTGTGAAGCCACTCCCGCAAGTGACTCCACCACAATCACAATCACATGACATTACCGTCATCTCAATCCCCTCACACCAACATTGTCACAACAATCTCCATATTGCGATGATCAATAGACAACGATAAATACAATAATATGTCATGTAAAGCACAAAGAATCGAGTAGGGAAACCCTACCTTAGCAATCACAGCAGTAAGCAACACGGACAATCAAAAAGGCTCCTCTACGAAGTCTTCTCCTATACAAGGATCATACAACACAATTACACTTTGAACAATTCCAAACATCCCCTTCCATATAAATGTATAGCAACCCGAAACGATGCAATAATTACAAAGATGTACTTACCAACAGTGCAACAAGAACCTTGACGCAAGAATCGCCGCAAATTATCGACACAAAGATGCTACGAAATGCTCAAAGGGATGATTAGGGAATGATTTGGGTAGGATTAGGGTACGTAGCAATGTTAACGCTGTGAAAAGTGATATTAGAAACTGACGCGGAATTATAAAATACCCTAATCATTCCTTAATCAAACCGTCGAAATATAACTTCGCCAAACCGGACACTCGGTCGAGTGCAGCAACACTCGGCCGAGTGTCCAATACTCGGTCGAGTATTCGCTATAATCGGCCGAGTGTTCCTCGGCAGAACCGAAATAACACGCACAAAGAGCACTACTCGGCCGAGTAGGCTCTACTCGGTCGAGTAGGCTCCAAAGAAGATCCGTATTGTTACACACATCGTCTTTGGTTAATAGAAAATCAAACTTTTTTGTTCTGAACATGTTGCTTGTGCTCTAACAATCCACCAAACCCAGTATAAGAAACATCCCTTTTTTGTACTTCATTTAAGTTGTTAATCAACTCAACCAACTTTAGTGGCCTATTCTTAGTCTGAAATGGTTTTCCCCTTTTTTTTGTCGACCTCAGGATGCTCTACAACTGTGTTTTGTATCACCATTTTAGAATCTTTACTTTTATTTTTATTACCAGCCTTTGACCTCTTGGTTAATGGTTGTTCAACCTCATCATTTGTCACTAGGGGCCTCTTTCTGCCAAATGTTTTCTCGGGTTTTTTTGAAAGATGTCAAGTCCATTTTGCTGTTACTGAGAAACAATATCACATGTTATTAGAAATAATGTCACACCTTATACAAAACATCACTATTTATATCACTGACTATAAGTATTTTAAAAGGAGTATACAATTTTGTCTTCCTATTAAACAATATCAATATATATAGGATCCGGTGAGAACCCCTAACATAATGAAAACCGTGAGAGCCCTCACTAAATCTCCACCAAATCTTGCTTAAATGTGCAAAATTACACACACACACACACACACACATATATATATACATATATATATATATATACATATATATATATATACATATATACATATATATATATACATATATATATGTATATATATATATATACATATATATATATATGTATATATATGTATATGTATATATATGTATATGTACATATATGTATATATATATATATATGTATATATATGTATATATATATATATATATATATATATATATATATATAAACTTTTTTCAAGCGATTACATAGACTCCAATTTTTGTGAACTACCTAAAATATTTTTTAGTGAAAATATATTTAAAGATAATAACAAAAGATATAAAGTTGATTATATAAATGAAAAGAAAATATTGTATCACGTCATAAACAAGTTTACAACTAATAAACTTCTACTATCATCAACACTAAAACACTTCCGCGCAAGACCTACCAAAAAAACAACTACAACCCTATGTGCATTACATTTCTACTTTTGTGAAATACTAAACATTAATTAATTAATTAACTAATTAAAACTTAATAATCATGAAGCTTTTTAATTTAATTAGGTAAGGTTTTGTACCGGTTTTTAAGTCATTTGGACAAAGCTTGCATGTGTTTCACTTGGACTAGAAAAGCTAAAATAAAACTATTATTACATAATAATAGATAGAATACTAATTTAAGATATATTTTTGTTCACAAATCCTTAACCAATTCAATTGCTAATTATTCCTATGTATAAAACTATAAATATTAGTCCTTTTAGACTCCCCTCTCCTTCACGCCCCTAACTATTGATATTCATTTTTTTTTTGATATTTTAGTTAGCTTAGTTTGTCTTTCGTATTATAATTGTTATTACTATTAATTTACCCATATTGTTGTGTATGCATGTCAATTTTATTAGCTATATGATCAAATTGGGCATCTCTATGTCTATTTATTATGCGTGTGTGTGATTCATACTAATTAATTTCTCCTTATTGTGAACAGCTTGTTATACCGACTCCAATGGGTTATGGATAGAGTAACGTATAAATAGAAAAGGTATACACTATATTTTAAGATATTAAGCAATTTATTAGAGGCACAAATTTGATATGACACTAAAATTTGGTTAATTTCGTACTTACTTCCATAATAAGTGTGCCTAATTTATATTTCGAAGTTTTCCGCATCTCAAGAGATTTTCTCTTGAGTCTTGATATTATATATTATATGTATTTCTATGTGATTTAAAAAATACAATTTTTATGCTCTTTCCCTCCAAAAAAAGAGAGAAAAGATACAATTTTCGAGCGATGTTAGAAATTTCGATTTTATGAACTTTTTCGACCGATAGAATAATTACTCATTATTGTGATAATCGAAAATTAAAAGAAATGCAAAACTCTGAAATCTTTATTTGATTTTTAGCAAGGAATTATTAAAAGCGCATTTCCACATGGCATTATCACTTGAAAATTAACCTAGCTGTGAGGCATTGTATATCAACGTATATTATGAGAATAAATGTCCTAAGAGATGACAGATTAATATTCTCTTTGATTTTGTTCCAGAATACACAGGGAGTATGAGTACAAATGCATAAAGGATATAAAAAAGAAGATTTTAATATTATGGTTACTACGTACTATCAAAACGTCGAGAAGATAAAGTTTTAAGAATCTTGTGATGAATTAACGGATGAGTAATGTCAAATATGAGAAAGACAAAGGGCGCAAATATTAATATTAATTAATGACTTTTACAATTTCAAAATATTTATTAATATTCACTAATTAGTGTAATACTTGAGTCGTTTTAATTTAACACATTTTAGCTCATTGAAATGATCGATAATAAAAATGGCGGTGGTGTTCAAGACTTCAAGCCAATCGTATAAAGTATCATGTATGTTTATTGATTTATAAGGAGATGTTCTAAATTTCTGATGTGCAAGCGGGTTATAGAGAGTTTAACTTTATGAACGACTATCGAGCAAAATTATAGTCTCCAACCTTTATAAACTTCTTAAAATTAAAATAAATATAAAAATTTAAAAAGATATTGTTAAATTTCTGTAAAATAAATACTCCCCCGTCTCAGTGAATAGTTTACACTTGACAAACTATTGACTGGGACGGAGGGACTAACTCGATTTCATAGAGGATGTGAGTTTTTGAAACAAATCTCACCGGAGTTGAAATAGTGATAAAGTTGGAGTATATAATGAAAAGAGTAGTGTTCTTCCCATGTCAATGTATATAGGATATTATAACTTTGTAAGGCCAGGTTATATAAATGATGGGCATAATAGCTCACACCAATTCGAGATTTTACGCCTATTGCCTATAATATACATTATTTATAATCCTTGCACCTGTTGTTTTATTATTGACTAAGAGCGTGATTGATGAGTCTATGGAGGTTGCAAACTTAATAACTCTTGCTACCGCCATTTATATTAATCTCTACGAGTATTTTGCATTACATAATATGTGTATGCTAATCTATTCATTCTATTCTATTTTTGTTCAATAGAATCAATTTGTATTTCATTGATCATATGAGTTATTTAACAAATGGAAGTTGTGATGATTTAGTTTTTGTATCCTTGCTACGAATACAATTTTAAGTACAAGAAAGTTGTTGTTGCCAGGTATCCATGTACAATAAATATAGAGTCAAAAGACTACAAAACGGCATATTTCTCATCCTTTTTACCTTATAATCATATTTCTCTTATAGTCTCATGTTTTTATGTGAGCAGATTCTCTACCCCCTTGATTAAAGTGAACATATACAAACAAGATGAGGTGAAATATTTTTTAGTTACGACATTATACACGACAGAGAATATAAATAGGCCGTGCATCGCACGGGCATTATATATATATATATATATATATATATATATATATATATATATATATATATATATATATATATATATATATAAAGAAAGCTTTTTTGAGCAATTACAGAGAGTTCTACCCCTCTAAACCACTCAAATAATAAATTAATGAGAATTTATATGATAAAAATTAAGGTGATGTTCTAATAGGAAGGAAACATTACATGATCTTAAAATAAGCTTGGCTTTTGTGAAAGTCTTTTGAGTAATACTAAAGTCTTCAAATTTATAAAAATAGTGAAAATAAAATAAAATAAAGAAGATAGTACGTACTTTAAAAACTCAATCAAAATATGTAAAGGATAATAAAAATTGGAATGATACAGTTCACACTATTATAATATAATAGTGTATAACGAAAGCTCAAGGAGACGAATGAAGTTTGGAAGTGACAATTGTTCTGACTGTTACATGATGGTCTCAGTTTATAAAGTAAAAGCTAAGGACCAGAGGTGATAGTATTCAGGACTGTTACTAGCAAAATCGGAAAAGAAAAACAATAAGTAAACTGCAGCGGGATTAAAAGCGAAGAAAAGATCGACACAACGATTTTGAATTGGTTCGGCCGACACTCTAAAGGCCTACGTCCAATCTTCTTTTATTAATAAGTGAAGCGATCTATTCCGACTACTTAAGACACTTACAATAAAAGGACCAATAACCTACTCCGGTTGCGACACGAGTTCTAAGACTACTCCATCTATGAACTCTACACTCTAACTAGAATGTTTACAAAACCAAGTTTCCTTAGACTGATTCTTACAAATAATTGAGGAGGACAACTTATTGGTACAAACGATTCTAGATGATAGAGTACAATACTATGAAGTAACAGTGTTAATGACTGACACACTTGAAGATTTAGAAGATTTTTGCAAATGAAAAAGCTTCGAGTTCTTAAAACTGAGTTTGCAAAATGCTTTGATTTCTCAGGTAAAAATCTTACTTTTAAAGTGAAGGGAGGTGCTCCTTTTATAGGGAAAAAACGAATGGATGCATGCTAGGGTTTTCAGTCAAAACTTTTGGTCATGAGACAAAAGTGTTGACCTTCTCAAATTAGCACCAAAAGGACTTCTTTCTAAGAAGCATAAAGGAGAAAAGAGGGTTTGTAATTATGCTTAAAGAGCCTTTGTATTTTTCAAAAATAAAGTGAAGAGGACATTAACAAGAAGACAACTCTTGATAATAGAAGGAAAGAACCAAACAATGTTTCATAAAAGCCAAAGATAAGTTGTAACATAAAAGAGGAAATCTTTTGAAGGCAAATTACACTCTCTTTACAAAGACCACCCTTCCAATATTTCAAGTTTAAATCTCCATTTTAAATCTGATGTATGAAAGCCCAATTGATAAAAAGTGAAATATTTAAAATGAAAACTTGCTTCAAGTGTGACAAGTCAAACATGACAGTCAAGAACACTGTTACCCGTGATGAGTAACGGTAGGCCTGACTGTTACCATTACATGTATTCTACCCTTTTATCTTTACATAGATTGACAAAATGACTCTAAATCTTGGGTAGCAAGCGATTGATGATTCTTGCTTAAGACTTGAAAATTGATCGATTAATCCTGAACTAGTAAACTATGAAGGTACAAGTTAAATGGCTATGTCATCATCAATTAAGAGAACCCAACAAACTCCCCCTTTGATAATGACAAGCCCAAACAAAAAACGAATGTCTATCAAACCCAATATTCCCCCTTTCGGGTTTAGTTAAGAATCACAAGAACATGTAAATAGAAGTAGGTTAACCAAATAAAGCAAAAGACCTAAGGAATAATAGACTAAACATAGATAATAAACCACATATCAAGGATTAATCAAGTAGTTTAGGCATAGGCAAGGGTTAATCAAATTATATATAAGATAAGAGCATGAGTTTTACCTTTTCCCCCTCTTGACATCTTCAAAAGGTCAACGATGCCATCGTTTGATCAAGACAAAACACATGTTAGAAAACACGTATAGATCGGCATAGTCGTGACAGGATAACAAAGTCAACACAAATCAAAGTTTAAACATAGTTCAAACGAGGTTCACCATGGCTAAGTCAAGTTTAATAATACACCACCAAATGAACATTAGATTGAAGGGTAAGGGGTGTAAACAAAACGGCAAAAGAGTTTGATTAGGAAAACGGGTTGGCTCTAAGATGATGAAACTTGGTCACCATCGGTATTTCCCTCGGAATTGCCATCATCCTTAGCTTGTAGAAGAGTAGAGATGATATCCACTTCTCCCTTGAGCCCATAAACCGCCTTCTCAATACGATTCATAGCAACATCTTTCTTTTCCAAATCTGCCTTAATCCAATCATTCAAATCTTGAATGGCCTTAAGAACGGCTGCAATATTGGGACCCTAGCCCTTACTAGAGGAAGCCGACTCATGACCTTTCCCACGAGACTTCACCGGAGACAACTTATCATCACCAATCCAAATCAACATTTTCCCAAACTGACCATCACTCATGGTGTCAAAACAGTTTAGACACCCCACACTAGTCGAGAGTAAAAAACCTTTAGCCTTCAAAACCATTGACACCCACATACAGTTTGGTAAACGGATAATGCTTGTATCTTTGGGGTCATAGAGTTTGGCCGTAATTGAGGCAAATCGGCGAAAAATCAGACCGGGTAGGTTAACTTTTCGGTGAGTGGCTAGGTGGTAAATGAGATATTGTTGGCCAATAGACAATTTGGTACGGTCACCGGATGGGTACAAAGTTCGACACAACATATTAAAAATTTGGCGAAAAGGGGGAGGAATCTGGGTATTTCCAACGGATCCACAAGTGACGGCTTTTAGGTAAATGGTTTTAGCAACAGTGAGAGGGGATGCATATTCAAGGGCCGGCCAAGTCTCATTGGGGAGACTGTCATAGCCTTCATTTGGGATTTGAAGAATTTCAGAAAAATCACTTTGAGTTAAGGACAAGGGCTTACCATTCACTTTTGCAGTAAGAGAGGTTCCAGATTTATCGACCCGTAACGGCGCATAGAATTAAACTACCTCACTGATGAAAACTTGTTCCCTGACTTCCATTAGATTTTCCCATCCTTGAGTGGCTAAGATTTCCCGAACCCTGCGAAAGGCGGGTCGTTCATACCACGACTTCTCATAAATCCGGGTTGAATGAACCACATCCTTGGTAATCAAGCTTTCACAGTGTCTAAAGATTTAAGGAAGAAGATCCAATGCCTTAATTTGCGCCCAAAGAGTGTCCACATCCCATTTGGAAACAAGAGGGACCGAGTCGTTGGGTCCGAGAAATACGGCTTTACCTTTTCCTAAAGGAGCCGACACTTTTGCTTTCTTTTGTGGTGGCCCCCTAGTCAATTTTCCTCTTTTGGGTGTCTTGGTCACAGAGACTGTTTCCTCTACCCCAACACTTTCCTCCTTATTAGAGACCTTTCCCTTTCCCTTATCAATTTTTGTTGGTGACCCGGATTTATCACATGCAGCGGTACTATCATCAAGATCAGTCAATTCCCTTTCAATATTGGTCTCCTCACCCTCACCTTCTTCATTGATATCCGGGACAGATGAGGTAGCTGCTCCTTTTCTTTTTACCCCTCGTTTCGATTTTCCCGGTACAACATCCACCTGATCCGCTTGATCCACCTCTTCCTATGATTGAAGAGAGTGATCAAGGTGATCTTCTACATCATTATCACCGTCGAGTATGGTGACGGTTCCCGATGACGACCCTGCCGAGGGAATGGTTTTCCTTTTGGCTCCTCGAGTTCTGTTCCCGATCTTGGAGGAGATCGGGAGTTTAGTGGGTAGGGGTTTTTCATGAGAGAGAGTGGCTAGAGGTTCGGGTTCCAGATGTGTTTCGGGTGTAGGGTTAATCGGAAAGGCATAGGACCCTTTCCGTTTGTTGGTCATGTCGGTTTGAGAGGAAGATGGATTGAGTAATGAGGTTGATTGTGAAGTTGGGGAAGACAAGGAGGTTGATTTGAGGTTAAGGTTGGTGTTGAGTGACGTTTTTACCATAATAAAATGGTAAAGGTGGGTTTATGGGTAGGTGAGAGAGGGAGATGGACGGTTGGTAGGTGAGAGGTGGTAAGTTTAGGATTTGTGAGGGATATGGACGGTTTTGAAAGGTTAGCCCAATTAAGATAGGATAGTGAGGTGGTTGGGCCAACATAAATAAAATGTATACAATTCAATCCCAAAAACAAATGGTGAGGTGAATATAAACAGAGAGTTAGACATGAGGTTGAGTGATTACCGACTCACAAGTATGATATCGATTTACGGTCAAAAAACAATATGCAAACACGAGTAAGAACAATATCATGCTAACATGTCCCTAATTAGTCAATCGTTTAGGAGAATAAATATAATCATATTCATGAATTATGAGCAATTAATTAAACCTATATCTAGCCTAAGTTTCTCGAATTGTTTCCTTTCAAGTGGTTTGGTAAATATATCGGCTATTTGATCTTCGGTTTTGCAAAAAATAAGTTTAACATGCCCTTTCTCTACATGGTCTCGAATGAAATGATGACGAATCTCAATATGCTTAGTTTTAGAATGTTGAATTTGATTTTGGAACTATTTATTGCACTCGTATTATCACACATGATGGGAACGGAGTCGTAAATAATTCCAGTCAAGAAGTTGTTGTTTTACCCAAAGATGTTGTGAGCAACAATGAACGGCGCTAACGTACTCACTTTCGGTCGTTGAAAAAGCAACCGTGTTTTATTTCTTTGAGCCCCACGAGATCAAGCAAGGACCCAAGAACCTTGCAATTCCGGAAGTGCACTTTCTATCAACACTACACCCCGCATAGTCCGCATCGAAATATCCTATAAAATCAAAAGGACAATGAAAGGGGTACCATAAATAAAGTTCTTGTGTTCCAATCAAATATCGAAGAATACGTTTAAACGCTTTAAAATGAGATTCTTTCGGATTTGATTGGAATCTAGCACATAAAGAAACGCTAAAAAGAATGTCGGGACGACTTGCGGTTAAATAAAGAAGAGATCCAATCATACGTCGATACACCTTTTCACTAATGCTCTTACCGTTCTCATATTTGTCCAATTTGACTTAGATATCATAGGTGTAGAAAATGGATTCCCATTAGTCATCCCACACTTCTTAAGCATTTCTTTAATAAACTTTTGTTGATGGATCATGATACCGTCTTTGGATTGCTTAATTTGGAGCCCAAGAAAAATTCCTAGCTCACCCATCATGCTCATTTCATATTCCGATTTCATTAGTTCCTAAAAATAAGCATAGACTACTTCATTTGTTGCCCCAAATATAATATCATCAACATATACTTGGACAACCAACAGTTCGTCCGACTGTTGCTTCAAAAATAATGTTTTGTCAATGGAACCTCTTCTAAAACCATTTTCAATGAGAAATTTAGACAATCTATCATACCAACACCTAGGTTCTTATTTTAAACCATAAAGTGCTTTGTCTAATTTTAAAACATGTTTAGGAAAATCATTGTTTAAAATACCCGGAGGTTGGTCTACAAAGACATCCTCTTCCAAATATCCATTTAAGAAAGCGGTTTTGACATCCATTTGGAAGAGCTTAATGTCTTTGTGAGCCGCAAAAGCTATTAGTGACCGAATGGATTTAAGCCTAGCTACCGGTGCGTAGGTTTCGTCATAATCGATTCCTTCTGGTTTATTGTAACCTTGCACCACTAGTCTAGCTTTATTCCTTACGATTTCTCCGGAATCATCAAGCTTATTGCGAAAGACCCACCTAGTACCAATGACGGTACGATTAGGTGGTCTAGGGACCAAGTGTCATACCTCGTACCTCTTGAATTGATGGAGTTCTTTTTGCATTGCAATCAACCAATCTGCATCAGTCAGAGCGACTGACACATTTGCGGGTTCGATTTGTGAGAGGAAGACATTGTGGGCACAATAGTCATTGAGGTAGGCTAGTTTTTTTAGGGAAGATCTAGTCTTGATTCCGGAGCTTAATTCACTTGTGATATTTGAGAGTGGGTGTGAGCTTTGATGCTTCCAACTTCTTGGAACGATGGTGGTTTGTTCCCCCTCAAATGTAACAGTCTCGGTGCTTGCTGGTCAGAACTGGGGACTTCATTAGGGTCTGAATGCTAACCTGTGATGACAGTGTCTTACAATGTTGCTGTTCTAGAAGTGAATGAAACAGTGGTGGAGTCCGTTACGGCTTGGGAGAATGAACAGGTAGTATTAGTGTTACTGACTGTTCCCCCTGAATTTTTGTTTACATTGCCAAGTAATAGTCCATCTGTCTGTTGTAGGGCATCGTCGTTTGGAACTTCCTCTTCCGCAAACACAAAGTCTTTTCTCACAAGACCAATCTCAAATTCATCATCTTCATCATCTTCATCCTCATTTTGTACCTGCCCAAGAATGGTAGATTCATCAAAGATGACATGTACACTTTCCTCAATCAACATGGTTCATTTATTGTAAACTTTATAGGCCTTGCTATGGTCGGAATAGCCAATAAATACCCCTTCATCACTACGTGGATCGAACTTTCCCAAGTTATCTTTACCATTGTTATGAACAAAACATTTTCTCCCAAAGCATCTAAAATATGAAATATTGGGCTTTCTTCCACGTAGTATTTCATAGGGTGTTTTATTGATTATGCTTCTTATCATGACTCGATTATGAATATAGCATGCGGTATTTACCGCTTCAGCCCAAAAGTTTTTAGGCAACTTACTATATAATAACATGGTTCTAGCCATACTTTCAAGGGTCCTATTCATTCGTTCAACCACTCCATTTTGTTTTGGTGTTCTAGGAGCCGAGAAATTATGGTCTACACCATTGTCATTACAATAAGCACTAAATGATGATTTTTGAAATTCGGTTCCATGATCCGTTTTTATTGAAACAAGTTTGAAATAAAGTTTATTTTGAATTTTTTTCAACCAAATTAAAAGCTCATCAAATGCCTCATTCTTGGAACTTAAGAAGAGGGCCTAAACAAACCTAGAGTAATCATCAACAATGACACACACATAACGACTGCCACCTCTACTTCTAGTTCTCATTGGACCATATAAGTCGATATGCAAGAGTTGTAATGGACGAATAGTACTCACAATTCTTTTAGGTTTAAAGGAGCTTCTAACATGTTTATATCTAGCACATTCATCACAAATTTTATCAAAGTCAAATTTCATGTTAGGAAATCCTCCAACCAAGTCATGTCTTCTAAGAGTATTAAGAGTTTTAGGACTAACATGTCCAAACCTTTTGTGCCACAACCAATGATCGTTTTTCATTACACTCATGCATGACATGGTATGACCGGATAACATGTTTAAATCGGTTAAGTAAACGTCTTTGACACGTCTCCCTTCGAGAATAATTTCATGTGTTCTGGCATCAATTATTTGACACAAGTTAGCACTAAATTCCACAATGTTACCTTTATCACATAGTTGAAAAATGCTAAGGATATTATGTTTCAAACCTTTGACAAGCCGCACATTGTCGACACAAAGTAACAATGACTTACGGACCTTTCCAATGCCAATTATCTCACCTTTCTTATCATCGCCAAACGTTACCTTGCCACCATCATAAGCTTCTAGTGAGAGGAATTGGCTTCTATATCCCGTCATGTGATGAGAACATCCACTATCCAAGTAGCAATTGCGGCCGCCTCTCTCCAAGCCCTACAAAAGATTAGACTTTGTGTTTAGGAACCCAAATGAATTTGGGTCCCTTCTTATCTTTCACATTTGTTAACATGCCTTTTCTAATCCACATTTGTTTTACAACTTTTATGTTCTTGGTAATATCATTATGTCTCTTCTTGCAAGCATTAAAGACATGACCGGTTTTAGTACAATAGTTGCAAATGATATACTCGGGAAGACCAACATATTTCCTTCTTCTAAAGTCGGTTTTGGTTGGATCTGGTTTTTGGATGTAACAGTCAGACTGACTGTTCCACTTAAAACCGAGATCGGCAACCCTATCGCAATTTTTGGACTGATTTGTGAGAAAGTTCAAAACATTTTGACTTCCTTCCCAATTTTTTGAAACATTCTTAGCCTCAACAAGATCTTTGTTTAGTTCCCCGACCTTACAAGTGAGATACTTGTTTCTTTCCATAGAGTTTTCAAGATCTTTCTTCATTATGACATACTCGGACTTTAGCTCCATGAAAGTTTCACGTTTTTGTTGAACATTAAGCTTAAGACTCGAGATGCATCTATCTAGGTGAACGATTTTGGATCTAGATAGATGAACTACATTCGGGAAATTCATGTTGAAATTTTACAAATTTTTCGTGAAGCATTCTAATCTCCCTCATGTAAGCATCGATGTTAACCTTAAGACATTCATTCTCCTTGGATAGGTTAGTGACAAGTTCATTCGAAATTTCTTTGCTACTGTCAGAGGTGACAGTCTGAGACACTGTTACATTAAGTCCTTCTACTTCATCAACTAAGTCATCGATTACACCTTTGAAAACAGATTTTTATTTTAAAAGCTCATCACATTTGCATAACTAGAGTAGTGTTGACATTTTCAAGGTCGGAGACATCGTTGCGAGTGACCTAAGACACTATAGTTCTTTACACAATTGTTTGTTCAGTTTGTTCACTCTTTTTACTTCATCATATGCTTCAGAGGTGACTGTGACACTGTCTGTTGTTTTCAGTTCATTTTTGAGGTTGAAGTTTTCTGGAGCAATTTCATCAATTTCATATTGCATAACATCTAGCATTTCATTTTGTGAGAGACATTTATCAAAGAGTTTATCAAGAAGCTTACATACTTTTTGTAACACCCAGTCCTAAACTTAGGGCCGGGAGCGGTCATTCACGGTGGCCTGCCACGTTGTGTACATGGCCCACAGATCAACACGGGTCCTTTCCAGCACATTTTGTCCTCACTCATGCGCATCCCGAGAACCCTTCCTAGGAGGTCACCCATCCTAAGACTACTCTCAGCCAAGCACGCTTAACTGTGGAGTTCTTTTGCATGGATAACCAGAAAAGAAAGTGCACTTTGTTGATATAAGTAGTACTTACAATCCTTTTTAAGCACTAGTCAGATTTTAAGCCTATAAATGGACCTCTTCAAGGGGGTACCCCACCCGAATAACGTCTTCGGTTCAATGGAGTATTAAACAACCTCACTTGAAGAACGCAATGTCCGCGTTGCGCTTGGGAGCATCTGACCGCAACCGAGATAAACCCAGAATCCTCCCCCGCTAGGTTGGTGACTTGGGTACTCAAGACCACAGGATTGCCAGACAGTCGCAGGGTTGCTCTGATACCACTTGTAACACCCAGGCCTAAACCCAGGGTCGGGAGCGGTCACTCACGGTAGCCCACCAGGCTGTGTACATGTCCCACAGATCAACACGGGTCCTTTCCAGCGCATTTTATCCTCACTCATGCGCATCCCGGGAACCTTCCTAGGAGGTCACCCATCCTAAGACGACTCTCAGTCAAGAACGCTTAACTGTGGAGTTCTTTTGCATGGATTACCAGAAAAGAAAGTGCACTTTGTTGATATGAGTAGTACTTATAATCCTTTTTAAGCACTAGTCAGATTTTAAGCCTACAAATGGACCTCTTCAAGGGGGTACCCCACCCGAATAAAGTCTTCGGTTCAATGGAGTATTAAACACCCCCACTTGAAGAACGCAATGTCCGCGTTGCGCTTGGGAGCATCTGACCGCAACCGAGATAAACCCAAAATCCCCCCCACCCCCCCCCCCCCCCTCCCCGGCTAGGTTGGTGATTGGGTACTCCAGACCACAGGATCGCAAGACGGTCGCAGGGTTGCTCTGATACCACTTGTAACACCCAGGCCTAAACCTAGGGTCGGGAGCGGTCACTCACGGTAGCCCACCAGGCTGTGTACATGGCCCATATATCAACACGGGTCCTTTCCAGCGCATTTTGTCCTCACTCGTGCGCATCCCGAAAACCCCTCCTAGGAGGTCACCCATCCTAAGACTACTCTCAGCTAAGCACGCTTAACTGTGGAGTTCTTTTGCATGGATAACCAGAAAAGAAAGTGCACTTTGTTGATATGAGTAGTACTTACAATCCTTTTTAAGCACTAGTCAGATTTTAAGCCTATAAATGGACCTCTTCAAGGAGGTACCCCACCCGAATAACGTCTGAGGTTCAATGGAGTATTAAACACCATCACTTGAAGAACGCAATGTCCGCGTTGCGCTTGGGAGCACCTGACCGCAACCGAGATAAATCCAGAATCCTCCCCCGCTAGGTTGGTGACTTGGGTACTCAAGACCACAGGATCGCCAGACGGTCGCAGGGTTGCTCTGATACCACTTGTAACACCCAGGCCTAAACCTAGGGTCGGGAGCGGTCACTCACGGTAGCCCACCAGGCTGTGTACATGACCCATAGATCAACACGGGTCCTTTCCAGCGCATTTTATCCTCACTCATGCGCATCCCGGGAACCTTCCTAGGAGGTCACCCATCCTAAAACTACTCTCAGCCAAGCACGCTTAACTGTGGAGTTCTTTTGCATGGATTACCAGAAAAGAAAGTGCACTTTGTTGATATGAGTAGTACTTATAATCCTTTTTAAGCACTAGTCAGATTTTAAGCCTACAAATGGACCTCTTCAAGGGGGTACCCCACCCGAATAAAGTCTTCGGTTCAATGGAGTATTAAACACCCCCACTTGAAGAACACAATGTCCGCGTTGCGCTTGGGAGCATCTGACCGCAACCGAGATAAACCCAAAATCCCCCCCAACCCCCCCCCCTCCCGGCGGGTTGGTGACTTGGGTACTCCAGACCACAGGATCGCCAGACGGTCGCAGGGTTGCTCTGATACCACTTGTAACACCCAGGCCTAAACCTAGGGTCGGGAGCGGTCACTCACGGTAGCCCACCAGGCTGTGTACATGGCCCACATATAAACACGGGTCCTTTCCAGCGCATTTTTTCCTCACTCATGCGCATCCCGGGAACCTTCCTAGGAGGTCACCCATCCTAAGACTACTCTCAGCCAAGCACGCTTAACTGTGGAGTTCTTTTGCATGGATTACCAGAAAATAAAGTGCACTTTGTTGATATAAGTAGTACTTACAATCCTTTTTAAGCACTAGTCAGATTTTAAGCCTATAAATGGAGCTCTTCAAGGGGGTACCCCACCCGAATAACGTCTTCGGTTCAATGGAGTATTAAACAACCTCACTTGAAGAACGCAATGTCCGCGTTGCGCTTGGGAGCATCTGACCGCAACCGAGATAAACCCAGAATCCTCCCCCGCTAGGTTGGTGACTTGGGTACTCAAGAACCCACAGGATTGCCAGACAGTCGCAGGCTTGCTCTGATACCACTTGTAACACCCAGGCCTAAACCCAGGGTCGGGAGCGGTCACTCACGGTAGCCCACCAGGCTGTGTACATGTCCCACAGATCAACACGGGTCCTTTCCAGCGCATTTTATCCTCACTCGTGCGCATCCCGGGAACCTTCCTAGGAGGTCACCCATCCTAAGACGACTCTCAGTCAAGAGCGCTTAACTGTGGAGTTCTTTTGCATGGATTACCAGAAAAGAAAGTGCACTTTGTTGATATGAGTAGTACTTATAATCCTTTTTAAGCACTAGTCAGATTTTAAGCCTACAAATGGACCTCTTCAAGGGGGTACCCCACCCGAATAAAGTCTTCGGTTCAATGGAGTATTAAACACCCCCACTTGAAGAACGCAATGTCCGCGTTGCGCTTGGGAGCATCTGACCGCAACCGAGATAAACCCAAAATCCCCCCCCCCCCCCGGCTAGGTTGGTGATTGGGTACTCCAGACCACAGGATCGCAAGACGGTCGCAGGGTTGCTCTGATACCACTTGTAACACCCAGGCCTAAACCTAGGGTCGGGAGCGGTCACTCACGGTAGCCCACCAGACTGTGTACATGACCCACAGATCAACACGGGTCCTTTCCAGCACATTTTATCCTCACTCATGCGCATCCCGGGAATCTTCCTAGGAGGTCACCCATCCTAAAACTACTCTCAGCCAAGCACGCTTAACTGTGGAGTTCTTTTGCATGGATTACCAGAAAAGAAAGTGCACTTTGTTGATATGAGTAGTACTTATAATCCTTTTTAAGCATTAGTCAGATTTTAAGCCTACAAATGGACCTCTTCAAGGGGGTACCCCACCCGAATAAAGTCTTCGGTTCAATGGAGTATTAAACACCCCCACTTGAAGAACGCAATGTCCGCGTTGCGCTTGGGAGCATCTGACCGCAACCGAGATAAACCCAAAACCCCCCCCAACCCCCCCCCCCCCCCCCCCCGCTGGGTTGGTGACTTGGGTACTCCAGACCACAGGATAGCCAGACGGTCGCAGGGTTGCTCTGATACCACTTGTAACACCCAGGCCTAAACCTAGGGTCGGGAGCGGTCACTCACGGTAGCCCACCAGGCTATTTACATGGCCCACATATCAACACGGGTCCTTTCCAGCGCATTTTTTCCTCACTCATGCGCATCCCGGGAACCTTCCTAGGAGGTCACCCATCCTAAGACTACTCTCAGCCAAGCACGCTTAACTGTGGAGTTCTTTTGCATGGATTACTAGAAAATAAAGTGCACTTTGTTGATACGAGTAGTACTTATAATCCTTTTTAAGCACTAGTCAGATTTTAAGCCTACAAATGGACTTCTTCAAGGGGGTACCCCATCCTAATAACGTCTTCGGTTCAGTGGAGTATTACACTTTTTGTTTGGAGTAAGACCTAACCTTGGCTTTTAAATGTTTTACCTCATTGTCGGAATCCGAGTCGGAATCATCGAGATGCGCCATAAGACATCTAAGATGCTCAATTTTAGAGGTTTTGAAGACTTTGTCCTTGAGATAACTTGTAAGACACATTTTGGCCTCTAGTTCCTCCTCGATGATTTCATCATCCTCGGAGTCGGAAATTCCCCAAATGGCGGACATGGCCTTGTTCTTGTAATCCTTTTTAGCCTTATCTCGCTTAACCTTAGACTTAATCTCATCCCAGTTAGGACATTCTTTAATTTGGTGTTATTTGTCACCACACTTAAAGCATCTTATGGTTGTAGTAGGTCTTCTCTTTGCAAAGCGTTTTTTCGTTTAATTATTGTTGAACTTTTTATGTCCATGGCCATTCACCATTCCTACTAAGTTCCTAGAGAACAAAGCAAACTCATCTTCCTCTTCATCCTCATAATCAATTGAAGAGGATGCTAGAGCAAGACTCTTTCCCCTTGAAGATTCACTAGAATGCTTATCGAGATTGAACTCGTGAGTCATTAGTGATCCCATTAGTTCATGAAGAGATAGAATGGATAAATCTTTGGCCTCTTATATGGCGGTTACCTTAGGTTTCTATTTAGTGGTAAGACTATGAAGAATTTTTTCGAATGGTGTCCTCGGACTCGAAATTTCTCCATAGACTTTTTAGTTCATTGATATTACACGAAAAGCGAGATGAAAAACTATTTATGGACTCATCCTTTGCCATGTAAAACATCTCATATTGTTGCATGAGAAGGTCAATACGGTATTTTCTAACTTGAGATGTACCTTCATAGGCAAGAACAAGGGAGTCTCAAATTAACATAGCCATAGGACATCCAGAAATTCGACTCACCTCGGCCTCTCCAACACACCGTTGAAGAATCGACATTACTTTCGAGTTCTTTTCGGCCAATTTAAAATCATTTTCATTGTAATATTTCTTGGCCTTGACTTTAGTAGAACCTGTAATAATGTCGGTTTCCTCAATGACAAGAGGTCCGTCCTCAATGATTTTCCAACATTGGTAATTGATACTTTTGATATAGTGCTCCATTTTGAGGTTCCACCATCCAAAATTCTCACGGATAAAGACCGGGATCTTGGAGTTTTTTGAGGAATCCATATCCCAAGAATCAAACTCTAATGCGGTTAGCCTCGATCAAGAGCACGAAGCTCTGATACCAATTGAAGAGTTTAGGATTCGAAGTATCTAAGAGGGGGAGGGGGTGAATTAGGTACTATTTTAAAATTTAAACTTTAATCTTTATTGTTTAAAGATAAGTTGATTAGAAATATGAAGAGTAAGTGGATACATCAATTAAATTATATGATTAAATATGTATAACGAAAGCTCAAGGTGACGAATGAAGTTTGGAAGTGACAATTGTTCTGACTATTACTTGATGGTCTCAGTTTATGAAGTAAAAACTAAGGACCAGAGGTGACAGTATTAAGGACTGTTACTAGCAAAATCGTAAAAGAAGAACAATAAGTAAATTGCAGCGGAATTAATAGCGAAAAAAAGATCATCGCAACGATTTTGAATTGGTTCGGCCGACACTCTAAAAGCTTACGTCCAATCTTCTTTTATTAATAAGTTAAGCGATCGACTCCGACTACTTAAGACACTTACAATAAAAGGACCAACAACCTACTCCGGTTGCGACACGAGTTCAAAGACTCCTTCGTCTACTTCGTCTATGAACTCTACACTCTAACTAGAATGTTTATAAAACCAAATTTCCTTAGACTGAATCTTACAAAGAATTGAGAAGGACAACTTATTGGTACAAACGATTCTAGATGAGAGAGTATAATACTATGAAGTAACACTGTTAATGACTGACACACTTGAAGACTTAGAAGATTTTTGCAAATGAAAAAGCGTTGAGTTCTTAAAACTGATTTTGCAAAATGCTTTGATTTCTCAGGTAAAAGTCTTACTTTCAATGTGAGAGGGGGGGGGGGGGGGGCTCCTTTATAGGAAAAAAACAAATGGATGCATGCTAAGATTTTTATTCAAAACTTTTGGTCATGAGACAAAAGTGTTGACCTTCCCAAATTAGCACCAAAAGGACTTCTTTCTAATAAGCATAAAGGAGAAAAGAGGGTTTGTAGTTATCCTTAAAGAGCCTTTGTATTTTTCAGAAACAAAGTGAAGAGGACATTAACAAAAAGACAACTCTTGATAATAGAAGGAAAGAACCAAACAATGTTTCATAAAAGCCAAAGAAAAGTTGTAGCATAAAAGAGGAAATCTTTTGAAAGCAAATTACACTCTCTTTACAAAGACCACCCTTCCAATATTTCAAGTTTAAATCTCCATTTTAAATCTCATATATAACAGCCCATTTGATAAAAAGTGAAATATTCAAAATGAAAGACTTGTTTCAAGTGTGACGGGTCAAACGTGACAGTCAAGCACACTGTTACCCGTGATGAGTAACAGTAGGCTTGACTGTTACCATTACATGTATTATACCCTTTCATCTTTACATAGGTTGACAAAACGACTCTAAATCTTAGGTAGCAAGCGATTGACGATTCTTGATTAAGACTTGCAAATTGATCGAATAATCCTGAAATAGTAAACTAAGAAGGCATAAGTTAAATGGGTATGTCATCATCAATTAAGAGAACCCAACATGAACAATCATATTAGAGTTTGTGTAGGATTAATATCCTATAATTTTTTATCCGCTGATTACTCTCAGTTGAAAATAAAACTATATGACATCAAATATACTTTTCTTCGCATATATATATATATACATATATATATATATATATACATATATATATATATATATATACATATATATATATATATATATACATATATATATATATATATATATACATATATATATATATATATATATATATATATATATATATATATATATATATATATATATATATATAAAAACATATATATACACACGCTGCTATATATAGTACCCTCCTCCTTCATCAAAAAGATTATATTTATGGACATCCTTTTTTTTTAAATTTTTAATTATATGAAAAATTTTCAATCCCGATTTATTTGTTGTAGTTAATGTGGGGATGCAACCTTATTACGTTTGAATTATTTTTATTTGATTTAAGTATGTGTTTCATTCTCAATATTCATGTATTTTTTTTATGTCTATATTGTTTATTGCATAGTTTGCTCATCGACAAATAGTTATAGCATGCTTTATATGTCACTTTCATTGACTTTTATTTATTTTTTATAATGTTCTATTGAGTCTTCTTTGTTGTATATATAGGTGTTAGGCCTGGAAATCCGCAGATGTCCCTGATCAATATCTCATCTTGACCTGGCTATCAGGCTGTCAGGGTGTCAGGGTATTAGGACACATGAAGATAGGCGCCAGGCCATGGAGAGGACAACGGTCAAAATATCAGAACGATATTAGACCAGGAGCTCATATTATAAATGAAATATATCCGCAGCATTGAATGAAATGATCTCGCAGTAAATGCAGTAATTAAGGGAGAAATATTGACAATTATTATGGACAATTATGGAGAATATTCCGTATTAATTCTAGTATCAGACAGCCGTTCAAGTGAAGCTTATATAAAGAATACTTTGAAGACATTTGCAACACATCGTCTACATAAGGAGAAACATATATCCACATACACAATACTTAGAGAAATAGCAACATTGTCGTTATCATATAATTCTCCCAATTACATAGTGAAATCCTCTCATGGCTTGGTGCCCGTGGTTTTTTCCCATTTAAGGGTTTTCCACGTACAAAATTATTTATCTCATTATTGTTGTTGTTATTATACTTACAGCTTTATATTTCAACCCTGACGACTGACCAACAGACCACTGAGAGCTAGTTAACCGCACACGACTCTATCCTGACCTGACTTTGCCTTGCGCAAAATACACCCAAAACAATTGGCGCCCATCGTGGGGCATCTAGCTCTTTAAATCCTTTTTTCTAATCTCACAAAAACTCAAAAATCCTACAAAAATGGCTCAACCTACCGTTGAAGAACAATTGAATGCAGCTCTCCAGCAAATCGCTGAGTTGGAAAGCTTGAAAGAAAAGGTAGCCCAAACTGAAGCAGAAATCTGGCAACTAAGAGAATCTGAGTCAGCCCTGAAATAAAAATTGGAAAAAACTCAAGGAGCAGGCTCTAGATTCCAACCAGGAACCCCATTTGCATCAATCATCAAAAATATCGATTTTTCCAATTTTGGGAGCCCATTTGGTTCTAAACCTATTGATGTTGATGGTGATGGTGCACCAAAGAATGACAAGGAAAAACCCGATGAATCTGCAGCAGCCATCATGATGGCAGTGGTTCAGGAGATCAAGAAACTCAATGAAAAATTTGATAAGATACCTGGAGTGCCTGCCAGCATAGAAGAAGATGCCCCTGACAGCTATGCTGATTCGCCTTTCGTAGACGAAACAACAAAAGTAGATCTACCAAAGAAGTTTGTAGTTCCATCTATGAGGGTCTATGATGGAACCACGGATCCACAAAATCACGTGGCTCTTTATAAACAAAAAATGCTGGCTGCATCTATCCCCAGCGAATTTAGACAAGTCTGCATGTGCAAGGGATTTGGAACGACCCTGAGCGGCCCTGCTTTGCAATGGTACATCAACCTGCCAACTGGGAGCATCCATTCTTTCGCCAACCTGATCAACAGTTTCAACCAGCAGTTTGCGAGTAGCAGGGAGTTGGAGAAACAATCCAGTGACCTTTACCGAGTTACACATAAGCCTAATGAAACTCTCAGGACATTCCTTGCAAGATTCAACAAGGAAAAAGTATCTATACCGAGGTGTAATGTTGGAATAGCAGTGGAAGCATCCAGGCAGGGGTTACTACCATATAGTGACTTGTACAGCGAGCTCACTATGTATCCCTGCCATACCTTCGAGGACGTCCATGACAAGACTCTTGCCTTTATCAAGATAGAATAAGATAAAAGCTATAAACTTGGATCACCCAGTAGACCAAAGGATCATGAAAGAAGCAGTAGGAAGAGCAACAAAGGAAACAACTATAGGCCTACTCCATATTCCAGGCTAGATCAATCAGAAGTTAACCTGGCTCATGAGTATCAAGGTAAGGTTAAAGTTTATCCAACTATTTACGAACATAACTTCAGTGTTGATATTGCAGGATTAATCCAGAGACTTGACAGCATGGGATCAGCTGTCAGATGGCCCAGGAAGTCAGAAAATCCCAACCCCAGAAGGGACAATTCTAAATAGTACGAATTCCACATGGATATTGGACACACCACGGATGATTGTTTCACCCTGAGGAAAGAAGTGGCCTGCCTGCTGAAATCTGGATACTTGAAAGACTTGATCAAGACGAAGGGCAGGAACGCAAACCAGGATAAAGAGAATCAGGAGCATAAGCCGGATCGTAGTCTCCCTCCACCACCACCAATCGAGGAAGTAAAATTCATATCTGGCAGATCAGAAATTTGCGGCCTGACGAGTTCAGCAGCAAAGAAGATAGCCAGGACGCCAAGGACCATATCACCATGCAATCCGGATCATATCCCAACAATCACTTTCAATGATTGTGACTTGGTAGGCATCCCTGATGTTCATCACGATGGCCTGGTAATTTCTATGCATATTGGAACCTGATCATGCTTGACGTACTAAAAGACATGAAGATCAACGAGGACCAAATCACCAAAAAATCCAGTGTCCTAGTAGGATTCTGTGGCGAAACCAGGAGCACCCTAGGAGAAATCCACCTCCCAACCTACGTGGAAGGAGTCTCATCTTATGAGAAATTTGGAGTCCTTGATTGCCTGTCGTCTTACAACGCGATCTTGGGTAGGCCCTTGATTCATAATGTCAAGGACGTACCGTCAACCTATCACCAGTGTATCAAGATACCAACAGACTTAGGCATAGCCACAATCAAAGGGGATCATAAGACAGCCCAGGAATGCTACACAGCAGCCTTGAAGCCTTCGAAGGCAGGTAAGTCCCTTGCCTAGTAATTATAGTACCCTGTCAGGAGCACTTATGTAGCACCTCCTAGAATGGAAACAGATCAGGTAATCCTAGACCCTGAGTACCCTGACAGGTGTGTTTGAGTAGGATCTGATGCCCCATATAGCGGCAGGCCTGAACTGGTAAAGTTACTTAAAAATAAATCATCTTGGTTTGCTTGGTAACATTTTGATATGACTGGAATTAGCGTTGATATAATTACGTATAAACTCAATGTTGACCCATATTTTAAGCCTGTACAACAAAAAATGCGGAAATTTACAGCTGAAAGAAATACCATAATTAACGAGGAAGTAGAGAAACTCTTAGATATGGGAATGATCAGAGAAGTAATGTACCCTGAGTGGCTGGCTAACGTAGTTGTAGTGCAGAAAAAGAATAGAAAATGGAGAGTCTGTGTAGACTACACTGACCTGAACAAAGCATGTCCCAAAGATCCATTCCCCTTGCCACATATTGATGTCATGGTAGACGCCACAGCAGGCCATGAGATGCTGACATTCAGGGATGCCTCTAGTGGATTCAATCAAATAAAGATGCACCTTGCTGACTAGGAGAGTACTGCATTCATTACAGACCGAGGCATATACTGTTACACTGCCATGTCTTTTGGCCTGATGAATGCAGGGGCAACGTACCAGCGCCTGGTCAACATGATATTTAAAGACAAAATAGGTGACATCATGGAGGTGTACATAGACGACATGGTGGTGAAATCCAAAAATGCAGAAGATCATGTAAAACATCTCGAAATAGCGTTCGAGATATTGGAAAAATACAACATGAAACTCAACCCCGTAAAATGCCACTTTGGAGTTTTTGCAGGCAAATTTGTTGGATATATGGTCACAAAGAGAGGCATAGAAGCTAGCCCTGAACAGATAAAAGCTATCCTGGAACTGCAGTCACCAAAATCTGTCAAGGATATCCAAAAATTGACAGGACGAGTAGCTGCCCTGAACCGTTTCATATCAAGATCCTCCGAGAGGTGTAAAACATTTTACAACCTCCTTAGAAAGAATAAACAGTTTCAGTGGACGGATTAACACGAGACAGCCTTTCAGGATCTAAAATCCTACTTATCATCTCCACCCTTACTGGCTAAGCCAGAGAAGGGAGAACCCTTGTCGATATACTGTATGTCATCAGCGATACAACGGTCAGAGTAGTCCTAGTGAAAGAACAGGATGATCAGCAACATCCAGTCTACTATGTAAGTAAAAGTCTGCTAGATGCTGAGTTGAGGTATGGATTGCTTGAAAAATATGTTTTAGCTTTGATTGTGTCATGTACTAAACTGCGACCTTATTTTAAAAGTCACCCCATTATAGTCAGGACCAATTTACCCATAAAGTCTGTCCTACGTAAGCCTTAACTGTTAGGCAGGATGGCCAAGTGGTCAGTACAGATTAGCACATACGATATCTCCTTTGAACCCAGGGCAGCGATTGAATCGCAGGCCTTAGCAGACTTTGTGGCTGACTTTAGCCCTAACCTGGAACCGGACCTGATAAAAGAGGTCAACCAACTAGAAAATAAAACTCCAGACCAAGAATGGACCCTATTCATAGATGGGGCATCCAACGCCAGGGGGACAGGGTTAGGATTAGTGCTCAAATCACCACAGGGAGATATGATAGCACATGCTGTAAGCTGTGAGTTCAAAGCTACAAACAACGAAGCAGAATATAAAGCCCTGATAGCAAGCGTAAAGGTATGTCTATACCTCGGTGTTCAAAACCTAAAGGTAAAAACTGATTCACTCCTAATTGCTAATCAAATTAAGGGAATTTATACGGCTAAGGATGCAAAAATGATTTCGTATTTAGAATATGCAAAAAACCTTACCGCTAAATTTGCTTTATTTGACAAAGATCAAATATTAAGAGACCTGAACACCTAGGCTGATGCTTTGGCCAGCCTAGGTTCAAATTTTACCCCTACAGTCTTTGACAAAATACCAATTGTTCATTTATTAGAGCCAGCCATCAGCAAACCTGAATAAGTCAATCCTAACAATCAGGATAATAACTCATGGACTAAACCCTATTATGATTGGTTTCTCCGAGGAATACTGTCCCAGGGTAGACATGAGGCAAGGGCCTTTAAAATTAGAGCTTCAACTTATGCTATCATCAATAACACTTTGTTCAAGAGATCGCAGGCCGGACCCTACCTGAGATGCTTAGCCTGACCAAGCCAAACTAGTACTTCAAGAAATACACGATGGACACTGTGGCAACCACAAAGGAGGAAAGAGCCTGGCAAGTAAAGTTCTCAGGACAGGCTACTATTGGCCTACACTGAGGGTTGACTGCCTAGAATACCCTTCAAAATACGAAGCGTGCCAAATTCATGCACCAATCATACATCAGCCATCTGAACTCCTCCATTCGATTTCCGCAGCCTGGCCGTTCATAAAGTGGTGCATGGATATTGTGGGAAAACTGCCCGTAGATCGAGGGCAAAAAGTTTTCATATTGGCTATGACTGATTACTTCTCCAAATGGATTGAGGCTGACTCTTTCAGGCAAGTAACTGAAAAAGAAGTAATATCCTTCATCAGGACAAACATCATTTGCAGATATGGAGTCCCATCGAAAATAGTATGTGATATTGGAACTCAATTTGTGGGGAAAAGGACCAAAGCATTTTCCCAAGAATGGAATATCAACCTGGTAACGTCAACCCTTGGATATCTAAAAGCCAATGGCCAGGCTGAATCAAGTAATAAGGTAGTCATAAGCTGCCTAAAAAAGAAGCTAAAAAGAAGACGAGGCAGATGGGCTAAAGAACTTCCATTAGTACTATGGGCAGACAGGACAACTCCAAAAACATCAACAGGCCAAACACCTTACTCTCTGGTGTACGGCTGTGAAGCTGTCATTCCCGCAGAAGTACGAGTACCAACATCTAGATACAGCCTGAATAACGTTGAGGCAAATAGAGACCTAATGCAAGATAACCTGGTTCTAACAGAAGAGTTAAGAGACGCTGCCAAGATCAGGATGGCATCATACCAACAAACAGTTGCCAAGACTTACAACAAAAACGTCAAAATCAGAGTCTTTAAAGAAGGAGATCTCGTTTTACGAAAAGTTTTTCCAAATAAAAAAGAAAAATCAGTAGGCAAGCTGGCCCCCACATGGGAAGGCCCTTACCTAATTGACTCAATTGTTGGACAAGGAGCGTACAGGCTCCAAACACTAGAAGGAGAGATGATCCCCAGATCTTGGAATGTAACCAATTTAAAATTATTCCATATGTAAAGATAAGATCAGGCCATAATCAGGTATAAATTCAATCACTACTCAACCTGACATGCTACCTGAGAAACTACGTGTTTTACATGCTTTGTATGCAACTCATATCTATATATTCAACTAACCCATTTATTTTACTTCTTGAATCCTGAACAATTATACATGATAAATGATTATATGCATAAATATTCAGGATTGAGGGCTACTCTACTATATATATTCCTGAAACAAATTTTTTCACTTGACTGTGCCTGACTAGTTGGTAACCACCACCAGATACAATAAATGTCAGGACCAATCAGGCATGAAATAATTGCCTGACCTGACTAGGTTTATTGCCACGGATTACAACCTATTTGGACGCAAGAAGACAGTGCAAGGGTGTTCTCTCCCAACCACTTAGTCTAAATGCCCTCCTGACAGGCCGAATACCAAGCCCTCCAGCTAGGCAGGGGACATAAGCCCTCCTAACATGCCGGTTTTCCCACCCCTTCAACCATTATATTAAAAAAACTATACTTGGTTGAATTACTCATGAAATAACAAGATAAAACAAAAATGATGTGCAGGATGTCTAAACAGGCCCAACATGATGAAACTCACAGACCCAAGCAAAGTCAAAAGCAAAATCAGCCAAAAAAAGCCACCATGCCTACATTAATAAAGCTCTTACCCCATGTGGCAAAGGCACCAAAATATTCATAAAGGCCAGGGATAGTCTCCCTGACCTAGGATAAAGACAGAAAAAAGAAAAATTGTTCGTCCAAGGACATCCCACCTAGATGGGCCAAATACAAACTAAAAAATCAAATTACTGCTTCTCCTAAGAAACAGTACCACTACTTCCACCCTTGGCCAGATCAACATCAATATCCTGCTCCCCTGGAGAGTCTACCTCTTGTTCATTTCTCATATTATGCAGGTCGGGATACTTTGAAGCAGCAAAAGCGATCTCAGCTTCAGGGTTCCATTTCGCCCTGGCCTCGACAGGCTCTGACATAGCAGCAGCCCTCCCCTTGATATAGAAATAGAGGGAATGATCATCTAACTTGAACTCCAGGTCATCCCTCTCCTGGGTGAGCTCCTCATTTCTGTCTAAAGCTTCCTGCAAAAGCCGCTTGCTTGAATCTGCCTCAGCCTTAGCAGGATCTCTCTCAGCCTGCGCCCTCACCAAGTCAGCAGCTTTAGCAGCCAGGTCAGCTCGTGCAAAATCCAGCTCAGACTTCCGCCTATCATAATCTGATCTCATCAAATCAATCCTGGCTACCAAAGAAGTAGCCTGATAGGCGTTATGGAGACAGATTGCAGCACCCTGACCAAAAACAGGAAGAAGAGTATGAATAATATACCCCAATAAAAACTACCAAAACAAAACATACTTAAAAATTGTTCCAGCCTACCCCCCTTACAGCAGCCAAGGCACATGCCAAGAGGCTGACTGAATGATCCACTGAAGCAACCGCCTGAGTAGCAGTCTCAACAGGGTCAAGGGTGAGCATGACATCTGATCTAGAAGCAGCGTAATCCCTGATTTTCACCCTTGTAGCCTCCATATTGTCCACCCTGGCTTTCACTTCCCTGATCAGTGCAAAAATGTCAACATCTTCAATTTTCCTTTTTTGGGCTGCTGAACTTGTTTCAGCAGGGGCAGCAGGTATAGCAGTGACCTTAGGAGCATCAGGCTGCTCAGTCAAATCTATAACACGTTCAGCATCCCCGGTTCCCTGGAAACCTTCCTCCTTGATCTTAGCCAACCTAGCTGAAAGGTCAGCTATACCAAACCTGGCAAGGCGAGTAGATGACCCAGTTGCTACAACACGAAACAATATATTAGCCACATAAACCAAACATTATCAGGAAGCCAAAGTAAAAAGAAAAGATAAATTAAGATAGACTTACTGCCTGAGGTAGTGGCACTAACAGCCCCAGAAGGTTTAGCCACTATGGCAGCACCATCAGCCTTCAAGCAACGAGGAAGGTGGCCAACCCCACAACAGAGAGGCCAAGACCTCTCCAAAGGAGGAATAGCAAGGAAAGCAGAAATATTGGCAGTGGGATACTCAGTCTCAGTAACCCAGTCATCAGCTGCGCGCATAAAAGGTATAATTCAATATGAATTTCATTTCATTTTTAACTAACAAGTAAAACATGCAGGACAAAAGAAAGAAACTCACCAGCAACAGAAGCTTCGTAATTTAAATACCCCAGGTCTGGACCCACAGAATTGGTCCTGGCAAACATGTACCCAGCAGCCCAACCCTTATCATGGCCGTTATCCAGATTGCTCAAAAGAGGAGTAGTAGAAGCCCTGACCTTAAAACTTATACGGCCAGGACTATTGGTTTTGACAGCATAACAAGCCTTCAAATCATCAAGGGAAAACGAGATATTGTGTTTTTTACAGAGATAATCAATGGAACACACAACCTTCCATACCATAGGCATCAACTGATAAGATGGAACATCAATCTCCTTGATAACATCAACCATAAGAGGAGAAAAAGGAAGCTTACAACCTACCTTGAAAGCCCAGTCATGAATGCAGAACCAACCAGGATAAGCCAAGTCGGCCCTGATAGGATAATTCTCAGGGATCCAGACTTCAACATCAGCAGGGATGATCCCCTTATCCTTCAGCACCTTCTCAAACTCTGGTTTCAAACGGTTTGCAAGAGACTGGTCCTCATTTAAAGCCTTCGTAGGCTTGAATTGGAAGTCACCATGAAATATTGAGATCATCTCCAATGTCGAATCACTCGGCTTGCTGATCGTGGAAGGTTGAGCAGCAGAAGAAGTAGGCAAATTCTCAGAACAAGTTCCCTCTGGATTCTGGGAAGAAGGGGTTGTAGGAGTCGCTGCCCTGGTAGACTTCTTTTTTGCGGCCATTGTTGAAAGAATTATGAAGATTAATTGAAGATTGAAGAACTGGGAATTAAGGAAACTAGAGAGAAAGATTATTAAGGGAAGAATAAGAAAGATTACTTTGATGAAGTTTAACTCAATGAAGCAAGCAGGTATTTATAGTGGAGTAAATTAGGGTTTCAACCGCAAAAGAGATGGATAATCATTAAGGAAGTTGCAGTAAAGCCTACACGCGTCATAAACTGCAGTAAAATAGCCGTTACAGGAACTGACTAGGCATAACTTAACCGTTGGGTAATCTTTCTGAGAATAAAGTTATCTCCTCATTTTTTCGTCCTGACACACTGAAAATAAGGAGATAAGGGGAAATTGTTAGGCCTGAAAATCCGCAGACGTCCCTGATCAGTATCTCATATTGACCTGACTATCAGGCTGTCCGGGTGTCAGGGCATCATGACACATGAAGATAGGCGCCAGGCCATGGAGAGGACAACGGTCAAAATATCAGGACGATATTAGACCAGGAGCTCATATTATAAATGAAATATATGCTCAACATTGAATGAAAAGATCTCGCAGTAAATGCAGTAATTATGGGTGAAATATTGACAATTATTATGGACAATTATGGAGAATATTCCGCATTAATTCTGGCATCAGGCAGCCGTTCAAGTGAAGCTTATATAAAAAACACTTTGAAGACATTTGCAACACATCGTCTACACAAGGAGAAGCATATATCCACATACACAATACTTAGAGAAATATAAACATTGTTGTTATCATATAATTCTCCCAATTACATAGTGAAATCCTCTCCTGGCTTGGTGCCCGTGGGTTTTTCCCATTTAAAGGTTTTCCACGTACAAAATTCTTTGTCTCATTATTGTTGTTGTTATTATACTTTCAGCTTTATATTTCAACCCGGACGACCTGACCAACAGACCACTTAGAGCTAGTTAACCGCACACGACTCTATCCTGACCTGACTTTGCCTTACGCAAAATACACCCAAAATAATAGGTATATGTATTAACACGAAAGGGAGAAAATTTACGTACTCAAGTTCTCAAGTGGAGTGTCCATGCAAGTTTCAAATCTTGACCTTTTCCTAATTTTAGGGGGTAAGGTATTACTACTAAGTATTATTCCTTTATCCATTTAACATGAACATAAGGAGTAAGATAATTGTTAGACGGATTATAGATTCATTTTGTTCATTTGATTGTGAGCTAATTCGTTTGACCACTAAGTTGCATGTAAGGCTTAATATATGTATTTTGAGTTGCGCCTCCAATCTGACTTGAATAAGGAGACATGGTTTGAGATCCGATTACAGAGAGTCCACGCTACGGGCCCAGGTCTCATTGAGACGGGTAGGTTGAGCTGATGAACAATGAGGATGGAGAGTAATATTCTCATACGGGGACAGAGGAACAGAAAAGGCGTTTTTATACAGGACCATCTTAGCAAGAAGAAGGTCAGAGGGTAAAATTCATCAGGAACATGTTATTCATTACTTTAACTACGCTACCTGCTTTAAAATTTAATTATTATAATTGAAGAAAATAACATAATTTATATATGACCTTTAATACTTTTACTTATAAATAAAAATAAATTATTCTCAAATTTAATTTTTTTAGGTTTATTTTAAATATTTTAAAATAAAATACATACAATTTTAATTAAAACTAATAAGTGATAATTAATTATGTTGATCAACGTTTTATAAATTATTTTGTGATTGATTAAATATCATATTAATTAAATAAAATTTATTCGAATAATGCAACAGTCAACATTAAGTTCTCAAATTATATCATTTCACAATACTTTAGGTTCCAAATCAATTAATATTTGTTCAAAATAATGTGAATATAATTTTATGAAATTTTTAATTTTCTTATGTATAACGTGTGATATTTATGTATCAAACATATAGAGTTCAAACTCAACTTATTCAAATGTTTTGATTGTGTTTTGCATCTGTTATGTATCAAACATATCTATAAAAATTGCACCTTTTGTATTTTTAAACAACTATATATATAAATGATGCCTAAGAGTTTAACTGTAAATAAAATAGGTTAAACTTTTTCAAATAATATTTTTTGAGCTTTAACTTCAAAGTATTTAAAATATAACATATAAAATTGTTAGCTAAAAGTAATAATTAGCTAGTCATAATCAATATTTATACTTGACGTATACGTATTTTAATTGAAGATATTAAAGAAAAATGTAGCGTTTTTTTCTGCTTTTTCATGTCTTTTATAATACTATATTATTTAATAATCATTACTTTCGTTTTGATTATTCAAATGCATTCGCAATCACTGTGTACATAAATACTCGTACACATACTTTTGTGGTCATTACTTTTGTTATCACACTATTTAAACCTATCAAAATCTCATTTTTCGCAATATAATTTTTTTCATTACCACATTAAAATTTATCTCTTAGTAGTTTTCTTTTAAGTTATGTTTTTAAGAAATACAACGACACTTCCAAATATATTTTTATTAGGATTTAATTGATTTTTTCAAATATATTTTTCTTAGGATTTAATGGTCTAAGTTTTATAACTTTCTCAAAATGTCTTTTACATAATCATAAAATATTATCAGACACTCACTTTAATCATCTTTACAAATCAAAATATTTTAATAAATATAACGAAAATTATACTCAATTTGAAGCAATTTTCACAATAAACGTAATTATTTACATTTTAGGATTTTTAGCAAAATAACTTTTTAATAAATTTAGAATCAAATCACCGTAATTATTTAATGTAATTTTATAATAAAATTTATTAAGCTATAATTAATATTTTGCGAAGATTTATATAGCATTTATTATGTTTATATATAATGTTCAGCTGTAATTAATACTTGTATTTAAAGTTAGGTTGACACGTGGTACATCCACATTGCTTCTATATATATAGGCGGGATCTCGTGAGTTTGGTTCTTATGGTGAGTTTATGCTCACAAAACTCAGCCATTGGATAAAAGGAAATATATGGCTGAGATTGAATGAACAAACCAAAGACAACTACTCATATAACCATAAAATTACAATTAATTCAATTAAAGTCACTTAACAGAAACACATATTCACTCGACGCACTCATCACTCATCACCCTCCTATCACTCACTGTTGCACCCTTCTCCACTCGGACGACCACCGTTCCTAGCCGAGGTCGACACCACGTCCACACCACGTCCACACCACTCCATGTCTGTCCGTTTTCTCTAGAGATCACAGTGGCAAAGCGGTATAAAATGGATCTTATTTCGAGATCACGGTGGTTATGTGATGTTAATGACGGCGGCGAAGTAATTTAGGTTTTGAGGAAAGGAGAAAGAGCTGAAATTGCTGACATCACAAGCTTGCCGAAATTATTGGAATCAATAAAAATCAAAATCACACATTGAAAAATTGGGGATTTAGGGTTTGATTTCGGAGAAAATAGAGGATTGAGAAAGAAGGATAGGTGGATTTGGTATTAGGAAAATATTGGTGGTTGGAATAAAATCCTGCTTCGTAAAGCTTTTCGGAAATCTGCTTAGTGTTTGTTGTCGGATTGGTGAATTGTACTTGCTTGGTGTTTGTTGGATTTTATTCGCGGCGGGGCGGGAGCGAGAATGAAGGTGAGTTCGTGGTGGTTGACTTGAGAAGAAGTTGAAAGGTAATGGAGGATTGGAGTCGTTTGCTTGCTGGTAGTTGTCGGATTGAATTGATGATGACGAAGTCGGTTCGGCATCATGGTTGCTGCTGATGTCGGAGGGTCGCCTAAGCTACTGTTTGTCGTCGTGGAGGTGTACAACTGGTTGTTTGTGGTCGATTGTTTTGTTATGGAGAGCTTGTGGGTGGTGATTTCTGTATCATATCATTATTACCGTAAAGTTGATAGACCATTCAAGATGCTAGTAAACCTATTGCGGCAATGAGCAATCACTTACAAGCTTAAAAAACGATGTTGAGCGAATGAACACATTTTCAGGCAAACACATTCCAGGGACCTAAAGCGTTTAAGATAGATAGCGACTTGACTTATCGTGCAAAGAGAAATACTTTTGGGTGTATATGAGTCAGAACTTAATTACCTGGTACAATGGTAAACACAAATACAATGATAAAAACAAATACACAATAAAGATAAGAGTGGTCTAGAATGTACAATGGTAAACACAAATAGAGTACATACAATGAACATCTAACACCACAATAACATAAGAATAACACTATAATAACACCACAATAACACTACAATAACAACATAATAACACGCGAAAAAAATAGAGTAAAAAAAAATCAATGTAGTAAAAAAAATCAAGGTGACACTGAAATATCATCACAATAACACCTGAATAACAATACCACCAGAATAACAACACAATAACACATGGTAAAAAAAGAGTAAAAAAATCAAAGTGGTAAAAAAAATCAAAGTGACACCGGAATAACATCACAATAACACTAGAATAACAATAACACCAGAATAACAGCACAATAACATGTGGTAAAAAAAAGAGTTAAAAAATAAAATCAGTAAGAAAATTCTAAGTGACACCGGAATAACATCACAATAACACCAGAATAACAATAACAGCACAATAACATGTGGTAAAACAAAAAACAGAGAGAAAAATCAAAGTCGTAAAAAAAAATCAAAGTAAAAAAAGCACAATAACAGCATAATACCACGAGGTCAAAAAAGTAAAAAAAAAAAAAAAAAAAAAAAATCAGAGTATCACCAGAAAAACAAGTGGTACAAAAATAAAAATAAAAAAGGTAACATAATGAGAAAATTAGAGAAAAACATAAGAACTTAAGAATAACACTATAATAAGAGTGTGAGCACAAACTCACCATAAGAAACCAAAGTCACAAGATCCTCTCTCTCTCTCTCTCTCTCTCTCTCTATATATATATATATATATATATATATATATATATATATATATATATATATATATATATATATATATATATATAAGATTCTGACTTTGAAGCTGTATTCTAGCCCATTGATCAATCTCAACAAAAAATTTATTGCGTAGCTTCATAATTGTTAATTACTCAATATTTAATTTGTTTTCATACAACTTTTTAGTATGCAGCTTAAACATAATTAAATAAAAAAACAAGTTTTTCTAAGTACTTGATTTTGATTAAGGGTCTACTTAAACTAACCATAATTATAAAAATGAGTTAAAATAAGAGTAAAACATTGGTGTATGTTATATGAAACGTTGCTAAAGTTTTACAAGAATAAAATTTGGTTGATTGAGGTAGCCTGGTTTTCAGTTGAAATATTGGCCCATATTTCGACTTTACCAAAAGGTACTTTAAAAATGCTTTATAGTGGTGGAAAAAAGGAACATGTATATCGTTATACGATGTATTACATCAAACTCTTTTAGCGACTGATCTTACATGTATTTTTTCTGAGCTTTTAAAGTTTATAAGCTATGTTTATTTTTTGATGTCGAAATTCAAAATTAGCGGACTTTATATGTATATTTTCTGAGCTATATTGTTACTAATTTACGGAACTTATATCCACGTGCTCATCGCATCCTATCAGAGTTTGGCTAGAGACATAGGTTGATTCATAAAAAAATAGTTTGCGTAAATATATCACAGGGTGCCACTTATATACAAGCACATACTCTATAAAACATTACTAATAGGCCCGTGCATTAAATCTAGTATGTATTATATATATATATATATATATATATATATATATATATATATATATATATATATATATATATATATATATATATATAATAGACTTAAAAGCACAATGAATCAAATCCCGAAACAACATAGGCATACGTAAATTGCAATACATGGATGAGATTTACACGACGGCGTAGCATTAAAGACTTCACATGGACATTTAAACTCTTGCACGATCTTATTAGCATCGGAATCCTCGCGGGAAAACACTCAACACTCATAATATGACACATGGCAATATATGTTAGAATGACACTCTCCTATCTACGACTCTAGAGAGGGCGCCCGCAATCTAGTATGGCAAATATTTCAAATTGCACAAGAAAATGCTAACAAGAATGCACAAGAAGAAGTAAAGAGAAGAGAAAGAAGAAGCTAGGGGTAATGGGTAGTAGGTGGACAGACAAGTTTGGATATGTGGAGCCAATGACAAGCTAACAACCATCCAAATAAGCAAAGAGTGCTCAAATAACCCAATACCAATTTCATAGCAACAACACATTGAACCTAAGCAGCATATGGCTCAAATTAACAATTTTCGGTACAAGAATGAACTTCCCAACTCAATTACTTCAATAGATATAGAAGCATTAATCTCATCTCTTTTTCTTCTCGTTTTTTTTTTTCAACTTTTCTTTTCATCTTTCTTTTTCAATTCTTTTTTTTCTTAATTTTATTCAAATTATTTTTTTTTCTTTCTCACTTTTCTTTCAAAACCACAACGGGAATCAGTAATCCTGTCAACTTCACATCATCAACATCAATATAGATTAAGCACAACCCATGACAAGAGCACCTAAACTCACCAAGTTGGTTACTATCTCAACAAGGTAGGTAATATGGGATGTAGATAGAAATAAACATAGGGAAGCATATAGTGAAAAAAAGGTACAAAACGGATGATGCATGTGAGAAATCATAACAACAAAGTTTCATGTGCCAACTATCATAGAATGTCTAAAAATAAGGAACAAATACCATACTTGTGCGTTTATTGTAATGCATACCAAGAGGAGAAACTATACACACCTAGATGGGACTGGGAATAGATGCACTCGCCATTGGAGTATCTACTTTACCAAGTATGTAGCTTACCGAGTCAAGATCAAGCTACTTTGTCCACATTCAATCCCTCACCCACTATGTCAAGACATCCCCAAGTATGCAAAAACCCGTCAATAAAGCATGATTCATTAGCTTAGAGAGATACAATAATGGGAAATGTAAGGAGGAATGACATCATGCAAAGACATATGAGTGGACAAGCAATATCTATTTTTTTTTCAAATTTTCAAATTTTTCATTTTTTTTGGATTTTTCATGTATATGAAAGCAATAAACTAGACTCACTAAATCCCTCCCCCTAGCTAGAATAACACATTGCCCTCAATGTGCAAACACAAAGAAGGACACACAATAAGAAAAGATGAGATGACACATGCGGAAAATAAAGGAAGCTAAGATTAATTGTTAGTAATATCGCATGAATTATCGTTAGATTATTGTTCTTCTTCTAATTATTTGATTTAGGCCTGAATTGATAAATAGTCTATTGAATTAAGACTTTTTCCGATCGGGTTAGAATTAATATAGGCTGCGATAATCAAATAGGTATAGTTTAATTATAGCGTTTGCATGTTAAACTTAATCTAAAGGGCAAAATTGAATCGACCAATTATGTGACCTTAGGTAATTCGATTGACCTTACAATTTATTAAAATACACCCCCGGATAATTGACCTAGTGAACCCGCTCTCTAGACCTTTTAATATTATTGTTTCTATCCTTTACTTTATTGCAATTAGTCTTTAGAAATCAACTAAACCAATTTCCAAGAAATTGTTACTTTAAGACACTTTAAATATTAACAAACTGAATATTACCGCCTCCCTCTGGATTCGATACCTGTCTTACCACCAGCTATTATTTAGTAGTATTATAGGATTATTTTGATTAAGGTGATACGACTTTAGCCTTATCAAATGTGGCGTCGTTGCTGGGGTGGCAACTATTTTCTGTTTGTTTTTATTTATTTTTGTTGTTTGTCTTAAGGAATATTTCTGTCTTTTGTCTTAAGGAACTCCTGTTCCTTGAGACTGTTTGATTTTTTTTCTTCTTGTTTTCGTTTATGCGGAGGTCTGATAGATCGGAGATCGTACCCATTGATTCCGAACCAGAGAGGACTTTCCATTATAGACGAAACCTTAAAAGAAAAATCAGTCAGGTGGAAGGCTTGAGTACAATTAGAAGAGGACAAGCCAGTTTCTGCCACAAATATTTCCATAAAGATGCCTACTCCTGCCAATCACTCCGCGCCTACTTTGGCTTCTATCCCCAGAGGATTCAAGCTCCCTACTACTGATAAAGGCACTTTCGAGATTCGTCCGTCCTACATTAACTTAGTGGAGCGAAACTTGTTTGGAGGTGGAGCTAATGAGTATGCTGCCAAGCATATGGAGAAGTTTACGGATTATTGTTGCTTCATTCCACTGACTCCTGGAGTAACTCAAGATCAAGTGAAGCAGTTCCTTTTTCCGTTTTCCTTGCGTGATGGAGCAATCGAATGGCTCAGACAGTTGGATATGGAGGCCCATTGTGTTACTGATTGGAATACCTTAGCTCTTGCATTCTACAAGAGGTACTTTCCTCCCCAAAAGACTAATGCACTACGATGCCAGATTACATATTTTAAATAAGGTCCTACTAAAAACCTTAATGAGGCGTGGGTTCCTTTTAAAAGATTGGTTTGTTCTGTCCCCCACCATGGCTTTCAGATCTAGTTCCTTTGCAACCAATTCTGCAATGGGAGATTCCAAAACAACACTAATGATGACACTGCTTGGAAATTAAAAGACAAGATGGCTACTCACACTAATGAGTATGGTAACCCAAGGGGATGTACAAGAGGGAGTGGTTCGGATAGTGCAGTTGTAGCAAAGTTGGAGGCCTTGGTAGCCCAGATAATCGAATTGAAGACATCCCAGTCCCTCGGAAAGCAGCAAACGGTTCATGACATGGTTCAACAGGAGGTGCCTTATGAAAGATGTGGGATTGATGGTCATATTGTGTTCAGATGTAGGAGTACTATTGAGCAAGTACATGCTTTTCAGGTTTTTCAACCAAGGAACTCAATATTTTACTTTATTCACTAAGAGGAGTCCGGGGCAGAATGTATATATTATTCCCCAGAATCATGGTAATAAACCACAAGGGAACTTTGTTAGACAGAACCAAGGAGGTTAGAGTTTCAATCAACAAAAATTTCAGTAGATGCAACCTCCTCAGCAAGCTCTTAATAATGATCTAATAGAGATGAAATCTTAGATGCAACAGAGTCTTATTGCTCAACAGAAGCAAGCGGCTCTAATTTCTGAACTTATGGCTCATAACAAGATATTTGATACCCAAGTTGCTCAGTTAGCGGTCCAAAATCTTTCTAAGCTTTCCGGAACTCTCCCTCCTCAAGGTAAACAAGCACATGAGCAAGTCAATGCGATTCATTTGAGGAGTGGTACTACTTATCAAAGCCTGGAGGTGCGCACTGACAAAGGGGAGGTTCCTTACATGCATCCAATGGGATTAGGGAATTGGGAGCTAAGTGATAAAGAGAGTGAATTGATCAAAGCTTAGACACGAGGCAAGAAGAAAAATGAAAAAACTGGAAACATGGTGTATACTCGATCGAGTGGCCCTTAACTCGATCAAGTACACACCCCTAATGCTGCCGTTTCTCATTATGTGGCTACGGTATTCAGTAAAGATAGGGTACTCGATCAAGTGACCCCTGAACTCGATCGAGTAACCTCTCGGGTTGATAACAGTATTTCAAAAACACCGAGTATAGCAAAGGAAGACGGGCCCATTAAAATTGCATTACCTTTTCCACAATGACTACAGAAATCAAAGCTTGATAAGCAGTTTGGAAAGTTCATGGTGGTAGTGAAGAATCATCAAGTTAGTGTGCCATTTACTGAATTGGTTACTCAAGTGCCGGCTTAATGAAAGTTTCTAAAAGAGATCTTGACAAAGAAGAGGCTTTTCAATGAAGTGGAGACTGATGCGTGTATTTTATATAAGGTTTTTACCCCATTTTTACACGTATTTCTATGTTATTTATGTGGCATCCAGTTACAAATGCCCCCGAATAGTCTACTTTGGTTTGTCTTGTATTAATTGCAGGTATGAACCGGTAAGGAGCGAAATCGAGCCTGAACCTGTCCCAATCTCATGCATTTTGGAAAAGAAGGGATCGGAACTTGTAATTTGTTACTTCGAGATGCGTGAATGGCTTCGGAAGGTGTTCAAGAAGTCCACCCGTGCTGATATAGCTCGATCGACCCATTTGGCTACTTAAAATGGTCGATCGAATGCTTTATTCTCTTCGAATTCCTCGATCGAGTTCGGCCTTTACTCGATTGAGATGGCCGTTTTTTGAAGTCCTCGATCGAGTACTTATGTTACTCGATCGATAAGTTTGCTGTGTTTTGTCCTCGATCGAATGGTTTCATTTAACTCGATGGAGAGGTTTAGTCTTTTAGGCGGGTTTTGAGTTAATTTCGAGATTTCCTTTTTTGTAATTAGGAATAAATGAGAATGACGGAAGTCATTAGCACTCTCCTTATCTTCTCTCTTCTTGGACTTCTCTCTCCTACTCTCTCTTAGAACTTTACATTTGAAAAACCTAATTCTCTATTGATCCTCTTGTAATCGGTACTCTCTACTCTTTATTACTTAATTACTTTTGCTCTATTGTTTTCGTTCCTCTAATCTCTCTACTCTTTTTGTTCTCTTCCTAATTTATCAATTATGTTTAATTCTTATAGTTTATGTGTTGTTGTTTATTCAATAATTATGCATAGCTAAATTCCTTTGCTAGGACATAGGGGAACCATGATTTTAGGGGGTTAAGAATAGGTGATTAGGGTTCAGTGTGAATTAGATCTGTGTTGTCAATCACTGCATTGAACTGTTTTTTTCTACTTGAGTCGAAGCAATTAGATGATTAATTTTGGTACACCTTAACCTAGATCGGAAGATTGGAAGGGGTAAGACCTGCAGTAAATATTAGAGCATTCTAATGAGGGCGAAAACTAAGTTAGAGTTGTTTTAGGGCGAATAGCGGACTGGAAGGACCTTTTCACTACCCTACAGACCGAATATGCATTGACCTAAGACCCTATATTAGACTCCCTGAGGATCATGGTGAACCGATTGTCCTAGATGTTTCTCTCTATTGTATTTCTCTCTATTGTATTTCTCTCTATTGTATTTCTCTTTTAATCTCCGTAGATTAGAACACACCTTTAAAACCCTCAAAAAATAGTTACTCAGATGGACTTAGTATAGCGTACATTTTCCCATCTCCCTGTGGAGATCGACCCTACTTCCACTAGCTTTTGTTAGTTGTTTTAGGTATTTATTTTTGGTACTAAACGATGGTATCAAATTTTGGCGCCGTTGCCGGGGAGGTGGCGTAATCTTGTTGCTTTATTTTAAGTTTGTCTCTCGTCCCAAGGAATTTATTCCTTGAGACTGATCTCATATTTTTCTAGTGTGTTAATAGTTTTGCAGGAAATCCGTCCTACAAGAGGACATTATCATACCTGCCATTCTATCATCTTTATTTGCTAAGATGCCGAATATTGCCACTCATTCAGAACCTACGGTGGATTCTCTGCCTAAAGGTTTCCTGCTTCCCACTACAGATGCAGGAAACTTTGGGATGCACCTATCCTATATACAGTTAGTTGAGAGAAATCTCTTCAAAGGAGTACCTGGCGAGGATCCATGTAAGCATATAGAGTTGCTTACGGAGTACTGTTCTACTGTTCCTTTATCTGTTGGGGTTACACAGGATAGGGTCAAGGGGGTCCTTTTCCCTTTTTCTTTGATTGATGACGCCCGGGAATGGTTGATAGACTTGGATAGAGAAGCTGCTGGTGTTACTGACTGGAATTCCCTAGCTTTAGCCTTTTACAGACGGTACTTCCCACCACAACGCACCAATGCGCTGAGAGGCCAAATCACTACTTTCACACAATTGGCCAATGAATATATGAATGAAGCTTGGACTAGGTTCAAGAAGTTGGTTTGCTCTGTGCCTCATCATGGTTTCAAAAGATGGTTCTTATGCACCCAATTATATAATGGGTTGATCAAAGAGCTGTGTTAGATAATGCAGCCAAGGGGAGATTCCAGAAAAATGTTGAAGAGGACAAGGTATGGCGTCTTATTAAAGAAATGGCCATTCATGTAGCTGAATATGGGAATCCCAGAGGCGGTAGACGGGTCAATGAATCTTTAGTGGCTGAAGTGGGAAGTCTTAGTGGAAGGCTCGACAATATGGAGATTTTACAAGCTTCGGGTGCGCATGAGCAAGTCCATGCTATGATTGAGCAAGAGTTAATTTGTGGTAGATGTGGTACAGCGGGACACTATCCTATTACTTGCATGGCGGAAGTAGAGCGAGTCCGTGTTTATCAACAATTCAAGCAAGGAGTACCGTTCTCTAAACTATATGAAGACTTGACCATGCCAAGTACCTCCAATCCTCTTAATTTGATGCCACAACAAGTCGTTTCACCTTCTACAATTGTAGAAATTATGGAGTTGAAGTCCTTGCTGCTGTCTTTAGCACTTCAACTTGAAAGAAAGACGGACACAGTCGACAACTATATAGAAAAGTTGCAACACCAAGTCGCGCAACTTACATCCGAGCAAAGTCAAGTGAATCACCCACCTCAATGCGACCCGATCAATGCAATAAATCTCCGAAGCGGTCATACCTATGATGGACCAAAAATGCCGGAAAATGATGATATAACTGCTGACGAAATTCCGGAAATTATTTTGGAGGAATTAATCGAAGATGCCCCTGCCGAGCATCGTCACATCACTCAATCGAGTGGTGATTCTCCTCGATCAAATGATCTGCCCTCCGAAAATACTCGATCGAACATTCCAATCATTCTATCGAAATCTGCTTATTCTGATATTCTTGATCGAGGAGATTGTTGTCCTCGATCGAGTAACTTGTCCATGGAAAACGTTCGATTGAGAAACTCAGGTCTTTGATCGAACTATACCAAATATGACGACCTCGATCGAGAGGTATACAGTCCTCGATCGAGTGTTTTGCCTGAAGAAAACGTTCGATCGAGTGGGAATAATACTCGATCGAGTGCTTATACATGTGGAGATTCTATTTCAAAGTTTAAAACCGTTGTTGTGTCATCTTCCCCTGCTGCGGAGATGCCACGTTCTGATAAAGGTAAAGAGAAGGTCGCAGACCCACTTATTGTTACCAGAATTCCTTATCCGGGACGTCTGAAAGATGATAAGGTCGAGCGACATTACGGTAAATTTATGGATGTGATCTAGAACCTTCGGGTAACCGTCCCTTTTACCAAACTAATTACCCAGGTACCTACTTACGCAAAATTTATAAAAGACATTTTGACGCGTAAGAGAGAGCTTAGTGAATTCGAGACTGTTGCATTTATGAAAGAGTCTAGTAATTTACTTCTCAATAAAGCTCCACCTAAAATGAAAGACCCGGGTAGTTTCTCTATTACCTATGCCATAAGAAGCAAAGTGATAGATATGGCTCTCTGTGATTTGGGAGCCAGTGTCAGGGTCATGCCTCTTCTTGTCTGCATAAAACTTAATATGGGTCACCTTAAAATGACTAATATCACCATCCAGATGGCTGATAGATCGGTTAGACGACCCTTAGGTATCCTAGAAGACATGCCTGTTACAGTAGGCAAGTTCTTTATACCAGTGGACTACATTGTTTTACACATCTCTGAGGATACCCGGACCCCAATTATAATAGGAAGACCATTATTATGAGCAACTGGGGCCATTCCCCCTTTTTGATGATGACAAGTCTCCTAAAATTGTGACTAAGTATATAGTTCCTCCTCAATATAATACCGTCATCTTGATAGATAAAGAGCAACACAAGATGAAAACAATTATATACAAGACCAAAACTTTAAGGACTTTAAGAGACAATAGGTCTTGACAAGGAGCAAGCATAGGCAAATACAAAATCATGGTCATTTCTTCCCCCTCTTGACATCATCGAAAAGACGAGAACAGACATAAAACGACTAGAATGATATCAACCGAGGCAAGAAATATATATTAATCAAAGCATATATTATAGCATAAGAACGACTTCAACATTAGCAAGTCCTACATATAAAGTGTGTAATACAAACCAAGTTGAGTATAGATTTTGTAGGAGAGAAGGAAAATAGTCACTCACCTAACTACGACCTACAGAAGCATGCATGCAATCTAACATGATACATTTCTCTAGCTACCGTACATATACACTCCAACCAAACGAAGTCTAAAACATATGCCAAGGACTTACATATGAATGTGAGAAGAGGTAATTAGGTAAGAAGGGGCAAAATAATTTGGATATGTGGAGGTAAAAGCCAAGCTAGCACCGATCACAACCAAAAATAACAATATTTCACTTTCCAA